>NC_066622.1:31512640-31812640 GCF_025201925.1 Gopherus flavomarginatus
TTGTGAAATTGCTGATGAAAGTGAGTGTATGGTGGCTATGTGTGGGGCTTGTAGGGCATGCAGTATGTGTATCTGTTGGGGGTGGGGGTCAGGCAGCATGTGTTGTGTCTGAGTGTGTGTGTTTGGGGGTGGAAGTGTATAGTGCAGTGTGTGTGTGTGTTTGGGGGTAGCAATGTGTGGTGTTGCATGTGTATGTTTGGGATGGCAGTGTGTGGTGCTGTGTGTTTGTCTTGGAAGGTGGCAGTTTGTGGTGCTTTGTGTGTGTGTGTTTTGAGGGTGGCAGTGAGCGTTTGTGTGTGTTGGAGGGTTGCAGTGTGTGGTGCTGCATGTGTGGGGGTGGCAGTGTGTGATGCTGCATCTCTGTGTTGGAAGGTGACAGTGTGTGGTGCTGCATGTGTGTGTGTAGGGATGGCAGTTTGTGGTGTTGCGTATGTGTGTTGGAGGTGGCAATGTGTGGTGCTGCATGTGTGTGTTGGGGTGGCAGTGTGTGGTGCTATGTGTGCGTGTTTGGGGGTGGCAGTGTATGGTGCTGCAAGTGTGTGTTTGTGGTAGCAGTGTGTGGTGCTGCGTGTGTGTGTTTGGGGTGGCAGTGTGTGGTGCTCTGTGTGTGTGTTGGAATGTGGCAGTGTGTGGTGCTGTGTGTTTGGAGGGGTGGCAGTGTGTGTCTGTGTATGTTGGAGGGTTGCAGTGTGGGATGCTGTATATGTGGGAGTGGCAGTGTGTGACGCTGTATGTGTGTGTTGGAGGGTGGAAATGTGTTGCTGTGTGTGTGTTGGGATGGCAGTGTGTGGTGCTTTGTGTGTGTGTTGGGCGGTGGCAGTACGTGGTGCTGTGTGTGTGTGTGCGTGTGTGTGTGTGTGTTGGAAGGCAGCAGTGTGTGATGCTGTGTGTTTGTGTTGGGTGATAGCAGTGTGTGATGCTGTGTGTGTGTGTTGGGAAGGCAGTGTGTGATGCTGTGTGTATGTTGGATAGTGGCAGTGTGTGATGCTCTGTGTGTGTGATGGTGTGTATGTTGGAAGGCAACAGCGTGTGATAATGTGTGTGTCTGTTGGAAGGCAGCAGCATGTGATGCTGTGTGTGTATGTGTGTTGGAAGGCAGCAGCATGTGATGCTGTGTGTGTGTTGGGGGTGGCAGCATGTGGTGCCGTGTGTTGGAGGCTGGCAGTGTGTGATGCTGTGTGTGTATAGTGGCTGCATGGGGGGCGGGGGGCAGGCTGTTATGTGTCTGCTGGGAAGAGTGAGGTAGAGGCAGTGTGTGGAGCTTCTGTGTGCGTATACGCATGACCCCAGTCAGGCCCCCCTCCCTGCTGCTCCAGGCTGGTTGCAGCACTGCCCCAGCCGCTCCCAAGAGGGAGGCCTGGCATCCTTTCATCTGCAGCAGGATGGAGAGTGGCTGGAGCTGGATAGAGCTCTCCTCTTGCTGGCCCTGCATCATCCCCCCCGCCCTTTGGCTTTGATGATCAGCCTGTTCAGACCTGGGAATTCAGAGCTTGAGCTGTGTGTTGCACATACGCATACACACACGTACACAAAAGTGTGCATACATGCATGCAAACACAACATACACAGGCATGCATGTACACATAATGCACATTAATGTACAAATACAAACATCCATGTACATGCATATGCATACACAAACATGCACACACACACACACATGCAATCAATCTAAATCCCCAACTGCAAATGGCCCTGCATGCTGGGAGGAGCAGGGACTTTGCAGCAGGAACTCCATTCTCCCCAGCCTATGGGTGCCTCATCCCACAGCTGCAGCTGGAGGGCGGGTGGATGAAGCAAGCACTCCTGCTGACGGTGGCAGGCAGGCCCCAGTGGCCTCATGCTTGGCAGGCGGGCGGGGGGGCCAGGCTGCCCTCATTGGTGACTGCTAAATTTAGGAGCCTGATTATAGTTTGGGGTTTGGAAAGGAGAGAGGAAAATTCCCATCGAATAGACACAGGGCGTGAGTGCACGTGCGAGACAGAGACACATGCAGCGTGAATATGTGAGACACATGAACACAGTGTCACACGCAGAGTCACATACACAGGCAGTTATACAGGCAGCCTCTCTCACACACACAATCATACGCAAAATCTCTGTCACAGTCTCGCTCTCTCTCATACCCAGTTTCATATACACAGCGTCTCTCTCCCACCCACACACACAGTCCCTCTGTCAAGGGCCAGCTGGCTCAGCGACCCTGCAGAGGGAATCCACCCCCAACCCTGGTGACCCTGCCCATTCCCCTTGTGCTCCTGCTGACTCCCTGTGACAGGTGCTGTGTGTTAAGTGGGTTGGGAGCAAGGGAACCAGACTTCCAGTGTAGGGGAGGTCCTGGGAGGGGAGCCCCATGGATGGCCCTCTGGGAGGGACAGTATAGTGCTTGAGCTTCCCAAAAAGCCCAGGGGGCATTAACTCAGGGGCTGGTGTGGGGGGATGACTCAGCCCATCCCACTGCTGCCATGGGAACAAAATGTGGGCCTGTATCTCACACTCAGACTCCCCAACAGCATCTTCGCACCCCGCCCCGCATTTCTCCTCTGCAAAAAGAGTGGGCGGCCAGAGCTCCCAGCTGCTGCCATCTACCTCCTGCCCTGACACTGAGCATCTGAAAATAGCTCCCTCCATCTTTGGAACATCCCCCAGGGGAGAGGGGTCTGAGTCCTGTGCTACCAGATGGGGAGGGGAAAGGGGCCCTGATTCTGGCCTTCTGGCAAGAGAAGAATTGGGCACAATGCCAGCCTGATGTCTCTGCTGAGACATTTAGTTTCCTACCCCCACTCCTGTAGCATCATTCAAAGTGTGTGTGGGGGGGAGGGAGGGAGTAGCAGCACACATCCAGCAGGGAGTCAGCTGATATACCAGGCATGGAAAGAGGACAGGGTGGCCTTTTACTCCTGTTTGCTGCTGCTGTTCTGCCTACATTAGCACTAGGGTTCCCCACCACTCCTGCACATTGCCAGTAGCACCAGCTGGCGGGGGAGAGAGCTCCCCCATACCCATGCTCCCCTGGAGTTCCCCACCATCCCTGTACCAGCTTCCCCACAGCCTACTGCTCCCATTTTGTCTCGCCCCGCCCCCCTCCTGCCACCCACCAGTGGTGTGTTTACAGACTCCCTCCAGCAGCCCAGCCGTTTCTCCAGGCCTGTCTCGGTGGTGGAGAGGGAGGGCCAAGCGAGCAGGTGTCTGCTCAGACAATGGCGCTGCTTTGTTGGGCTGCAGGGGGAGGGGGTGGGGAGAGAAGGAAAAAGAGAAAAAAAAAAAGGTCAGCAGAGAGCTTCCCTTACACTGGGGGATGGAGCCTGGGCTACATCTTCCAGCTGACAATAGGGTGTAGGTTGCCAGGGGTTGTGGGGGCATTTAATGGGGGCAGTTTGCGGTACTGGGACAGTGACTAGAATACTGCCCAGATGGGGGCATTTGAGATGTAGGGGTGTCTATGGGGCAAGAGGGAGGAATAGATGGATGGGGCTGGGGGATGGATGGATAAAGGACGTGTATGGGGGGTGCATGGAGATGGAGGAATAGAGGTGTGTGCATGGGGATCCAGAGGCAGGCAGACACTTGTGCATGGGGTGGTGGCCAGAGGCAGGGGGTTGCCAAAGCTATAAGCAACTAGAAACAGGGTCTTATAATGGGAAGCACTGAGTAAACTTCTCTACCAGCTCTGCCTATACTAGTTAGCTAGCTAGCTAGATGGATAGTTTAGAGGGGTATATATGGGGATGGATGGATGGATGGATAGATAGATAGTGTTCACTCCACTGTTGCTGTTGTCTCTAAACACAATACTAGCTGGGCAGGCCAGGGTCCCTACAGCATCAGGGGGAACCAAGGACTGGGATCCCCTTTTGCTCACCCCACCTGGCCAGGGCCTGGAGATGGCTGCTACAGTGGAAGCTATGCAGTCTGTCAAATCCCTGGGCATTGTGTATGTTCCTGTTCCCACCCCCACCCCGTTCTGTGCCGCTTGTGCCAGGCTGTTTGCTGGTGGTCTGCAGAAATCAACCCTCTCTTCCTTCCTCAGTCACATCCAACATCGTTAGCCCTTGAACAGACCCACCAATACAACACAAGCTAGTTGGACCTAAATATCCCATAGCCTGGTTCTCAGATGCAGCCCACAGAGGCATGCATGCTCAGGGCACAGTGGATTTGAAACACCAGAAGCACAGAATGGCAGTGCTGACCACTTGCTTTGCACAAGATTAAGTGGGCCCACTGTATTGTGTTTGTGTGTGATACATGAGTTGATTGTGTGAACTATGTTTGTGTACGTGTTGATTGTGTTTGCTGCTTGTATGAGTTGGTTATGTGTGCACATGTGAGTGTTGGTGGTTTTTGTGCACTGGTTGCATGTATTCACCAGAGTCCTATTCCTGAGCTGAGGTTCTGCTATGTGGTGTAAATCTGGAGGAACCAATTTACATCATAGTAACCCAAATAAATACCTGACTCCTGCATTCCAATCCAGCTAATCAGCTGGGAAACAAGCAAATCTCCAGTCAGCTCCCAGAGGGCCTCCCCCCCATACATACCCAACCCCCAGCAATACCAGCACTATGAAGGTACAAACAGCCAATGCTAGAGCGTAGCTCAGCACCTGACCTACTGGAAGATCACAGAATCTAGGGTTAAACAGCTTCTTCTCTCACTCCCTGCTACTTTCTCTCTTATTGGAGAGGGATCTGGTCTGCTTTTCTGCACCTCAGAACTTTATGCAAAAGTGGGGGAGGGTTTAAAACCAGCTGGCAAATCCAGCTATTAGCAAAGATGTGCCTTAAAATCTCCATTGGATTAGTAACCCCTTTGATCCCTTCCCGAGGTTGGGGGGTGTGAGTAGGGCGTGAGTTAATTCTTAATATTGTTAGCATGGGCCAAACAATGTATTTTTCCCTAATCTCATTCTCAGGAATGGCTGAATTGTTTTAGCTGAGATTTGCCAAAAAAAGTTCTTCCTGAGGCAGACACTCGCCATGGAAAATTTCAGGCTGAATGGTTAAAGTTTGGCAAAGTTATAAGCAACTGGAAACAGGGTCTAATAATGGGAACTGTTGGGTAAATATAGGTTCTGCGTATACTGCTTAGATAGATTTGAGTTTTACTTGAGAATGTCCACTTCTCCTCTCCCTACCCATTTTTAAAGCCTTATGTTTTAAGATTTTTTTGAATGCAGTGTTACTTACAATTGTGTTATTTAAAGTGCCATTGAATATGCTAGGGTATATTTTACCCACACACACACGTGTTTCCTGGTGTGGCTAGCCGGTGACAGGAGGGCTAGAAAGCTAAAAGGAAACAAATTGAAGGAAGCATTCATTTACTTTACATAAACATATAAGAAAACAATGTTAATACTGTGCTAATAAACATATTACAAGGGATTCTCCTAGAAGTGATACGCTGAGAGAATAGATGTTATAGATCTATATCTATCTATCCATCTGTCACTATACACACCCCTCTATCTACCTACCTACAAGCCATTCCTATACAAACACCTCTATCTATTGATCCATCTATTCATAAATATCCATCACCCTATATACCTCTCCATTTATCCATCTCTGTCTCTCCCCATATATGCTCCTTTATCTAATCTAGCTCTCTATATACGTATTTAAATCTTTGTATGCATATCTATTCATCTATCCATCTATCTATATTCATCCACGTACACTAAGGACATCTGGTCCAAGAAGGCATACAGTGCAATAGGCAGAAGAGGAGGGTGTGTAGTGGCTGGGGAGAAATATATCCATTGCAAAAGCTAAGGCCCTAGCCTCCTGCTGGGCGTGGGGGGTGTCTTCATAGGTGCTGGAATTAAGGGTGCTGGGGATGCCGCACCCCTTGACTTGAAGTGATTTCCATTCTATACAGGGTTTACAGTTTGGTTCAATGCCTCTTAGCACCCCCACTATAAAAATTATTCCAGCACCCCTGGGTGGCTCTGTCTCTGAACAGTCCTCCATTTCTCTCATTCTCTCCCTTTCATCCCTTCTTCAGGGAGAGGGGCATTTCAAAAGACAACATAAAGACCCACCCAGCAGGCTCCTCTCATTCAGTACATCCCCCTCCTTACATACACATCTGGGCTCAACTCTCTCCCCGCTCCTTCCGCTTGCCTCTTGCCCCTGCCTGCCCCCCTCTGGCCAGATGTGCATCCAGGCGGAGGGGTTCAGCTGGGAGGTGCTGAGGCCAGGGGAGCTGGAACTACTTTTCCCCAGCAGCAGTAAGCAGCAGGAGCCGACCGAGGAAGCTCCAGTCTGACTCTCATTGTGTGTGTGTGTGAGAGGAGAGACGGAGGCAGGCGCAGGAGCTCCTGTAAAGCCTCCTGCCCACGCAACTTTCCCACCAGGGTTCCCCCCTCCACCACACACACTGAGTCAACCCCCCTCTTCTTGCAGCATCCCCAGACCCTGGCCTCAGGACCCCCCCTTTCCACCCCCTACTCCTGGAGGTCACTTTTATTTTTGTGCACAAGTTGCTACATCTTTGGAGGAAGAAAGAAGCCATAGAAGGAAACTGGGGTCAGATCGTCCCCAGGGGAGAGTTGGGGGGAAATCCCGAATTTTTAACCCAACTCCCTCCCCCATTTTTTGCATTTGGTAGGTTATTTTTTTGCGGGTGTGTGTGTGAAGCATCTGGAATCTCAGGTGTTGGGAGCAAAGGGGTTTGTTGGAAAGTCCCCCCCCCCTCATTTCAGGGGAGTTTGGGAAACTTTTGAATGGGAGGAAAGATTTCAGTCTGGGAAAAGAAACCCTGAAATCCTCCCCCTTTGCAGGGAATTTTGGGGATCCCTCCATCCTGGGATCCGCCCCCCATGGACTTTTCTGGGGTTGTAAGTTTCGCCCCTCGCTGTTTTAATTTTTGATTGTTCAAGTCGCCACCAACCAGCGGGCGCGTCCTCCACCCTGAACCAGTGCTAAAGGGGGGGATTCCTGTGGTGGAGGGGGCCGCAAAGCAGAGGGAGCTGGGGGGGCAATGCCTTCCGTGATGGAAAAATCCGGCCCGGCCTCCGGGATCCTGTCGAGGAGCCGGGCGAAATCGGCCACCAATGGCAATCATCAGACCTCGGAGGATGAGAGCAGCGAAGAAGAGCATTCGCACGGTAAGTGCCAGACTGGGGGCACAGCTATTGTGCAAGGGGCAGGGAGCCAGCCACGGTCCACTCCACACACGGATCATGCGTGCGTGTCCCGGAACGGGAGCCGAGAATGATTCACTTGCGACATGCCTGTGGACTGGGGGGCTCGTGACACGCCACGAGTGTGGACTTAGGGGGGCTCACGCCATGTGTGCGGTCTGTGGGGGGTGTCGTGATACGCCACGCGTGTGGACGGGAGGGTCACGCCACACTTGCAGACCGCACCTCCCCGTGGAGGAGAAAAACTCTCTTGGAGTGCGAGGCCCTAAGGGTCAGGGATAGGGAGCTGGCGACAACTTCCCGGGTCTGGGGAAGTGACAGCGAGTGGCCGGGTTCCCCCAAAACCAGGAGGTGCGCGGGGAGGGAAGCTACTATCTCCCTAGTGACTTGAATTAACCCCACTTTCTACGGCGTCTCGGGATCCCCTCCTCACCTGGCGTCCAACGGGGAGACGTGGTGACCCCCCTGGCTCTGGGGTTAGCCGAGGCGCCCGGGACTAGAATACAGTGTAGAATGCAACAATGCTGGAATATTATTTCTCCTGCAATCTTTGCTGGGGCCCGATCCCTGGGAGCGGGCGGGGGGAGGACAGAACAACACTAGGGTGTTGGGGGCCAACCCCTTCCCAAACTTAGCCCCAGGGTGGGCAAAGGGGCACTCCCGGCTGAACAAAGAGCCGGGGCATCACTGGAAGGTTGCTTTTGCTAACAGCTTCGACCCCATTGTCCCCTGGCGCCCTCGTGTGTGCCTGCTGCCTCCCAGCGTCAGCCGGCTTTGTTAGCCCCCCTCCCCCCGCCGCTCACCAGCGCCAGCAAGGGATGTGCTGGGGGGATCCAAGGAGATTAGAGCGGCTGATTTCTCCCACCGGCCATGAGGAATCCGTTTGGGGAATGTGTGTCGGGGGGGGACAGTTACGTCCCTTTGCTGCTGGCTCTGGGGAGGCACAAGCAACCCAGGAGTATGGGGTGGGGGCTCAACAGGGTGGAGTGCTAGTCTGCTGTTTGGACACCCTCCCTTGCCAGCCCTGTTAGCCCATCACTAAGGAAACGGGGGCCTCACCTCCGAGACCTCTCGTGTTCTTCCCCCAAGTGTGCAGGGGGTGGCGTCCCACCGCCCCCAGCTGTTCTAAATACTGGGAAATTTTGCGAAAGACACCCTCTCCTCCCCAGCGAGAGCCCCTGTCACAACTGCGCCGCAGCCAGCCACCACCCCCTGCCGGGGGGGGGGGGGGTTTGCATCCTGGAGGGGTGGGTTATATTGTGTGCAGGAAGGGGGCAGCTACCTGGGTGGTACCCATCAACAGCTGGGAGCCCTTCCCACTCTATCTTCCCTGTGGGTGTGGGATCCGTCTAGGAGCAGACCTCCCCCCCCCGCCGTCCTCTCCCCATCTGCCCCCCTCCGCGTGTGTTTCTTGGGCCCCGTGCCGGAAAGAGAAAGCAGGGCAGCTCCTTGGCAGGCGCTGGCTAAATGCTTCCAGATCAGGCTGCAGCTGTGACAAGACAGGCTTCCTGGGAAAGGGAGCCAGGGATGAGGTGGGAAGTAGAGAGGGGAACGGGATAATGCAGCCCCCCACAACCCGTGAACCAGTGCGGTCTAGAGCTAGATTGCTTGTTCAACTCTGATATGCAGCTGCCGGGGCGGGGGGCTGTTTTGTATACAGGGATCCCTGGCCTAGTGCTGGGATGCAGCCACCTCTGGGGAGGGCTGTCTGGGCTGATTAACAGCTAAACAAACCTACACTGTAGTCTGAGAAGTGAAGGAGAAGCTGTACTTATTTGACAGGGTATTTAAGAAGAATGGTATTACCAGAGCTAGGAATTAATACTGCGTTAGGGCCGGCACTGACTGGGAGGGGAGAGCCCCCTACTGAGCCCCATCTCACTTCCTGCCCCACAGCGCCCCCTAGTGCTTAACTGTGGCATTGGGGTCAGCACTGACTGCAGGGGAGAGCACCCCCTACTGAGCCCCCTGCCCAGCTCCCTGCAGCACAGCGCCCCCTAGTGCTGCATTGGGGTCAGCACTGACTGCAGGGGAGAGCACCCCCTACTGAGCCATCGCTTCCTGCAGCACCTTGCGGGGCCTCCCAACCAACCTGTGTCACATCTCAGCCCTGTTTTGTGCAAGCTTGGAGCACACAGGAAGGTCCAAGACTTCCCTCCCTTAGGGGAGGGCAGCTAGGGGTTGGGGGCCTAACTCCTGGGTTCTCTCCTTCAACTGCAGCTGCTCCCTCACACCTGGCCCTCTCCTTCCCTTGCAGACAGCATGATTCGGGTGGGGGCTGATTACCAAGCTGTGATCCCTGAGTGCAAGCCAGGTAAGGGCACGGATGCATCTGGATTCTTGGGGAGGGGCAGAGACAGCAGGGGGCACCGCTCCTTAGAAATCCTTACTCCAGTCTCCGAGGACCAATGGCTGTACTCCCCAGCCTCGCTCAGTGAGAGCTTGATGGGGGGAGCAGTGGGGGGGTTGGTCTGTCTGCAGGCAGCCTTCCCCCCTCACAAGCTGCTGGAGCCCCCTCCCCCAAGACCGTGCCTGGGTGGGATTGAATGGGGGTGCTGGGCTTTGTTAAGGTTCAAAAGGGTGGAGGAGCAGAGGGGAAAAGTGTATACTCACTTCCTCCTTGCATGGTGCCTGCCCCTGCCAATGCCCCACCTCCCCCATTACCAGGAGCAGAGCAACATACTATGGGCCTGATTGTGCCCATAGTCTCTCCTCCCCCAGCTTGTGCATTGGCACAGCAAGAAGCTTTTCCTGGCATAGGGCCACAGCTGCCTCTGCTGCCAGCTGGGCTGCTGGGGGGCTCAGTACAGTGGCTTTTCTCTCACCCAGGCTGTGGGCTGGGGTTGAGGGGCATCATCAGAGCTGTGCAGTGGGCGGAGCCCAGGGCTGGCATAGCAGGGGGCTGTGGGTCAGGATTGAAGGGCACTGGCAGAGCTGTGGGGTCTTGGTCCCTGCTGCCCTCTTCATTTTGTGGAGTGAGTCCCCAAGCAGAGCAGGGGCTTGGGGGCTGTGTGATGGGTGGGGCCCAGGAGTGTCTGGTGGGGGGATCTCTGTGTTGACCCTTTGTCTCCTGTCTATCTGATGCAGAAAGCCCCGCTCGCTACAGCAACAAGGAGCTGAAGGGGATGCTGGTCTGGTCGCCCAACCACTGCGTGTCAGACGCTAAATGTGAGCAGTCCCTAGGCCCAATCATTAGCACATGGGCCCCACAGCCAGGGCACCTGGGGCTGTTCCCCCTCCCGCTTCCTTATCTGGGCAAGGCACTGGCCCAGCAACCCCTCCCCATCTCCTCTAGCCCAGGAAGCACCCCCGCACGCCAATCAATGCCCCAATCCAGCTCAACGCATGGCCCTCTCTTCCTCCCTGCCCAAGCCTAGCTCACTGCCTCTTTCCTCGGCCCAGTGCACTGCCCATCTCTCGCATCTCCCACAGCCCCCTCGTTTGCCAGCCCAGCATGCTACCTCCTCCCCTCCCCTACCTCTGTCCCCACCGGGCCCACCAAGCAACCTCCACAGCCCAGAGTGCTGCGTCCTCCCCCACCCAGCAATCCCCTTTGCCCCTCAAGCCCAGCATGCCTTCCCTACCCAGTGCACAACTGCCCCCAGCAACCCCCCCCGCAAGCCCAGTGTGCTGCCCCCCTTGCCATAGCCAGCAAATCTCTCTCCCCCTTTCCTTGGCCTAGCAGTCCCCTCTGCCCTGCCCATCATACTGCCCCCTTACTCCTCCTCTGGCCCCCACATGCTGCTCCTCCCCTCTGCTTACTCCCACAGATGCTCTAGATGAGTCATTTCTAATCCTTCAGCTCTTGCTCCAGTGGGGTTTAGGACCTGGGGGAGATGGCCACGGCTTGCCTCCCTCCTTCTAGAGATATTCACTGCCCAGGATCCTGCTTCCCCTTCCTGCAGGGCAGGGCAGGGTTGAGATCAGAGAAATGGAGTGGGGAGGTTCCAGGCTGGGGATCAACTTCTTGCCGTGCAGGGGTGCATGGGGATTGTGGGCTTAGACAGAATGTCTGGCCTGTCACTCCCACACAGCCCTTGGGTGAGATGGAGCATGGGGGCTGGATGGGTCTCACACCCCAACACAGAGACAAACTTTCAGCCCCACAGCATCAGACACCTCCCTTGTATGCACACCCCTCGTGTATCAGAGATGCGACCCTGCGTGCACCCCTCGTGCATCACAGGTCCACCCCGCATGCATAACCCCACATCCAACATGCCCCCTGCGTGCACACCCCTGTGTATCAGACAGACACCCCGCCACAATGTTCATGCCCCTGCATCAGACACACCTCGAGGCATGCACACTCCCTCATCAGGCATGTCCCCACATGCACACCGCCTCCCCCCATGTCAGGCACAGCCCTGCACACATGACCCGATATCAGACCCCTCCCACACACAAACCCAGTGTTAGACGTTTCCCCTCCCTGCACATACACAATCAATATCACACCAACCCCCACCTAACACACACCTGGCATCAGACACCGCCTGCCATGCATGTACTGTGTTGTCTCACGCTGATCTGCACAATGGATGTGATACCTTGGTTGGTGGGAGTTGGTGGGCAGGGGAGGGTCCTGCAGGAAGGAGTTGTCCTGATTACTTGTCTTGTCTCTTCGCTCTTCTCGCCAGTGGACAAATACATCTCAATGGCCAAGGACAAGCACGGCTACAACATTGAGCAGGTAGGGGCATTCCCCACACCCCGCACAGATCCCACAGAGTTTGGTTCTTTTGATTCTCGTGTCCCACAGGTCCCAGGGATACTACCCCACCTTATCTCACCATGCCCTGGGATGCCTGACCTGGCCCCTCCAACACACACACCCCGGGATGCTACCCCGTCCTGTGCCTCATCTCACCCACCCTCCATTGCCCTGGGGATGCTGACCCCTCCTGCCCTGTCTCACCATCTTCACCATCCCCAGGGACACATCTCCTCTACCCAACCCCCAGGACACCCCAATCCTCACCCTAGCTCATCTCCCTCATTCCATCCTGGGGATCCCCCTCATCTCCATCTCATCGTCCCCTCCCCACCCTGCGGATGCTGCTGCCACTCTCACCCCCCATATCGCCCCAGGCCCTGGGGATGCTGCTGTGGCACAAGCATGACGTGGAGAAGTCTCTGGCTGACCTGGCCAACTTCACGCCCTTTCCAGACGAGTGGACGGTGGAGGACAAGGTGCTGTTTGAGCAGGCGTTCAGCTTCCATGGCAAGAGCTTCGCGCGCATCCAGCAGATGGTACGTGCTATCACACCCCCTCAGCCAGCAGATGGTGCTTGCAACTCACCCCTTGCAACCAAGCAGATGGTACATTCCACTGCTCTCTTCTCCCCCATACAACCTGCACATGATACCTACAATCTCCTTGCAGTTGGCACATGGCACCTGCCACCCTGTCTCCCCGCCAGCAAATGGTACCTGCCGCCCCCACCCACACAACCAGCAGATGGCACCTGACATGCCTGCTCTCCCCCGTGAGCAGATGGTACCTGCCATCCCTCTTGTAGTCAATAGAATTGGCATATGCTACAATTTCCCCCCCCAGCCATCACATAGTATGTTCCATACATCCCCACCCAGCAGCCAGCAAAGATGGTACATGCCACCAACTGCCACCTGGCAGCTAGCAAAGATAGCCTGTGCCACCCTCTACTCCCATAGCCAGTGAATGGCATGTGACCCCCTCCCCCTGCAGCAGCTAATAGATAGTATATGGCACCCTTGCTTTCCTCCACAGTGACCAAATGGCATTTGCCACTGTCTCTCCCCCTGCAGCCAGCTGGTGGTATGTGCTAGTGGCTGCACCGCCCCCTGCTCCCAGCAGATGGTATATGCCACAATGTCCCCATCTCCCGCTGCTGCCAACCCCCGACCCTGTGTGATGGTGCCACCTCACCCCATAGGGGCCTGGCATGGGGGTGGGGACTTTGTGTACCCTCCATAGCTGGGGGCCCACCTTCCTTCCCGTGAGGATCCTGGCAGGCCTCTCCTTCCTTTCCCCCTCCTACTTTCTCCCCATACTGGCATCTTCTCCTCCCCACACCCACCCCCACATCCCAGCTCTCTCTGCAATCTCCCCCTCCCCCTGCATCTCCTCCCACCCCTGCCCTACCCCATATCCCATCTGTCACTCCAGTCTCTTCCCCCACAGCATCTCCTCTCTCCCTCATCCCCCTGGCATCCCATCCCTTGCCCCATCTCTCCCCCCTAGCGTCTCTACCCACCCCTTGCCCACCCCCACTGCATCCCATCCCTCCCTCCTCCTGCATCTCCTCTCACCCCTGCCCTTCATACCCCTGTCATCCCATCTCTTGCCCTATCTCTCCCTCCCCTTGCATTCCCATCCCTCCCTCCAATCTCCCCCCCTCCTTCAAGCATCTCCTCTCCCCATCATCCCACTGGCATCTCATCCCTTGCCCCATCTCTCCAGCCCAGCATCTCTACCCACCCCTCGCCCACCCCCACTGCATCCCATCCCTTCCTCCAATCTCTCCCTCCTCCTGCATCTCCTCTCACCCCTGCCCTTCATACCCCTGCCATCCCATCTCTCTCCCCATCTCTCCCTCCCCATGCCCCCCTGCATTCCTATCCCTCCCTCCAATCTCCCCCTCTCCTCCGAGCATCTCCTGTCCCCATCATCCCCCTGGCATACCATCCCTTGCCCCATCTCTCCCCCCCCCCAGCATCTCCTCCAGTCTCCCCCTCCTTAGCCCTCCCCACATTCCCATACCTCCCTCCGGTCTCCCAGACCCAGGATCCCATCCCTCCTTTGAGTCTCTCCCCTCAACAGACATTTCCTCCCGCTCCCTCCCCTTCCTTGTCATCCCATCCCTCCCTGCACCATTCAGTCTCCCCAAGCACATCACCACTCCATTCCCAGATATTGTATTCCCCACACCCCTCTGCCAAGCACCTCAACCCCCCACTCCTCCCAGGCATCTGACCCCCGCTCCTATCTGTCCCCAGCTCCCCGACAAGCTGATCCCCAGCCTGGTGAAGTATTACTACTCCTGGAAGAAGACAAGGAGCCGCACGAGTGTCATGGACCGACAGGCCCGCCGGCTGCTCAGCAAGAAGGAGAAGGATGACAGGTGTGGGGGGGGAGGTACAGGCGTGGATAGGGTGGGGGGTTCTGGATGAGGGAAGGGGGGCAGGCTAGTTGGCCATGGAGGGGGTGGAAGGCAGACAGTGGGGACAGGGGGTTTGTGGTGAGGTGGAGGGAGGGCCTGGGGGGTCCGGTTGGGGGGCAGCCTGGGGTTCTTGGTACCATCCCCTCTAACCCATGCCATGCTCCCCCCCCAGTAACGACGAGATGGAGGAGGGACGGGCAGCCAGCGAGGGGGAGTTTGATGCCATGGACCCCAAGAAGGAGGTGAGGGGTTGGGGGTGGGATGGCTCACAGGCAGGTGGGTGGGGGAGGGCACATCCTCACTCGCTTGGGCTCTGTGCTGAGGGGTGGGAGAGGGGACCCTGGGCTGCAGTTGCTCCTTAGAGGGCACTGTGCTCCAGGGGTCAGCATGAGGTCAGCAGGGGGCACTGTGCCATGGGACGGTGTGGGGGGTGCTGTGCTGTAGGAGGTGTTGTGGGAGGAGCCAGTCCATGGCACTGTGCTGCAGCAGAGGTCCCTATGGGGCACTGTACTCAGATCAGCTCCATTCCCCGCCCAGCCGAGCTACCAGAAGCTGCCGAACAGCCGGCCGGGCCCAGGATCGGGCTCAGGGCCTGTGAGAAAGGAGGTGCAGCTGTCGCAGTATCGGCACCATCCACTGCGCTCACGCCGGCGCCCCCCCAAGGGCATGTACCTGAGCCAGGATGACATCGCTGGCATCTCGGCCAGCCCTGATGTGGGCACCCTGGCGCTGCGCCACCTCGACTCACAGCTCGTCTCCCTCAAGCGCCAGGTAACCCCTGACCCCCCATCACCCCTGCAAACCCCCAGCCCTGATCTGGGCACCCTGGCGCTGCGCCACCTCGACTCACAGCTCGTCTCCCTCAAGCGCCAGGTAACCCCGACCCCCCATCACCCCTGCAAACCCCCAGCCCTGATCTGGGCACCCTGGCGCTGCGCCACCTCGACTCACAGCTCGTCTCCCTCAAGCGCCAGGTAACCCCGACCCCCCATCACCCCTGCAAAGCCCCAGCCCTGATCTGGGCACCCTGGCGCTGCGCCACCTCGACTCACAGCTCGTCTCCGTCAAGCGCCAGGTAACCACTGAGCCCCCTTTGCCCCCAGCTCTCACTGACAGGCCTCTTCTCTCCCCACCCACCCAGGTCCAGTGCATCAAGCAGATCAACAGCAGCATGAAGCAGGCCCTGGAGGGTGGGATTGACAAGCTGCGGCCCCCTGAGGTGAGATGAGGGGCACTGACCCCCACGTAGGGGGAGAAGGAACCAGCTCCTGTTGGGGGAGGTGAGGTGCTGGGCCCAGCTCCCACGGGGCACAAGAGTTGGGGAGAGGGAGTGCATGCCCAGGACCCGCCCTGTGGAAGGGTGAGGGAAGGGCAGGTTTGAGTCCCAGCCTGATGTTCTCCACTCTCCCGCCAGGGGAACAGCAAGTTCAACTCGCGCTGGACAACGGACGAGCAGCTGCTGGCTGTGCAGGGTGAGCTGGGGCGGAGGAGGGAAGGCTCCAGGGAGGGAGCGCCAGGGGGTTAGGCGCCCCTCCCATCATGGCTGCCCCCTGGGTATGTAAGTGACGCTGGCCTGGGGATGTAGCTGCCCCTGGACTCCCTCCCTGCATGCAGGGGCCCTGCCTCCCCTGGGTAGCTGACGCCCTCCCCTTTCGCCAGCCATCCGCAGGTACGGGAAGGATTTCCAGGCCGTGGCTGGGGTGATCGGCAACAAGACGCTGGCCCAGGTGAAAACCTTCTTCGTCAGCTACCGGCGCCGGTTCAACCTGGAGGAAGTGCTGCAGGAGTGGGAGGCTGAGCAGGGGGGCTCCCCAAGGGGCCGCTCCCCCCCCCATGACACCAAGAGCTCCAGCGTCTCACTGGCCAGCAGTGAGGACGATGATGAGGTGAGGAAGGGGTGAGACCCCTGACCTGTACCCACAGACCCCTCCAATCCCAGGCCAGCTGGTGCCCCTCAATCCAACCAGCAGCCCCCTGCCATCTCAGCCATCCATTTGCCACATGCAGCCCCTGGCTCTGACACTTCCCTTGGTCTGACCCACGGTCCCCAGCCCAGGTGCTCCGCACGCTCAGCCAAGGCCCCTTGGTCCGACCCCCAGGTCCCGGCCCTGCCGGCCCTCACTCTGTTCTCTCCTTACAGGTGCAGATCACAGCCGTGTCCCGCTCTGCCCAGCAGCAGCCGCAGCCCCCAGCATCCACTGCAGCGACTCTGCCCTCTGCCTCCCCCCGGCTGCCGCCCACCACGCTGTCGCAACCTCCCCCCTTGCTGCGGCCCACACTGCCCACAGCGCCCACGCTGCACCGCCAGCCACCCCCCCTCCAGCAGGGACGCTTCCTGCAGCCCAGACTGTCGCCCAACCAGCCGCCCCCGCCACTTATCCGCCCTGCTGCCTCCCGCCACCACGGGAGGGGGCCCCAGCACCCCTCCTCACTGGTGGGCATGGCCCTGGAGCCCCCTCCCCCCTCCTCCTCCAGCTCCCTCTGAGGTTTTGGGGAGAGGCCAGCTGAAGCCCCCTACTTCCTTAGTGTCCTGGATCCTGCTTGGTTAACGGGTCAGGGGCTCCATCTACCCCATAGTGACACACTGGGGATGTCTCTAGGACCCCCCCTCCCCAGGGGAGAGACTGAAGGACTTGCATTGGTTGAACCCAGCCCCCCCCCCAGCATGGTCCATTTGGGCTCTAAGCGAAATCCAGGCAGGGGAGTGGGTACTAATGCCAGCTGTGGGGAGCCTGGGGTAGTGGGGGGAGGGAGATTCTTTACTTGTAGAGGGATCAGTTCAATTGGGTGGCACACCCCCTGCTGGTGAGCCATGCCCAGTGTGGGGCAGGGACCCCTCCTGACCCCTAGGAGCCTGGGCAGGGGATGGGGGTGGGGCTCCTACCTGTGGCTGAATGAGCTGGGGGATGTAGCTCCACCTGGTGGGGAGGGGTGTGGGAATGTTCTCCTGGCACTGGGGGGGTGGGAGGAGCTGATGCTAGCCCCTGGCTGGCAGAGCAGTTGCTGGGGGGGCGGGTGTTGAGGGGCAGGAGTAGCACAAAATCCCCCCCCCCCACAGGGCACAGCTCCCTCACCTTGGGGGGCAGCACTGGCTCCCAGGGGGGACCTGAGTGCCAGGGGCCAGGTAAGGGGTAACCAGCGTTAACATAGGGTGAAGCACGTGGAGGAGAGTTGGGGGGAGCATTGATGAGGCCTTGGAAGAAGCACAGAGCTGGGGGGTGGGTGGGCACCCCCCATCTAGAGGACAGCAGCTCAGTCACCTGCGCAGCCATGGAGACCCCCCCCCATGCTGGGTGCATGCTGCTGTGCTGGGGGAGGGGAGTCTGGGCAATGGGGCATTTGTAGGCAGGGCTTGTAGCTGCAGCCCCAGGGGTGGGGTAGGGGGAGGTAGGAGCTATGGGTGGGGGGAGAAGGGGGTTCCGTTCATGTTGCATTTTGAATAAAAGTATTTTACTAGATGTGTCCTGAGTCTGTACATGTGCTGCCCCCCCACCCCTCCATTTCCCTCAGCCACCCTCCTGTCCCCCAAAACATCAGCTGCCCCACTTCCCGCACTGCAGAGGGGCCATACACGCCCTGGAGCCTCCCACCCCCCTATTGCCTGGGGCAGGAAGGGCCTGTGCTTGGCCAGTAGGCACACCAGGCTCTTGGGCTCTAGGTGTGCTGAGCCCACAACTCAGCTGAGCACTTCCCCCAATGCCCAGGGCCAATGTACCCCCCAAGCCTGGCCAAGGCAGAGACTGACATGGCAGCCCCAGCAAGGATTTAGGCCCAAGCTTAGGCAAAGCTGGGAACAGCAGCCAGCTCCTCTGGGCCCTGGGCAGGCTGGGTCTGCCCCCTCCCGGCTGGAGGCAGCAGGGGCCCAGGCTAGCAGAGACAAGGCAGGGGAGGTAACAGCTGTTACTGGATCAGCTTCTGCTGGGGGCAGAGACAAGCTCTGCTCTTCCTGTCTGGAGCTCAAAACACTTGGCTGGCTCCCCTCACCCCCAGAGCTGGTCCAGTTCGAGCTATTGCCTCAGCCAGCTTGCTGCTGGGCTGGGGCAGTAGAGTGGCCGCCCCTTGCAGCAGCCAGGTGGGTGGGGCCAAGGGCAGGATGGAAACCCACCAGCAGTTGGGGCTGAGAAAGGTGCATTCAGTTTGGTGGGGACGGTCCAGGGGGCCAACGCCCCTGGAGCTGCTGGGCTGGAATCTCTTGCCCTGGGTGCCTGGAGCTGGGATGGACCTGTACAACCAGCCCCTTGAGCCTGGGTGCCTGGGACAGGGGCCCTGCCAGTGACAGGGTACAGCCCAGAGTGAGGCATGTGGCTCTAGGAGCATCCAGCTGGGGGCCTCAGCTGCAGTGGGTTGAGCTGCAGCACCAGGGAGTCTGTGGCTCCTACACCTCTACAGCTGACTGAAAGGAGGCCTGGACAAGGGGCAGCCTTGGGGCCCAACCCACTATGTGTTTGGCTGAGCAAACCCCAGGCCCCCCCTGGCTGCAAAGCACAGAGTGGGGCTGATGAACCCAGAGTGGCCACAAGAGGAGCCAAGATTCCCCCTAAAAACAGTATTTCTACAGCACCTTCTGGCCCAAGCTCCGGCCAAACCACCTCCCCCCCAGTGCGGGGGGGAGCTGTTTATATAGGCATTGCAGTTGCCTCTGAGGTAGTGCCCAGAGAGCCCCACTTGTGCAGCGCCTTTGGGGCTGGGGAGGGACACCAGGAGCTGAAGGAGGGACATGGGCGGGGCGGGGCGGGGGGCAGAGGAATACAAAACAGGAGGCTGCAGCAGCTCTTTCTGGAAAGTTTTAATCTAGAACCTGGAAAACTACATCGAATCGCAGCTCCGCTCCAGGGCCCCAACGGGGCCAAAGCCCTCCAGGATGGGGCAGTGGTAGCCCCCCCCATCCCTCAAGAAGGGGGCAGCATAGAGCCCATTCCCTGACCCCCCAGCAGGGGGCAGCGTCAGGGCCAGAGCAGATTTTTTTTAATTAAAAAAAAAAAAAAGGCATTTTTTGATCAGAATAAAACAAAACAAAAAAAACCCCACTCACAAAACCGAGGTATCAGTACAGATATATACAGGTGGGGGGAGGGGAAGGAGGGGAGGGAGAGGAACAGCCCCCCAGGGGCAGGGAAGTATATTATTTAGCATCACAAGTGTGGCTAGGATGGATGGAGAAGCCTGGTGGCGATGGGGAGGGGAATGTTAGTGCAGCCAGTGCAAGGGGCAGGGGGTAAAGCAGGGGAAACCCTGTAGTCAATGTGTGTGTGGGGGGTAAATGGAGCCAGTGTGGGCCCTGAAACATTGGCTGAGGGGGTCCCTGCTGAGCCAGGGCCAGCTGTGATTGGAGGGGGATATTAGACCCTCTCCCCCCAGCACCACACAACTGCTGCCTTTCCCCTGCCTATTCTTGGCTTCAAGTACCTGTGCCCCCCATACTCCAAGGCAGTACCCGCCCCCCCAGTGCCTAACCAGAAAATGGGAGCAGCTCTGAGCTCAATCAGGACCTCAGCCATGCGACCAAGGCCTCCCCTCCCCCTACCACTACTTCCGCAGAGGGGAAACCAGAGCCAAGAACCAATGGCTGGAGAGTGGGAGGAGCTTCTGTTCCCAGACCAGCAGGTAACAGGCCTTCCCCGCCCAAACTCATTTGGCATTTCCAAACCCAGCCTCCCTCGGAGAGGCTCGTCCAAAGCCCAGCAATGGTGACCGTGCCTGGGACACTCTGTGGCTCCTACAACTCGTCACCCCGGCACAGGGAACTGGGCAGGGATCAGAGCCAAGCACAGGGGCTGGGGGAAGATGTCATGAGTTCCCCACTGGAGAGGGACTCGCTAGATAGAACCCAGGAATCCTGACTCCCTCACCCCGGAACACTGGACCCCTTCCACTGCTCAGGGTAGGTCCCCGGTGGTGCCCACTGCTGCTAGGGAACGGGGGGGGGGGGTCCACTCACCATCACTGAGCCAGTCCCAGGGAGACCCTGCCCCACCCCACGTGGGGCAGAGGGCACAGCTGGTGGGCACAGAGGGGGAAGCTGAACTATAGCTGGGGAAGATCCAGAGAAGGGGCCTCGCTGAGAGCTCCCTGACACCCAACAGCCCCTCTAATGCCCCAGGGGTCCAGCTGTGCCCAATGCAGGCCAGGGGGCAGCCTACTCCAGGGATGGGAGGGGGGGTAGGGGGTAAGCCAGCCCTAGAGCTGGGGGGAAGAACGCCAGAGCTGCAGTGCAGTTTAAAAACATTCTCTTTATTGTGTCTAAGACAGGGGCTCAACTCAGGGCAGAGCCCCGCGGGGAAGAGGCCTCAGACCCCTCCAGCCTGACACACCCACACCTGTCCTGAGGGAAGTCACCCTGGGACCAGGGAGTTTCAGTATGAACCACCCCCACCTGTGAGATGTACGGGGGGGGGGAGGGAGGGAGAAGGGAATGCATCCATCTGCACCCTCCATCCAAGCAAGGGATAGGCAGCAGAGAGGAGGCTGCTGCCAAGAGCCACCCCCATCCCAGCCAGTCCCTGCACTGATTCCCCCCCCCATCAGGTCTCTGACATGGCCCAGCTGGGGGAGCTACTGCCAGACTGAGGGGGATGAGGTGCAGCTGGGGGAGGGAGCCAATCAACCAAGTGCTCCAGGCCAGAGGAGGGGGAACTCACAGCCCAGCCACAGCACCCCTCCCCCTCCCTCCCCTCCCCCAGCAGGAGCAGAGCTGGGGAGGGGCTTGTCTGGTTGGGCCTGATCATCCCCACTCAGGGTAGGGGCTCAGCCTGGAAGCCCACGTGCTACAGCTGGCTGGGGGAGAGGCTGCCAACAACCCCACCCCCATATTAATGCCCAATAGGGGGCACCTGCAGGAAGGTGGGAGCTGCCCTCAGTGCCCAGCACAGCAGGCCCAGCCCCAAGCAACCTGCCCCCTATGGAAAGGGCAAGTTGGCACCTGCAGGGGGGGCTGGGTGAAAGGCATTGTGGGAGAGGTGAGGGGTGAAAGGCATTGCAGGAAAGGGGGCCGGACTTCTCTGGCTTTTGAACCACTTTTTTTTTTTTTTTTTTGGTAAGAGCTCCCGGCCAGCATGGCAGGCATCCGAGGGGCAGTACCACGATTTGCTGGAGCCCCCATGCTGGCAGCAGCAGGGGGCATGCTGCCCCCCAGCCCTTCCCCCACCAACCGTCTTTGCTGCCGCCCCCACCAGGGTATCAAAAAATAAACATTTCTCCAATTAATTACAATCCTGCGAGGGGAGGAGTGTGCGGCTCTGGGTCCCCCCATGCACTGCGGGGGGTGCATGTCTGCATGGGAGGCAGCTGTGCCCCCCTCACCTGGTGCACAGCCAGGGGGCATCTCGGCACAGCAGTGGGGGAGAGGAGGCATGTTTCTGCACCCCCTGTCCTGGTGCATGGCTGTGGGTCCTTGCAAGGTGGGCAGGAGCATCTCCAATGCCCCTCCCGGGCGCCCAGCTCGAGGAAGGAGGGTCTGCGTCTCAATGCCCTCGGCACACCGCCGTGGGGAGATCCTGCAGCTCAGGATCTCCTCGTCCCAGCCCAGGGCACGTGGGGTGCAGCGCAGCAGGGGGCTGGTTAAAGCTTGAGCTCATTGGCCACCTTGGAGGCAATGTTCTTGAAGGCCATGGAGGTGCCCGTTATCCGTTTGAAGCGCACACCGTTGAGCGACAGCCGCGGCAGCTTGCACACCTCCATCTCCCACTGCACAAAGGAGTCGTGGCCAGGCGCCCCGTGCATGCACAGCAGCATGTACTTCTCCTGCAGCTCGCACTGGCAGCTGTTGGCATCCAGCACCTTGCGGATCTCCTTCATCATCTCATTGGGCTCCATGGAGCTCGTTGTCTTCATGCTCCAGGTGAAGCGCAGCGAGCGAGGCTTGGCATCCCGGTTCTCATCCCGCTCCTTGTCCCCACCCACCATGTGAGGTCTGCAAGGGGGAGACAGTGTCAGTGCGGCGGGGGCACCCCACCCTGACTGCCCAGCCCCCAACCTGACAGCTGGAGGAGACAGAGGTGGCATTAAGGACAGATGGACAGACAGGAGCAAGGGCTGAGACAGAGGGTGCACTCCAGCTACAGGCCCCCAGAGAGCCCCCAGCCAGCTGGGGACCCTAGAAGAGAGGGAGCCCCAAGCCAGGGTTCCCCCCAATGAGAACCAGACAGGCAAAGCGAAGCTGAGCTGTGCCCCCCTCCCTAGGTTGCCCACTCCAGATCCCATGGCTAGGGGGCCCCAGGGAGCAGGGAGGCAGCTCCATTCTCACCTGAGGGTCTCCACTCGGTCTTTGCTCTCTGGCTCATGCGGGTTCCTCAAAAAACAGAGTGGGAAAGTTTAGTTTGGACGGTGACGGGGAGCGATAATGCTGACGGCCGCACCCCACCACTAGGGAGCGATAATGCTGATGGCCCCCCCCCGGGGGTGGCCCCCCCATAATTGCAGGGGGACAGGAAGGGAGTCTCCCTGCCTCAGCCTGGGCATTGGCACGAGACAGCTCCCTGCATGCCCTGCTCCAGCAGCCTCATGCTTGCCGGAGGGGGAGCAGTGCATGTTGGGAAAGGGTGCGATGGCAAATGGGTTGCTAGGAGCCCTGCTGCACTGGGAGGACTCCCAACTCTGGGGTACAAGGGGAACCCCAAAGGCAGGAGAGGCCGAAACGGATGGGATAGGATTCCGAACGCCATTGTCTCCTCTCCCCTCAGGGAAGACAGGAGCTAAGGCCATGCTGGGGGTAAGTCTGCTGCAGGTGTTGTATTATTGCTGGTCATCATTCAGCGGCCCCAGGACAAGCTAACGCTTGGCAGCAGTGCTCACCTCCTGTCCTCAGGCAGGGACTGGGCCAGGATGGCATGAGTACCCGGCTTTTGCTGACAGCGCCCGGCCCCTACACTGCAGGGATCGGGCCAGTTTGAGAATGGCATAGTGAGTTATGGGCTCCACTCTCAGGTCCAGGAGGAGTCCTGGCACCAGCCCCCAGATGCCCCTCCCTGAGCTGAGGATAGAACCTAGGAGTCCTGGCTCCCAGGCTCCCCCTGTCCATGCTCCTGCTGGAGCTGGGGATAGAACCCAGGAGTCCCGGCTCCCAGCCCCCCACCCTCCTCCTGGAGCTGGGGATAGAACCCAGGAGTCCCAGCTTTCAGCCCCCCACCCTCCTCCTGGAGCTGGGGATAGAACCCAGGAGTCCTGGCTCCCAGCCCCTCCTGCTCTAACCCACTAGGCCCCCTCTCCCCCCGGAGCCAGAATCCATTCAGAAGCAGATCTAGGGGCAGGGACAGGTTTGGCACCTGCTGTTCCCAATAATGAAGGGGAAGAACCAGCTCAGAGCCAGGACATTACGAACCTCCCTGCCCCTTTTCCCCCAGATGTGCTTGGAGGAGAGCTGACTAGAGACCCCCTTCTCCATGGCCTTTTGAGGTGCCCCCCTCTGTCACATGATGCTGCTGATCACTGTCCTCTGGGTCCACCTTCTGCACAGCATCTAGGCCAAGGACACAGCCTCCCAGAAGCAGGGAGGGGGCAGGCTCCAGCCAGCAGCCAGGCAGGGGTGGGGGAACCCCCCACTTTCCATCCAACTCCCACCCTGCATGCGGGAAGCAGAATCCCAGAGCCCTGGTCTGTGCCAAGCCCTGGCTTGGCTAAGGCAGCCCCAGTCCTGCCTTGTACCAACCACCTTGTCCCACTAGGGGCATCAGCACTGCTCCCTGTTTCACCACTGCCCCACCCTCCCTTCCCCTGGGGAGGGCCCACAGCCCACACTGCCTCATGCCCACTCTCACCCAGGGCACCATGGCCCAGCCCAAGCCCAGTCCCTGGCACCCAGGGACCAGCTGACATCAGCACAAGTCCCAGGGGATGGGTGTCCCCACATGGCCAGGGACAGAGCAGTCACCTAATCCCTGCCTCAGCCATCTCCTGCTGGAGACCTGCTGCTCCTTGGGGGAGGGATCCCTAGGATGACACCCAGCCTGGGACACAAACAGCGCCAGGGCCCTGATCCCAGCTCTGACAGCTAGCGAGGAAATGGCACAGAAGGGGGCACAGGAACAGCGGGGACACAGTAAATCCATGGCCAAATCCCAGCTCTCCTCCCCCAGCATAGCAGCCTGAAGCCCATCTGCTTGGCACAGGCCATGCTGCCTGGCCAGCTCCCTTTGCTGGTTATGGGCGCACAGTCATGCAGGGAGCCATGCAGCACAGCGCAGCCGCCTCCTCCCCACAGACTCTCAGGGCCAAGAGCAGCTAGAGTCCAGGGCTCTGCCCCAGCCCTGCCTGGGCCCCTCCATCTCGACCTGCCCACTGTCCCAGCCTGCCCCCCATCCCAACCCACAGCCCCCCCATTGCCCCACCTCTGCCCCTTAATCCTGACCCACAGCTCCCTGCTATTCCAGCCCTGCCCCCACAGCTCTGCCAGGAGTCCTGATTCCTAGCTCCCTCTGCTCTGCCCACTGGCCTGATGCTGTCCCCAGGGCATAGGGCCTATCCTTCCTATTTTCTCATAGGAGCGACCACAGTGAGTGGGGGTGGGGGGGGGAAGGTCCTTGTGGAGCTCGTTCCCTGTTGGGGCCAAGGCGGAGGCCCCACACCAGGCTCTCCTCATAGGGAGTAGTGACAGCCCAGGCCATAGGTGGGTGGCTTGGCTGATGAAGAGCCTGGCCATGTTTGCCAGCTGCTGTGGGGGTGGGTGGGGGGCCCTGCCAACCCTGCAGATCTGAGAATGAAGCATGGAGGGGGTGCGGCTTCAAGAGCAGCCAAGCGCCCCTTGAAGCAGCCCTGGGGGACCCTGGCAGCTCCCCTAGAGCATATTCCCAGCAGGTTAGCAGGCATGGCGAGCACCTCACGAAGCCCCGCTCCTAGTGCCACATGCACGGGGAGAGGGTTAGTCTGGGGGGCGAGGGGTGGGTCTGGTTAGAGATCAGAGCCCCAGCACTGCTCACTAGGGAGAGGCAGGGCCCCCTTAAAGGGACAGTGCAGCCTATCAGGCCCCGTGCCATGCCACCCTGCCACCGGTGCTAGGCTATGACTGAGATGGCAGGGACTCTTCCAATTCCCCCTGCATCCATGGGGCTGGGGGAAGACTCAGAGCCAGGAGTAGGGGCGCATGCCCACAGTGTTGACCCCCTCCTGAGCAGGCTGCCCTCAGGGGAGGGGATTCTAGCCAGCTCACTAGGCAAGAAAGAGTGATGCCAGCCGGGGAGCCAATAAGCCCATTGTCCCTTTAAGCTGCTGTCAGGCCGCCCCCAGCAGACAGGGTGGGACAGGGTTAGTACAGGACGGACAGGACAAATCCAGAGAGACGCCTACCTTCTGGCAAACCTGAAAGACACATTTCTACAAAAACACAAAACAGAAAAGAGAAGGGAGAATGTTGGGTGCATCACTGCAAGACCCCGGCTCATGGGGAAAGGAGAGCCATGAGGATGAGATGGTGCCGCGCCATGGGGCAGGGCAGCACTGCCCCTACACACCCACCCACGGCACAAAAGACTTTCAGCCACACCTAACCACTAGGCCCTACTCCCCCCAGAGCTGTGAGTAGAATCCAGGAGTCCTGACCCCCAGCCCCACCCCACTGGACCCCACTTCCCTCCCAGAGCAGGGAACAGAAGCAAGCAGCTTTTGCTGGATGGAGTGGGGATTAGTGCCTAAGCAGAAGGAGGGGGGAGCTGCCACCATGAAGGGAAATGTTGGCTTCTGGGGACCCATGGCTTCTCTCCCAGGTTCCTGGAAGCAGCCAACTCTCACCCCAGCAAGCGACAGCAGAAGGGATCAGGGCAGAGGCTGGGCCTGAGGACAGGCCTGCTCAGCTGTGAAGCTCAGAGCACTTGACCAAACTCCTCCCAGAAATCAGCCCCATTTTACTGGGGGGAAATCTGCCACTCAGACACAGCAGAGAGTCACCCAAGACACCACCCCTTCCCCTCTCTGCGCTGGGAATAGAACCCCTGAGTCCCAGCTCCCAGTCCCCTCCCCTATGCTCTAACCCACTAGAATGTACCAACTACAGGCATTTCGCAAGCCCCCAGTCTTTGTGGTCTCCAGTCACCCCTGGGGGCCCAGCAGCAGTCTTACAGTTGCCCTATGGGTACTGGGGAGCCTGGCAGCCCTGGGGCAGGGGTTAGAAGACACTCCCCTGCACCAACAGGCCTTGGGCCACCTCAGCCCAACCTCCAGCATAGTCCTGCGCTCAGGGGCAGCTCACTCAGCTGCTGGCCCTAGAGAGACATTTCTTCCCTTCACTTGGCATCTATTCAGAGTGCCCCCTTGTACTGGAAATGTGCCCCCACTTTGTGCCCACTGCCAGAAAAGGCTCCTTTCCCACTTCTGTACCTCCCGTTTTGCCCTACCCCCCAGTTCTGCTGGTGCCCCTCAAACCTGACCACAGCCCCCTGCTGTCCCAGCCTGGAGCTCCCCCCACAGTTCTGCAAGTGCCCCTCAACTCCAACCAGCAACCCCCATTATCCCAGCCTTGCCCCCCCAACAGCTCTGCAGTGCCCCTCCAACCTGGAGCCCCTGCCATGGGCACATGGTGGTTTTGCAATACAGGACTTTACACAGATGTGGAGGGCAGCCTAAGCCAGATCAGAGCTGCACAACACAGACAGCAGCGGATGACAGCGCAGAGGGGCGATGAGCCAGCGGGGAGACCAGGGGTGCCAAGCCCAGTGCCTGGCACAGCACAATACACAGCTTGCTCTCACTCAAGTGCCCTTGCCAGGGCTGCGCAGGGGGCTCACTGCTGCTTGCCAGCCCAGGATGCTCTGTGCCTCTCCCTGGCCTAGGGATGCAGGTATTCCAGGAGCAGGTGAGCCAAGAGCAGCAAAACGCCTCCTTCTCCCCCCTGGCACAGAGACACAGGCCCCACTCCCCCGCTCTCACCTGCGCACAAACTTGGACGTGAACTTGCTGAAGATGCTGCCGGAGGCACCCCGGCGTCCCTGGCTGTTCCCAGAGGGTGAGGCAGGTGGTACGTTGTAGGGGAGGTTCTGCTGGTCCCGGACCTGCCGGAGTTGCCCGGCGTGGAAGGTACTGCGGCTGGAGATGCCCCGTGGGAAGTTGGTGCGTTCTGGGATGGCACTGCTGATGTTGTGGGCAGAGGGTGAAGCCCCTGGGACCCTCTGGGGAGCAGTGCTGTGGTGGGGGCAGAGATCCAGTCAGGGGGCAGTGCTGGGAGACATGCCCACTCCCCCCGGGCTTCCGGTCTGCAGGGGGCATTGATTGCCAGCATCCACTCACTTCCTGACACAGGTGCCATCTGGTGCCAACCAGAGACTGGGCACCTCCTCCTCTGGGGACCAGATGGATCCAAGAGACTGCTAGTGGGGTAATCTGGGGCCAGATCAGAGCTGGTGCCTCCTGGAGAGGAGTGGACCTGTACCCCACTCCCCATGCCGCTAAGCAAGCCAAGTCCCCGCACCCTGGGCCAGATCAGACCTGGTTCCCATGGGAGGGGAATGACCCCATATCCCATTCCCTGGCCCCCAAACCAGCCAATCCCTCAGCCAGTCTACACAGCACTTAAACACCTGTGGCTGGCCTGTGTCAGCTGACCCAGGCTCACAGGGCCCTGGAACCTGAGCCTGGACATCTATGACAGACGCAGGTGTTTAATTGCTGTGTTGACATACGATTAGTATCAATATTAAGTGTAGCAGACACAGGCAGCTACAAAAGCCATGTCAGTCAAGATCCTGCCCCCTACCCCGGCCCCTCCCTGCGCAGCGCGGCTCCTTAGTGCCCTGGAGGAGAGGGGAGATAGGGCACTCTCGCATGCAGGAGTGGAGGTGCCACGGAGGCCAGTTGTCCCAAGGCCTCCATCTCTGGTTGCACGAGGCCTCAGTGGGGACTGTCCCCTGCCAGCTAGATGTGCAGCAGATGGTTATCTCCAGCAGCTGACCCCTCAGCCTCCCCTTGTGGCTGGAGCCCACCGATCAGCTGGGGTGCAGAGAACTAATGGGGGGGACCCTAGGGAGTGGCTAGCAGGGGCTATATGGAGGGAACGTTAGCCCTGCACAGGGCTTCCATCAGCTCTAGCCTTAGGGGACCATGGGATTAGCCATCCCCTCCCTGAGTGGCTGGGGGGTCCCTGGGCAGCGCTGGCTACAGGAATCACCAAGTGCCACCCACCATGGACAAAGATGGGTGAGCCACATCTGCTGGGCCCCATGGCCCAGCATCCTCTTGCTCACTCACTTGCAGGCCCGGTGGCCCAGGGAGGGGTGTGCAAGAAGTGGGTGAGGAGCGGACACTAGGGGGCACCCTGCCTGCCTACTTGCCTGGGTCTTTGGGCCTCACAGTTATTTTCAGTGGGGGGCAGCGTGGGCTTGTTGGGGTGCACGGAGGCAGACATGGATTTCTGGTGCTGGCGTGGGCGCGCGGAGCCCACGGCGGCAGAAGCGGAAGCTGTGGAAGCCCTGGACCCCGGAGTGGTTAAACTAGGAAACAAAAGCAGGGGAGAAGCACAGATTTAAAGGGAGGGGAGGGGAGGGGACATGAGGCTGTATTCAGAGCTACATCTGCTCTCAGGGTCTATAAGGCCCCACACACCCTCCTCCACAGTGCTGGGACCTGAGGCATTGTTCTCTGGCACAGACATGGGGCCAAGCAGCATCAGCTGCATTTGGCCCACTAGCCACCAGCCCAAGAGCCAAGCTTAGCTGGCCCCAGGATCCAGGAACAACTCTTGCCCTGTGCACCCTAAAAGGAAAGCCCCAGCCCATGAGCCAGCTGGCAGCTCCTGAGTGGAGCCAGTGCCCCCTAGAGGGGAAACGCACCAGATCCCATTCCCCACCACCCTGAACCATCCAGTCCCCTGCACTGTGGCTGGACTTGGAGCCGATGCCCTCTAGAAAAGAAAGGCCACAATAGCTCAGTCCCCTAGCCCTGCTATGGCCTCCTTGCCACATTCCCTACAGAGATTTGGGGGTGGGTCACCCCAATTTATAATCTTACAAACTTTTCAGGAAGACCTAAGCCCACTCAGGAACAGAAATACCCAGCCCTCCTTTGCTGCCCTAGAGATACAGCCCCATGTTGGCAAAGACAGATCAGGGAGCAGAATATACAATATACAGCCCAGTATATGTGTATATGGGGGGGGGGGGGACACACACTCAGATACAGAATGGGCAAGGGGCGGGTGCTGATGAAGGTGAGGGGTAAAATAAAGGAGATGGGCAGTGGGGTGCAGGTGGGCACGGAGCCTCTCCCCCAATTGGGGCCCTGCAGCAGTGGGGGATGCTGGGTGCACAATGAATGGGAGCAGAGATGGAGCAGCAGCAACGGGAAGGAATGGGGGTGTCATGCTCCAAATAGGGAACCTTTTGCTGCTCTTCAGTCTGAGCTCAGTGGGGTCTAGAAGCAGTCAGGCACCCAGACCCCAGGCACTGGGGGTGGGGCGGGGGAGAGGGACAGTGGGATGCACAGAACCCAGTCACCTGGCACTGCAGGGGGAAACAAACAGAGTCCAGTCTCCAGGCACTGCCAAGGGAACAGCAGGATGTGCAGAGCCCAGTCCCCTGGCACTGGAGAAGGGGGACAGTGAGATGCACAGAGCCCAGTCCCCTGGCACTGGAGGAGGGGGACAGCGGGATGCACAGAACCCAATCACCTGGCACTGCCGGGGGAAACAGAGCCCAGTCCCCAGGCACTGGAGGAAGGGGACAGCGGGATGCAGAGCCCAGTCACCTGGCACTGGAGGGGTGGGGAATAGCGGGATACACAGAGCCCACTCAGCAGGCGCGGGGAGGGGAGAGGGGCACGTGGAGACGCACACACAGAGCCCAGAGGCTGTGGGAATGGGTAGGGCACTGGCCTAGGACTTCCTCAGCTGAATGCGCAGAGGGCAACACGGTGTGAGCCAAACCCTGGGATGGGGGCCTGGCATGGACCCCCTTGCCTAATGCCCCTCCCACACTTGCTACATCTGCAAGGGTGGCAGAATGAGCAGCAGTCCCCAGGGAGCAGCAAGTCAGCTCCCTTGGGCACTGGGAGAGCTGCCAGCTTCTGTGTTGCTGTGCCAGGGCCCCTGCTGCCCAGGCAGGAAGCCCCCTCCACTCCTCCTCAGCCCTGGAATGCAGTGCGCTCCCTGAAGTGAGGCACCGCACAGAGAAGATCGTGGTGTTGCCGAGCCCCCAGGGCCCGGCGTGGCACAGATGGGAGACAGACGCCCTGGCAGAATCCCAGTGTAGCACTCCAAGGCTCCCAGGGATGGGATGCCCCCATCTAGCCTCCTACCCGGGACTGACCGGGGATCCCTACCTGTCCTTGCCATTCTGTATGGAGTTCTGGCCCAAGCCGGTCCGCTCCAGCATGGGGGAATTCCGGCTCCGGTTGGTGCTGGTGGAGAGGACACTGTTCTGTGAGGGGGGGGGACAGACATGGAGTGAACGGGGGCAACTGACACCTGCTGTGCCTCACCTCATCCCAGGCTCATTCTGCACAGGGGGAAACTGAGGCACAGAGGTGAAGTGACTCACTCAACTTCACAGAGCAAGTCTTCAACAGAGCCAGGAATAGAACCCAGGAGTCCCAGCTCCCCCCACACACTAGCCCCCCCCCCTCCCCTCCCAGAGCCAGGAACACGATGCAGGAGTCCTGACCGTGGATGGGGTGGGCGTGCTCTTCTTCCTCTCGAGCCCGGTCAGCGGGCTGGCGGGCACTTTGACAGTGCTGCTGGCCTTGCGCCCAGCCTCACGCTCCTCCTCGGGGCGCTTGTTCTCCGCGTTGTTGCTCTGGGTCTTCTTGGAGTATGAAGTGGAGGTGGGGATGGCAGGAACTACAATGACAGTGACAGACCTGCGGGCTGAGCATGGGCAGCGCCAGAAGGACCCCACCCCCTGCTGCTGCTGTCTGGCCAGCCAGGAGCCATGAGTCCCCCATGTCCCCACCACCACCCAGGCTGGCCAGGAACCATCCCAACTCAGTACTGTCCCTCTCTATCCCCTGCCACTACCACCCAGCCAGGGGCCTCAAGCTCTGCTTCAGTGCCCCCACCCAGCACCACTATCCGGCTGGGAACCATCCCCCTCCACTGCTACCAAACCCACTAGGCTCTGGCTCTCCCCCATCATCACAGGTGCCAGGCTGGCTGTCCTGGACACCTCCATGCCAAGAGACTAGAGGAGCTTGGTGTTCCTGCTTGCGAATGGATTCCAGACTCCGAAGGGCAGCCCCTGCTGCTGAAAGGGGGTTGTGCTGTCACGGCCCTGGGACCATGGCCTGAGGGAGGAGGCGAGGGAGAGAGACTGCAGACCTGAGGAGAGTGGCACTCCAAAGGGGAAAACCATTGCCAGCCATGGCAAGAGCAGGGCCCCCTTTCTCTAGCCCTTCCCACTAGCAGAGCTCACAGCATCAGCCGCACTGTTCACCATCAAAAGGGCTGCCCTGGGTCACATTGCTAGTCCACAGCCGAGCTCAGGATAGAACCCAGGAGACTCCCACCCTTCCCCGCTGTAACCACTAGACCCATCCCATAGAGATAACCGCCAGACTAGCCATCAGCTTTGCTGTTTGCGCCGACTCTGAGAAGCTCCAGGGTGGCCAGTGGGGCACTGCCTGGGGGGGCACTTACCCTGGTCGCTGAAGCGCCGCTGCTTGGGGTTGGCCGAGACGCTGCGTTGTACCTTGTGCGAGGGGGAGGGGGCACTACTGTTGGCCAGCTCGGCCGCAGGCCTCGGCTTCAGCGTGATGTTGTCATTGTCCAGCTGGAAGAACGGGAGACAGGCTGGGGTTTCCAGATTGCTCCAGGGAACGGCAGGGAGCTGGGCAGGGCATAGGGTACTGCACCAGCCTTCACTGCCAAAAGCCTGCCTTGGCAACAGGCAGCCACCACTGGGATGGCCAGTTCCAGGGGCTCAACTCAATTGCTGCCCAGAAAGATAATTGTGGAATCACAAGGGTGTTAGAAAACAGCCCCTACCAGAGTCCAGGGCTGTGGGTCAAGATTGAAGGGCTGGGGGGAAGGAGAGAGCCCAGGGCTGGGATGGCAGGGGAGCAGCTGACAGAGCTGTGTGATCGCTCCTGGAGCCCACCTCCCCATAGCACCCACCTCTGAGTTCTTGTATCCCAGCAGCAGGTAAGTGGCCATGACCTCGTTATACTTCTGCCCTATCAGCGACTCCTGGATCTCCTCCCGCGTGTACCCCATGGAGATCATCAGCTCTGTGGAGAAAAACATGCCGTGGTGAGGAGTCCCCCAGGCACAGCCCCACACCCTGCCTGGCACAGGTTGGACACAGGGGGCACCCGCTGCTGAGCGCAGGGGGAAGAGGGGAGCCCTGGTGCCGAGGTAGCCCACAGCCCCAGTCCAACTGTGCACTGCACCGGGTGACTGACGGTGTAGATCCCCACTAAGGTGCCCCATCTGGGAGGCGTGCCTGGGTGAGGGGCAGTTGGGGAGGGAACAGGCCCAGGTGTTTGGCCTGGCTTGTTCTAGCTCCCAGCTGGGACTGAGTAGCTCAGTACTTCCCAGGACAAGGCTCAAAGCACCTGCTGGCACCAACTGCCCCCTAGCAGCAGGTACTGGGAAGGAGGTGACGACACTGAGCAGGGGTCGAACAGGCACAGTAGTTGGATCCAGAGCTAGGACTGAACCCAGGCGTCCTGGCTCTCAGCCCCCACTCCTCTCTCAGAGCTGGGAACTGAACACAGGCATCCCAATTCTCAGCTCCCTCTAGTCATGAGCTCCAGTGCCTCTCCAGCAGAGCTCTTTGCACCCCTCCGTTATCCCCCGCCTCACTGCGGAGGGGGAGCCTGGTACACAGGGCAGCGGTGGGGAGCATTGAGGCCTAGGCACAGGCAGCACTGCTGGCTTGTCTGCTCTCTCCACAGCCAGTTTGGGGGGGCCCAAGCTGCCATGCCCCCAGGTGCTCTGGTGCCGTACCTGTCCGCCGTGGGTCCTTGTAGTCAGGGACAGGCTCCATGTAGGGCTTCAGCTCGTCGTCCTCATGCCCCACATTCATCCAGCGGTCTTTCATGATTTGCTGCAGTGGAGAGGGGGAGTCAGCAGAGGGATGGGCAGAGGACACCAAGGGATGCAACATTCACCTCGACCCCCATCGCGCAGCCATTGAAGGAACCTGCCTCCCCCCCAAGTGCATCAGGCACCTCATGGGCCCAGCACTGAGAGGGATTTGGGCCTTCCTCAGGAGCATCAAGGTACAGGCCACTGCTGGAGAGGAGCCTAGGCCAGAGGGGCCAATGGGTCTGATTAGGGGGTGGGGAAGGGAGGGATACTGGACTGCAAGGGCCCATGGGTCTGACTCAGAGTGGCAGGGACTGGGGGGATGCCAGGCTGGCTGGGGCCCATGTGTCTGATCCACGGTGGGGAGGGTGGGCAGATATATTCAACTGGCTGGGCCCATGGGGAAGGAGAGGGAGTAGGGTGACCAGATGCCCCGATTATATAGGGACAGTCCCAATTTTTCTTATTTGGCTCCTATTACCCCCTACCTCCTGTCCTGATTTTTCACATTTGCTGTCTGGTCACCCTAAGAGGGAGGGATACACTGAGCTGGCTGGGCCCCATGGGCCTGACCCAGAGTGGCAGGGACTGGTCCCATTGGCCTGGTGACAGAGGTGAATGCTGGGTTGGCTGGGCCCATTGGTTTGACTTGGGGGCAGCTGCTCTTGCAGAGGGGATGAGCATTGAGGGAGGCAAGCTCACTCCTAGGCCATGTCTGAGCATTGCCCACATCCCATTCTGCCTCAGTGGACTGCCTGGAGCCCTCCCCGGAACAACAGAGACTCCCCTTGGAGCCACCAGGGCAGTAGCTCCCAAGTGCAGCCTTCGGAGGGGCCTTCGCCCCTGTGCTAGCTCCAGGCTGGGGAAGGGGCACTGCAGAGAGATCAGTGTCCTGTTCCAGAAGGGGATGGGGTGGGTCTGGCAGCAGGAACTCCATCCTTGTACCAGTCCCTCCCACCATCTCCACAGACTGCTCCCCACTGAGGGGGCCCACAACAGCTCTCAGCTCCGGTACCAAGCCAGACCCCCTGGGCCTGCGCCTAGTCTCATAGACTCATAGGTCAGAAGGGACCAATCTGATCATCTAGTCTGACCTCCTGCACAAGGCAGGCCACAGAACCCCACCCATCCAATTTTATACAACCCCTATCCCAGGACCGAGTTATTGAAATCCTCAATAATGGTTTGAAGACCTCAAGCTGCAGAGACACCACCAGCAAGCGACCCGTGCCCCACGCTGCAGGGGAAGGCGAAAAACCTCCAGGGCACCTGCCAATCCGCCCTGGAGGAAAATTCCTTCCCGACCCCAAATATGGCGATCAGCTAAACCCTGAGCATGTGGGCAAGAGTCACCAGCCAGCACCCAAGAAGGAGTTCTCCGCAGCAACTCAGTACCCATCGCATGCAACATCTCCCCGCAGACCATTGAGCAGACCTGTCTGGTGGTAATTCAAGATCAATTGCCCAAATTAACGATCCTATCATAACATCCCCTCCATATACTTATCAAGCTTTGTCTTAAAGCCAGGAAAGTCTTTTGCCCCTACTACTTCCCTCGGAAGGCTATTCCAGAACTTCACTCCCCTAATGGTCAGAAACCTTCGTCTAATTTCAAGTCTAAACTTCCTAATATCCAGTTTATACCCATTCGTCCTCGTGGCTACATTAGTACTAAACTTAAATAATTCCTCTCCCTCCCTAACGTTAACCCCCTTGATATATTTATATAGGGCGAGCATATCCCCCCTCAGCCTTCTTTTGGCCAGGCTAAACAAGCCAAGCTCTTTGAGTCTCCTTTCATAAGGCAGTTTTTCCATTCCTCGGATCATCCTCGTAGCCCGTCTCTGAACCTGTTCCAGTTTGAATTCATCCTTCTTGAACATGGGACACCAGAACTGCAGTCTGGGAACACTCCCACTAGCACCATGGGAACAGCCAGCTGTAGCACAGGAGACTTTGCTGGGATGTGCTGGCAGGACCCCCCTGCCCTCCAATCACCTCTAAAGTGCCTCTCTTGCTAGGGTTGAGAATGAGGAATTTTTTCAGCAGGTTCTCACAGTCCGTGGACATGTAGAAGGGGATCCGGTACTTGCCCCGCAAGACCCGCTCCCGCAGTTCCTGAGGGGAAAGGAAGGGTCAGCAAGAGAGCCCAGAGGATGGGTGCACGGAGACATGTGAGCACACACAGATTATGTCCCCACATACAAACTCCAACTCTGTTATGCAAGGAGAGGTGCGGGACGTGATTATCCTCATTAGGCAGATGGGGGGAAAAACCCAACAACTTACCAGGGTCAGACAAGTCAGTGAACCAAGAACAGAATCCAGGACTCCTAGTTACGAGCCCCCTGCTCCAACCACCAGACACTTAGCCCCTACCAGAACAGAACCCAGGAATCTCAGCCCCCTGCTCTACCCACTCCCTTGGCAGATCTAGGAACAGAACCAGGAGTCCTTGCTCCCACCCCTACTCAGGGTGCGCACGGTGGGTATGCAGGCTCCCAGCACGCCCAGTGCCCCCTCGGTGCACGTCAGGGGGAAAGGTGCTGGGGCTGAATGGGGGAAACCGCTGGTGGCAGCGGTGGGGGTGCCGTACCCACTCACCTTGAGGTTCTGCCCATCAAAGGGCAATGAGCCGCTGACCAGGGTGTACAGGATGACACCCAGGCTCCAAACATCCACCTCGGGGCCGTCGTACTTTTTGCCCTGGAAGAGCTCGGGCGCAGCATAGGGAGGGCTCCCACAGAATGTGTCCAACTTGTTCCCGAACGTGAACTCGTTGCTGAAGCCAAAGTCGGCGATTTTAATGTTCATGTCGGCATCGAGCAGCAGATTCTCGGCCTGCAGGGTACGAACAACATGGCAGGGGGGGTCACTGCTGCCTGGGCATCCCTCACAGGGTAGGGAGAGAAGACAGCCAGTGGGGCTGTGCGTTGGGATGGAAAGGCATTGGCAAAACTGAGTGCGAGTCCTATGCCAGTTGAGGGGAAGGGATCAGCACCCTGAGGAGCAGGGAGCAGATCTGAACAGGGGCTCTGGCAGTACCACGCCCTGCTGAGAGTCTCTCTTACCTTCAAGTCTCTATGTACAATGAATTTCTGGTGACAGTACTGCACAGCAGACACTATCTGGAAGGGAAGAAAAGATCAAGATGCAGGGGGGTCTTCACGACATTGCTGCCCGTGCGGGGAAAGGGATGCAATCACGCTTCACAATCCACCTATATCCCCCTCAGCCTCACTGTATGGCACAAAAGGACAGCTGAGCCCAGCTCCCTCACCTCAGGTGTCCACATGGTGCCCACCCTCATGGTATCTGAGCACCCTGGCACCACTGCAGACAGAGAGGGGAGTGCCCTCTACACAGCCGCCAACATTTCCTGCTGCATCCCAGGGCTTCACAAGGCTAAACCCGCCTTTGGTCGGACACTCCCCCTGCAGCCCTAGGCTTAACTGGGGATGGCGGGGTCACTGTCTCAGGTGGCCTTTAGCTCAGAGGCTGGTGTGCTTATGCCCACACAATGCCCAGCACCCCTGCACCAGGGGTCAGGGCCCCGTGTCACCGGGAGCAGAACTAACCTGTCGAAATTTTGCCCTGGCTTCTTTCTCTTTCATTCTTCCATGGGCTACTAAGTAGTCGAACACCTCACCTGCAGAAAGTGACAGAGACGTTACACGGAGAAGGGTGCGGGCCTGAGACCCCCAGAAACCTTTGCTCTGGCTGAGGGCAGGAGGGTGTTATGGGTGCCCCCAGCCCGGCGGGCACCTACCCCCGCTGGCGTACTCCATGACGAGGTACAGCGTCTTCTCCGTCTCTATGACTTCAAATAATTTAACTGCAAGACACAAAACAGGGGAAAGTGGGTGTCCTGCGTAGCTCCGGGCTCTTGAGCCCTTCCAGTGCTGGCCCGAGCCAGGGGTTGTGGCAGGCCGGCTGCATCACTGGGCTGATGTTCCCCCTATCGGTGATGGTAGGAGGCTCTCGGGCCAAACCCGGTGCAGGCACCAACCCACTCACATTAACTGGAGTTGTGCCCACTTGGGCATTCAGTGCTGGCATTAGCTGTTGTGCTCGGATCAGCGCTGGGAGTTCTCCAGGTGCCCGCGAACTGCAGCCCAGAACTGCCACAACTGCAAAGAGCATGAAATCCAGCTCACCAAGGTTTGGGCATGTGGCTGTCCAGCCCTGAGGGTAGCAGCTGTTTGGGGCATTTCACCCTCACCAGCTAGAGCCTGCCTTCCCCATTGGGGTGGGTGGGAGCTTGCCCCGGGCGTTCCAGTCCACTCCTCTCCCAGGACGAGCAAGTGTGGGACTGGGACAAGCTGTGTGCACAGTCTCACCTATGTTGGGATGATTCAAAACCTTCATTATTCGCACTTCCCGGAAGAGCTGGAATAAAGCAGAGACGAGAGCACGCAGCTGGGGTTAAACAGCAAGGGGGGCCCAACAGTACAAGGCCAGCACATCCCAAAGGCCCAGACCCCTACTCCAGGGGTCACTGCACAGAGCGAGGACCCTTGCGATCAGGCTGGAGTGGGGTGGCCAGCCCAAATAGCCACACCTTCCTCCCCCCCCCCCCAGGCCCATCTGCCTGTCAATAGCTGAGGATCTCATAGCACTGTCATAGGGGGCAAAACTGAATTGCCCAAGGCCACAAAGGCAGAGCGGGGTCTGTAACCCAGGAGTCCTGCCTCCCTTCCCCAGTCCCAGGTTTCAGCTCCTAGAGGAGGCTGCTGCGCTGCAGAAGGGTCTGAAAGCTACCTTGGAAACGGGAAGCAGAGGGACAATGCCCCCTAACAGGGCTGCTGAGCAGCTTAGCGTGTTTGGACAACACAGCAATTCTGTTAAGTGGGAGTGCGTTAACCCTCCCCTGGGGTTAGGTCAGAATCCACCCCCCCCCCCCCCAAGATTACAGATCTTGTTACTGTAATCCATTAATTAACAAAGCAATCCGCTTGTGTGTAACCAGCCGAGGTAATTGGGCACCAAGACTGAGCCTCCTGCCACCTTGGCTGGGCTACGTGGACTCCCCCACAACAGGAGAGACACCAGAGCACCTCACATAATTATGCTAATAATCCCTGGCTCTTCTACAGTGCTGCCCAGCCGCAGAGCTCAAAGCGCTTTACAAAGACCGTTGGTATCACTATCCCTATTTTATATATGTGGAAACTGAGGCACAGAGGTCACAACAGAGATGTGTGTCACGGTATAATTCCCCACTCTGAACCTTAGCGTCCAAAAGATGGGGTACCAGCATGAATTCCTCTAAGCTCAATTACCAGCTTAGTATTTGTAGCACTGCCACCAACCAGGAATACCAGTGCCTGGTACACTCTGGTCCCCCCAAAACCTTGCCCGGGGACCCCCAAGACCCAGTCCCTCTGGATCTTAACACAAGGAAAGTAAACCCTTTCCCCTCACCGTTGCCTCTCCCAGGCCTCCCCTCCCTGGGTTACCCTGGAAGATCACTGCGATTCAAACTCCTTGAATCTTGAAATAGAGAGGAAAATCCACCTTCCCTCCTCCTCCTCCTCTCTCCCCCTCCCAGACTCTCCCTGAGAGAGAAAGTAATCCTAACACAGAGAAAATAACCTCTCTCTCCCCATTCCCTCCTTTCTCCCCACCAATTCCCTGGTGGATCCAGACCCAGTTCCCTGGGGTCTCACCAGAATAAAAAAAAATCAGGTTCTTAAACAAGAAAAGCTTTTAATTAAAGAAAAAAACAGTAAAAATTATCTTTGTAAATTTAAGATGGATTATTTTACAGGGTCTTTCAGCTACAGACACTGGGAATACCCTCCCAGCCTAAGTATACAAGTACACATTAAAATCCTTTCAGCAAAATACAAATTTGAACTCCTTCCAGCCAAATACACATTTGCAAATAAAGAAAACAAACATAAGCCTAACTCGCCTTATCTACCTAGTACTCACTATTCTGGACATATAAGTGACTGTATCAAAGAGATTGGAGAGAAACCTGGTTGCACATCTGGTCCCTCTGAGCCCCCAGAGTGAACAACCACCAAACACTAACAGCACACACAAAAACTTCTCTCCCTCAAGATTTGAAAGTATCCTGTCCGCTGATTGGTCCTCTGGTCAGGTGACAGCCTGGCTCACTGATTTTGTTAACCCTTTACAGGCAAAAGAGATACGAAGTACTTCTGTTCTATTAACTCTTACTTATCTGTTTATGACAAGCTGGGACTAGAACACAGTAGTTTAGTTGTAGGTTAGCGCTATAGCCACTAGGCCACCCTGCCTCAAAGTTAGTGTGACACAGGAGGGTCTCAGCTGCTTAATTCAGAGGGGCAGGGTTCACATTACCTCCTGTCATGCAGAGCAGAGATACACTAACTCTCTCACCTTCAGGCAGCTGGTCGTGGGCAGGTGTCTGCAATGTATCTCCCCCACCATAAAAGATAAAGAGAGAACCCAGCACAAGCAATTAACCACCAGGAGATTGAGCTTGGACTGGAAATGGAGTCGTCTCAAGGGATGCCACCTCATCCAGCACCTTCTGCCACAGAGGAGCCCAGAGCTGCCCCAGTGCAATGCTGATGAAATGCAGCCATGGTGTGGAGTGAGTCAGCTGCCAGCACAGGATTTTGGGGCCTGATCTCTCTTGTGATGGGAAGCGCGGTGCAGAGTAGACAGGGCCTTTGTGGGTGATGCCCCTGCATGTCAGCATTGGCTCTCTGAAGCATCTGGCTCTGTGGGTGAGCAACAGGTCACAATGAGCTGCTGCTCTGTGTACCATCAAGCACTCCAAGGGAAAGTGGCTGGGCAGTGCTCTGGGGGCTGAGAGTGGGAGCAGGTGTGGGTTTGAGGGGTTGGCTCCTCTGTAACCGGTCTTGAGCCAGGGCATTGCGGCTTTTTGCAGAGGGTGGGGTGGGGCTTGAGGAGCTGTGTCTGTCTGGGAACCCCATGGCAGATATCCCTTGGAGAGATGGGGCTGGAGTTGCCCCCTTGCCTTGCACAACCCACAGGGGAAGCACTGCCATGCTGGCATCTGCCTGAGTCCTGACCCAGGTGGGTGGGGCCACAGAGGATGCACTGGGCTGGGCCCAAAGCTGAGGCCAGGCCACAAGGCCCCCCGGGGTCTGGGATTTGCCTGGATCTCTTGTCAGGCTTCGGAGGGGGCCATGCCTTAGATGCTGCCAGCCTATGGGGTATGCTTGGGCTAAGTGCCCAGCCCAGCAGGAGAGCAGGAGTGGTTGGGTTGTGGGGCTGTCTCTGCCCTTCCACACACAGCTTCCTCCACTCCCCTTCTCCACTTAGCTATCCTCCCACAGTTCTGCCCGGGGGCTGAGCCCTTGTCCACACATGGGCCCCAGTGCTGTTCTCCCAGCTCTCTCTCGGGTAACGATGCCAAATGTCTGACTAACACTTGCCTTGTTACCAAGGCAACGAGCCACAGATAACCCAGAGCTTTCTCCTCTGTTCCTTCTCTTCACGTCTTGGCTTGCAGGGACGCCCACTCGGCATCTTCCATGCCCCTGCTCGCTCAGCCTCCCTGTGTGTGGGGAAGTAAGGGGGAAGCTTTTCCTTTCCAGGAGGATCTGTGAGTTGGGCTAATTCGAGGTCAGTCTCTGGATTCTCAGGCCTTTGCTCAACTTTCTGCGTGACACAGCTGGGTGGACATGGTCCACTTGCAGGCCATGGAAAAGCAGGCACCCTCGCCCCTTCCTCAGGGGGGCCTGCTGCCAGCTACAAACCCTCCTGAACAGGGAAACTGCCTCCCAGCACATGGCCCTACATAGGGCAGGAAAACACAGCGCTGGTGCCTCTGACATCGGCAAAGAGAGCCCAGGGCAGGGCTCCAGGCACATTGGCCGTGGTGTCGTGAGAGCTGCTGCAGGGACTGTGCTCTGGCCACTGGAGCAGTCAGGGTGCCTGTGATCAGCTTCATGCTCTGGAAAAGAAGTGGAAGCTAAAGGAGAGAGCAGGGGACTGATGAATTTTGTGTCTGTACCTCAGTATCCCCACGGGGGTGGGGAGGGGGGAGATACCTTCCTGCCAGGGAAGAACCCCAAGGCTTTTGGGATGCCATGCTGAGTGCTATCCTGCTCCTGGGCACAACCCTGGCGGCATTTACCCAGGTCCTGCTGCAGTGGGCAAGTGCTTTGGGGCCTGGGCACAAAGTGAGGCCCCATCCCAGGCCCTGTTTTCTGCATCACAGTTCCCCTTTGGTGACTGGCGGGAACGTGACAGTGATTTCCAGGAGAACCCTCCCTCCCGCAGCTGGCAGCGCAGACGCATCCCACTCCCTTCCCCATGTCCCAAAACCACAGCAATTAAACGGTCTATGGGCTCCCTAATGACCATACATGGGAGAGAGCTATAAATACCTCCCCAACAAACATCTGGAGACTGAGCTAAACTGAAAACTGGCAGCCAGATGTTCAGACGCCACAGCTGCTTGCACAGAGCCAGTCACTCCAGCTGCCGGACTATTAGCTCCTAGCTGGGTGCCCTTCGATTCACTTGATCCACAAATGCCCCACACTGGTGTGAGTATGGCCCGGTGTGAAACCGAGGAGCTGTCTACTTGGGTTCCTGCCCAGCCAGGATGCAGTGACACGTATCTTCCCCCCTTGCCCTGAAGAATCCTCAACAGCTTCCCGGATGGTCCACTGAGCTGAGAACACGCTGCTCCCAGAGATCTGCGTGGCTCCCGGCTAGCCTGGGACACTGGTGAGCTGAGAACATACTGCTCCCAGATATCTGTGCTGGCTCCCAGCTAGCCCAGGGCAGCGCCGGCTTTAGGCCGATTCCCCCAAATCAGGCCCCGTGCCGGTGCCTAAGAGGGCCCCATACCAGCGCCTTTTTAGTTTTACTCACCCGGCAGCACTCTGAGGGTCTTCGGCGGCAGGTTCTTGAGTGCCGCGGAAGACCCGGAGTGAGTGAAGGACCCGCTGCTGAAGTGCTGCTGAAGACCCGGAGCACCGCCAGGTGAGTACGAATTGGGCCCCACACTTGTTAAAGCTGGCCCTGAGCCCAGGATACCAGTGAGCTAGAACACACTGCTCCCAGAGATCTGTGCTTGCTCCCGGCTAGCCCGGGACACTGGTGAGCTGAGAAAAGACGGTTACTCACCTTTGTAACTGTTGTTCTTCGAGATGTGTTGCTCATATCCATTCCAGTCAGGTGTGCACGCGCACGCTCGTCGGAAAACTTTTTACCCTAGCAACACTCGGTGGGTCGGCTGGGCGCCCCCTGGAGTGGTGCCGCTATGGCACTGGATACATACCCCTGCTGACCCAGCCACCTTTCAATTCCTTCTTGCCGGCTACTCCGACGGTGGGGAAGGAGGGTGGGTTTGGAATGGATATGAGCAACATCTCGAAGAACAACAGTTACAAAGATGAGTAACCGTCTTTTCTTCTTCGAGTGATTGCTCATATCCATTCCAGTTAGGTGATTCCCAAGCCTTGCCTAGGCAGTGGGATTGGAGTGAGATGCGGCAGAGTGCAAAACCGCTGAGCCAAAGGCTGCATCATCTCTAGATTGTTGGACCAGAGCATAGCGCGAAGCAAAGGTGTGGACCGAGGACCAGGTAGCCGCGCGACATATTTCCTGGATTGGTACATGGGCCAGGAAGGCAGCTGATGAAGCCTGAGCTCTGGTAGAATCTGCAGTGAGATGGCCCGAGGGAACATGAACCAGGTCATAGCACGTGCGGATGCACGCCGTCACCCAAGAGGAGATCCTCTGGGAGGAGACAGGTAGGCCTTTCATCTGGCCAGCCACAGCAACGAAGAGTTGGGGCGATTTCCGGAATGGCTTCTCCGATTGATATAAAAAGCGAGCGCCCTACGGACATCTAAGGAGTGTAACTGCTGTTCCCGCCGGGATGAGTGAGGCTTTGGGAAGAAGACTGGAAGGAAGATGTCCTGATTGGTATGGAAGGCCGACAACACCTTAGGGAGGAACGCCGGATACAGTCGCAATTGTACCTTGTCCTTGTGAAAGACAGTATACGGTGGGTCCACCGTTAGCGCTCGAAGCTCGGAGACTCGTCTGGCCGACGTAATGCCTACTAAGAAAACTGTCTTCCAGGACAGGAATAGCAGCGAGCAGGTTGCCAACGGCTCAAATGGCGGAAGCATAAGCCTGCTTAGGACTAGATTGAGGTCCCAGGTAGGGGCAGGGCAGCGTACCTGGGGATAGAGGAACTCCAGGCCCTTGAGAAATCTAGTAACTAAAAGATGGGAAAACATGGAGTGTCCACTCTCCCCTGGATGGAATGTGGAGATGGCCGCCAAGTGCACCCTCAGAGACGATATCGCCAGGCCCTGCTGCTTAAGGGACCAGAGGTAGTCCAAGATAGTGGGGAGCGAGACCTGAGAGGGAGTAGTATTCTGCGTTTCACACCAGCAGGAGAAACGTTTCCACTTGGCCAGATATGTTGACCGAGTAGAAGGCTTTCTGCTACTCAGGAGTATATGCTGTACCGGAGCGGAGCAGCGTAACTCTGACCTGTTTAGCCATGCAGGAGCCACGCCGTGAGGTGAAGGGCCTGCAGGTCCTGGTGGTGAAGATTGCCGTGGTCCTGCGTTATGAGGTCTGGGTGGAGTGGCAGGGTAATTGGGCTAGCTATGGACAGGCTGAGCAGTGTGGTGTACCAGTGCTGTCTCAGCCATGCTGGCGCGATCATGATTAGGTGCACTCTGTCCCTGCGGAGTTTTATCAGGACCTTGTGAACCAGCGGGAACAGAGGGAAGGCATAGAGCAGCCGGTGCTTCCACGACATGAGGAATGCGTCCGAGATTGATCCTGGTGAAAGACTCTGGAAGGAGCAGAACGCTCGGCATTTCCTGTTCGTGCGAGAGGCGAACAGGTCTATGTGGGGAAAACCCCACTTCTGGAAGACCGAATGAACAACATCTGGTCTTATCGACCATTCGTGGCAGAGGAAGGATCTGCTCAGCTGATCCGCTAGAGTGTTCTGAACCCCTGGGAGAAAGGATGCCACCAGGTCTATCGAGTGGGCTATGCAGAAGTCCCAGAGTCGGATGGTCTCCTGACGGGGGGGGGGGGGGTGGGGGGTGGAGAGATCAAGTCCCTCCCTGTTTTTTGATGTAATACATGGCCGTTGTGTTATCTGTAAACACTGAGACACAACGGCCGTGTAGATGCTGCTGGAATGTCTGGCATACCAGGCGGACCGCTCTCAGCTCTCGGACATTTATGTGAAGCATCAGCTCCTGAGGTGACCAAAGGCCCTGGGTATGAAGGTGTCCGAGGTGAGCCCCCCATCTGAGAGATGACACGTCCATCGTCAGGGACAGTGAGGGTTGTGGCGGATGGAACGGTAAACCCTGCACATACCAGGGAGGGTGTTAGCCACCAGTCGAGGGAGCGTAGGGTGCTCCGGGGAATGGTGACTATTGTGTCTATCGGGTCCCTGCCCAGACGGTAGACCAAGTTGAACTACGTTTGGAGGGGTCGGAGGCGGAATCGCGGCTAGGGTAGGCAGGCCTTGGCTAGATTGGAGTCCAGGGTAGCTCCTATAAAGTCTAGCCTTTGTGTGGGGACCAGTGTGGATTTCTCCACATTGAGCATCAGGCCTAAGCGTGTGAATAGGTCCCTGACAATGTCTATATGCTGTCTGACCTGTGTCTCGGAGGTCCCTCTGATGAGCCAGTCGTCCAGATACGGGAATACGTTTATCCGACGTCGGCGGATGTGTGTGGCGACTACGGCCATGCACTTTGTAAACACCCTTGGGGCCGCGGAAAGGCCAAAGGGGAGCACCGTGAACTGGAAGTGCTGGTGGTTGGCTACAAAGCGAAGGTACTTCCTGTGTGGAGGTAAAATGGTGATGTGAAAGTACGCGTCCTTCATATCGAGGGCAGCATACCGGTCTCCAGGATCCAAGGACGGGATAATGGTCTCTAGGGAGACCATGCGGAACTTCAACTTTATCATGAACTTGTTGAGGCCTCGCAGGTCTAGGATGGGCCTGAGGCCTCCTTTCGACCTGGGGATCAGAAAGTACCGGGAGTAAAACCCTTTGCCCTTCTCGTTTTGTGGCACCTCCTCTATTGCTCCTGTGGTGAGGAGCGTCTGCACCTCTTGTAGGAGGAACTGCTTATGAAAGGGGTCCCTGAAGAGGGACTGGGTGGGAAGGTGGGAAGGCGGGGATGAAACAAATTGGAAGTGGTATCCTTGTTTCACAATGCATAGGACCCATAGGTCTGAGGTCAATTGGGACAACGGTGGGAGGAAGTAGGAGAGGCGGTTGGAGAAGGGAGGAAAAGGATCCTGTCCTGAAACTGGTAAGTCGTCCTCGGGCGTACCTTCAAAAAGGTAGACTTAGGCCCCGCTGGTGGTTTTGAGGAGCCGTGGTTTTGGGTCTCTTGGGGTCCTGACTGGCGTCTACAGCCACCCTGCCCGCGCCATCTACTAAAGTCTTGTCTGTGTCTGGGCACAAAGTACGGGCGGTGAGTCTGGGGACGGAAAGGTCTGCATTGGGTCACAGGTGCATGCATGCCCAAGGAGCGCACGATGACCCTGTTGTCTTTAAAGCTCTGTAGCCTGGGGTCAGTCTTCTCCGAGAACAGACCCTTACCGTCGAAGGGTAAGTCCTGGATGGTATATTGTAATTCAGGTGGTAAGTTGGACACCTGTAGCCATGAGATGCGTCTCATGGTGATACCGGAGGCCAGAGTTCTGGCTGCCAAGTCGGCTGCATCTAGAGAAGCCTGGAGGGAGGTTCTGGCCACCTTTTTCCCCTTCTCTAGGAATGCAGCGAATTCCTGTCAGGAGTCCAGGGGGAATAGCTCTGTATATCTACCCACCTCTGTCCAAGTGTTGTAGCTATAACAGCTCAGTAGAGCCTGCTGATTTGCCACTCGGAGCTGTAGGGTGCCTGTCGAATACACCTTGCGGCCGAGTAGGTCCATTCGCCTAGCCTCCTTTGACTTTGGGGCTGGCGCCTGTTGGCCATGGCGCTCTCTCTCGTTGACTGATTGGACAGCCAGCGAGGAGGGAGGACATATACATACTCGTACCCCCGAGAGGGTACCATGTATTTGCACTTGACCCCCTTTGCTGTAGGGGGGGATGGAGGCTGGGGACTGCCATAAGGTGTCTGCATTAGCCTGGATGGTCCTGATAAAGGGCAAAGCCACCCTAGTGGGGGCATCTGCCGACAGGATGCTCACTACAGGGTCCTCGACCTCCAGGACCTCCTCCACCTGGAGGTTCATGTTGAATGCCACTCTCCTGAGGAGGTCCTGATGGGCTCTTAGGTCTATTGGAGGCGGCCCCGAGGAGGAAGTCCCTGCCACTGCCTCATCTGGAGAGGAAGAAGATGAAACGCTGGGGACGAGCGGGTCTTGTATGGCCTCTTGCTCCTGCAGCGGTTCCTGCTCCAGGGACACCAGGGAACCCGGTGGGTGGAGTAATGGTTCCTCCGTCCCGGGTGGAGGACGACGACTAACTGTGGCCTCTGGTGCTCAGTGCTCTGATGAAGCGGATCGGGCTGGAACTAGCGGGGCACCTTGGGCCTGGTGGTACGCCCGAAGTGTCCAAAAGGACCACTGGTGAGGTCCTGGGTCCTGAGACCGGGCTTCTTGAAACACTCCGGTGAGCACATCGGAATTGCGGTCTTGGCCATAGTAGCTGTCCGCGTGGGAGGACACAGACGTATGCCTGGATGGCCATGGAGGAGTGGAGAAGCCTTGTGCCAAGTCTGTCACGGCGATCAGGTCCCTCGCCACTGAGAACACCTCTGGCGTGGACAGCATGGTGCGCTCTACCGCGGCACGCGCCGGGGAGCTAACAGGCACCGGACTCGATGGCCCCTGTGGGACCAGAATCGACAGTGCTGATTTAGTTGGTGCCGCAGCGGGTGTCAGCGCCGGGCGGTCCGACATAGGCGTACTCTTTGGCTGCGGTGAGGTCAGTGCAGAAGCAGCAGGAGTCTTTGCCTCTCTCAACCTCGGGGAGAGGGAGCATCGTTGAGCCGACTTCAGTGCTGGCGACGTTCTGTGCCATAAGTCCTTGGGCGTACCGGTGCAGTCCGGTGCCACGGAGGTGCTTCTGCTCACCGACTGACCAGCGCTTGGTGCCGAAAGTGGAGGGGTGAGGGCCGTCTCCATGAGGAGCTGCTTAAGCCTGATGTCCAGCTCCTTTTTTGTTCTCAGCTTGAAAGCCTTGCAAATGGGGCACTTAGCTGTCAAGTGCGATTCCCTGAGGCACTTCAAACAGGAGTCGTGCGGATCTCCTGTCGGCATCGGCTTGTGGCAGGCCGAGCACGGTTTGAAACCCGGTGAGCCCAAAAGATATATATATAAAAAAGGATTATAACTATATACACGATAATGAACGAGAACTACGAGTAGCTAGGGAAGTGGAGGTCAGCTAAGCCACGCTCCACTGTTCCAACGACAGACACGGGCGGTAAGAAGGAACTGAAGGGTGGCTGGGTCGGCTGGGGTATATATCCGGTGCTATAGCGGTGCCACTCCAGGGGGCGCCCAGCCGACCCACCGAGTGTTGCTACGGTAAAAAGTCTTCCGACGAACGTGCACGCGGCGTGCGCACACCTAACTGGAATGGATATGAACAATCACTCGAAGAAGAACACACTGCTCCCAGAGATCTGCGCTGGCTCCCGGCTAGCCCAGAACACCGGTGAGCTAGAACACACTGCTCCCAGAGATCTGCGTGGCTCCCGGCTAGCCCGGGACACCGGTGAGCTAGAACACACTGCTCCCAGAGATCTGCGTGGCTCCCGGCTAGCCCGGGACACCGGTGAGCTAGAACACACGGCTCCCAGAGATCTGCGTGGCTCCCGGCTAGCCCGGGACACTGATGATCTAGAACACACGGCTCTCTGCTCCCCAAAGAGCTGTGCTCGCTCCCATCTAATCTGGGCCACAGGTGAGCCAGTGCTCACTAGATTTTGGTCACCCACAGAGCTGCAGTCTAAGATAGCAGCAAGCCTCTTTGTAGGCATTATTCCCCAATGTCCTGCTCTTGGAAGGGACTCTACTGAGGCTTTACAGCAAAAGGCTTTTCCTCCAGCAACCCTCTGTCATCCCCACCTCCATCTGGGGCTGGGGTACAGCCAAGGAGTTAGGGATAGCTTGGGCCAAACATCGCCGAGAGAAACAGGAAGGGATCAGTTCCGCTCTCCGCTCATGGCCACAGGGATGCCTCCACCAGCCACTTTGAAGAGACTAAGTGGTTGCAGTGGTGCAACCCTCATTGAGACTAGTCAGCGAGGGCATCCCTTCCGTGCCGGCTCGCGAACCTGGACAGAGCCTTCCAGCAGGACAAGGCACGTCTCTCTTCAGAGCTCCAGAGAAAAGCAGTCAGGGCACCAAAAGCCACAGGTGCGTGCCCTGATATTGCACCAGAAGCCTGACGCGTTACCCACTATGCCACGATAGGAGAGCTCCCCTCTGCACATCCCATAAGCCACTGCTCAACACACAGCTGCTCCCCAGGGTCAGGCATGAGGCTTTGTGCTTAGCCTTGGCTGGCCTGTGCCAGCTGACTTAGCTTGGGCTAATGAGCTGATTAAATGCAGTGTAGATGTTCGGGCTTTGACCTCTGGGATCTTCCCATCCCACAGACAGCCTAGACTACAGCCTGAGTAACCTCTCTGGGGCAGGGACTGTGTCCATCATGAGTTTGTACGGTGCCTGGCGCAGTAGGGCTCTGATCTATCAGAGTCCCCTACAGGACACCATAGTAAACAATAAGGCAGTGAGAAGCTGGGGTGGTGAGAAACCCCCAGGAAAGAGAGCTTCACCCCAACAGGGCTGAGGCCAGGCCCAGTGCACCAAACTGCCTTGTGACTTGGAAATACACTGGGCAGGGAGGGGTTAAATGAAGCGCCTGCACCCATGCATGAGGCCCAGGGCTGAGCTCACCCTCACCCACTACACACCCCCTCCCAGTATGTACCCAAAGCAGAGCCCAGAGCCTATGAGCTGGAGAGGCTGATTCTGGAGGTGGGCGCAGCTCTGTGCTGGTTGCCAGGGATGCGACGGTTGCTATGGCTGGCTTTAGAATGGGGCAGGGGGAAGGGATTCCTCTGCAGGGTGCTCTGGCTTCCTGGGGGAAGGCGCCACATGCTTATGCCTTGAGCTGGAGAATCCAGGGACCAATGTTCATAGGGGCAGGAGATGGCAGGGATCACTCCTGCACAGCTGTCCAGGTGCATTATGGAGCAGCACACAGCTCACCTGGGCCATATGCCTGGTCTCACAAGGCAGGAGGCTGGGGGGTAGCTGGAAAGCTCCTGAGCACACATCTCCCAGCTCCCTTTATTCAAGCCTCGATGGGGGAAGCCTCCGCTGTACCTAGGGCTGGCATTCCTCTGGCAACAGGGCCCATCCAGCGAGGGGCTCCGCATCCTCCACTCCAGCGGGACCCAGCCCGTGGCAGGGGGCTTAGTATAACCAGAGGTGGTGCTGGGAAGTGGAATGAAGGCCTGATGAAGATAACGGAGACCTACATCTCAGTGGGGAGGGACACACCAGGAGGTAGTGGGGACCACTGAGGCAAGCTGGCTCTAGGAGACGCATCCTGACATGGGCGGAAATGGGATAGAAGAGGCCTCATGGTCCAGGCCCTGTGCCAGTCCCTCCCTGGGTGTTTACATGCCCTGAAAGCTGCAGCAGCTGCCAGTTCAGCCGCTTTGCTCAGGCTCTGTTGACAAGGCTGCATTAGCAGCTGCCAAGCCATGCAGGGCTGCTGGTGTCAGGATCTGAGTCAAACAGAACATGGAGCAGTCTGGGCACAGGAGTGCTGCACCTCCTGCATGGCCTTCTGGTGACCCATGCGGGCAAGGATTGGTGACAGCCTCGACCATTGGAGCCCGACTCCTGCAGGAGCTGGGGGTTATCTGCCAAGCGGTCAAGAGGAGCAGTCACCCCCCAGAGCGCACTGAAGGGATCAGCTGTCATGGGCTCCCTGCTCCACTCACTTCCCACAAGCAGAGCTGTATTCCTTTCAGGGGGGGATAGGCACAGGGTCAAGCTCCTGGGGTGGGACATTCTGTGCCCATGGACATTCACCCCCCGCCACACCACTATAGGGACCCCATTAATGACACATCATGACTCCCTGGTGTCATGGCAAGGCTGACTCCAGCCCTCAGCAGGATGGAGCACTGGGCACCCCATTGCTTAGCTTTGACCTTATGGGGCACAGTTCTGTGGTGTCACTCAGCCAGTACTTCACGAAGGTAGGCAACATGTAGTCTCTCCCATTCTACTTAGGCAGAGAAGGTCGGAGCTGGGAGTAAAACCCAGGAGTCCTGGCTCCCAGTCACCCCCCTGTAACCCACTAGACCCCACTCCCTTCCCAGAGCTGGGAACAAAACCCACAAGCCCTAGCTCCCAAGTCCAATAGTTAGAGCAGAAGTACAACACACCTTGCCAGTTATGCTGGCAAACTGAACCCCTGGAACTTGTCCCAGGGACCCCCATGCTCCCAATCCCCCATGCAGGCAGGTAGTTGGACAGTGCAGGGCTCAGAACACAGCACGAGCAGCTGGGCAGAAATTTTACTCTGTTTAATTCAGAGCATCACCATGACAGTGAACATGGTGGTAGGGGGGAGGCAGTACTTAGAGCACCTCCTACTGTCAGGGTGCTATGCCCACAGTCTGAACACAGCAGAAGCAGGGCCCTTACCTTCTGCAGGCTTGATGAGTTGAGCTGTGTCTTGTCAATGATTTTCACAGCCACCTGGATGGGGTGAGAGAGGAGCACAGTTATCTCTCCCGTAGTGTTGGACAAGCTGGAGCAGAACATGCCCAGGGGAGAATCCTAGGCAGGTGCAAACAAGGATGGAGGCCCCGACAACCCTCAGGCTGGCTGTTCGCTGCTGCCTCTGCCGCCCTGGTTAATGACAATGCGTCTCTGTTCCACCGAGCTCCTCAGCGGGGCCCAGCACAAGGATGGCAGCAGGCCAGCGGGCAATTTACAGCCTTGAGAAAACTCAGATTGTAGGCCAGTATGTGTCAGGCCGACTGTGGGGGCCATTCTTCATCCTGGCTTGAGGACTTGAACCAATTGGGTGCGAAGCAGTGACTGTGTCACACTGAAACACGTGGCAGGTTCCTGGAATCGGGCAGGGAACCTGCAGCAAACTGTGTTCAACTTGGAGCCTTTTGAGAGAGCCAAATGAAGAGCCCAGACCTGCTGGTTAATCTCACAGGTGGCAGAGAACTAGCACAGCTGCAGGTTCTGCGAGCAGTGTGTGGTAGAGCGCTCCAGAGAGGCCAGCAAGCTGGGCTAGGATTAGCTGGCTTGGCCCAGTAACCCACAACAGGGGGATGGCACTCAGTGAGGATGATGGGGAAGGTATTTCCACCTTCCCTGAGGTACCCAAGCTTGGCTTTCACTGCTTGACAGGCCCTTGTTGCCCCACCTGTCACTCCTGCCAAGACTTTGTCCACATACACACTCCCCAACTTGCACTCATCCCCTGTGTGGAGCCTTAGATCCATTTAGAAATGGCTGAAGCTAAATCAGTCTAAGGCAACCTGGTGCATACATAAGCACTGAGACAGAAACCCCCCCCGCACCCCTTCCCCAAGACCCAGTAGGACCAGGAAAGGCAAGACACATGGAAGAGTTTCAGCAGGTATCGCCCTCGGTCATGATGCTAATCTGGAGTCCACTGGGCCCTGGCAGAGGACAGATGTTGTTTAAACCCTTTCTCATGGGCACTAAGCCCTATGGCGGGGTAGGCAACCTATGGCATGTGTGCTGAAGGCGGCACGTGAGCTGATTTTCAGCGGCACTTACACTGCCTGGGTCCTGGCCCCCGATCCAGGGGACTCTGCATTTTAATTTAATTTTAAATGAAGTTTCTTAAACATTTTTAAAAAACCTTATTTACTTTATATACCACAATAGTTTAGTTATATATTATAGACTTATACAAAGAGACCTTCTAAAAACATTAAAATGCATTACTGGCACGTGAAACCTTAAATCAGAGTGAATAAATGAAGACTCGGCACAGCACTTCTGAAAGGTTGCCGAACCCTGCCCTATGGCTTCTAACGTCTTTACAGCAAACACACCACTGGCTATGAGGAGCCACTGAGTACAGCAGCCCCACTGCAAGCCAGCGTGTCAGGAAAATACAAGTCTCCCAAAAGGGAGCTATAGCTCCCCGAGCCCCATTGAGCTACAATCCAGGGAAGGGACAGCCAGCTACCACTTCAGTCAACCAGGACCCCCATGGTAATGCGATCCCCATTTTCCTCCAGCGGCTCAGTCAGCAAACCTACCCCAACACTTCATCCTCCCTTGGATCCTAAATCCTCTGCTGCGTGCAAGGCAGGGAGGAATAGCAGCTTGCTGCCTCCTCTCCCCACTCCCCTCAGAGCTAGGGAAACACACAATAGTAGAGCCTCAGTGCAGCTGTAAAAACCCAGCTAGCCTAGCAGCACCACAGCCCGCTGCCCTGCCAGGCCCCTTTAACTCTTCCCCGAGGCCAGAGTTCAGTGGAGACACAAAGGGCTGGAGGGGTTAGGTGGAGAACCAACAGGCTAAGCCAGGGCTGGATGGGGGAGGCAGTTGTTTGATCACGGGTGTTGAAGGGCATTATGGCAAAGGGAGAGAGGGTCAAATGATGGGTCGGATGTGAGGGGATTAAAACAGGCCAAAGAAGAGGCTAAAACCTGCTGGGAGCCAGATCTGTTGGGCTGTGAAACTTTCCCAGGGGACGTAGCGGGAGCCCCGTGGGTCAGGACACAGACAAGGCATTGGGGACGATCCTGCGCTGACTCCCAGGGATGGATGTGGCTCAAAAGGGGGAACCCAGCTAGGTCTCATAGTACCCTAACTGCAGTGCTCACCTGGGTCAATCCCTCCCACCTGTCTGGACAGGGGTTAATGCTAGGAGACAGCATGTGCTGAAGTGTTTGTGGTGGTGGTGGTGGGGGGGCCTCTTCAGAGCCAGGGGAGTTGCCATTAATGCCCTCTCAGACCCACGCCTTCCTGGCTTCCAGTTGGGCCCATCAATTGGAATGAGAAAACCCCTCCTCTTTCGGCAGTCCCCCCTTCAGGAACTATTCACCACCACCACCCAGTGGAAGCCCCTTAGTGCCCCTCACACAGACCCTACTCTGGTAGCTGGAGGGGGCAGGTAAGCTAGGCTGGTGTTAACTGAGCGCCAAACCCAGGGCTCTGGGCTGCAGCATAGGCAGGGGCAGGCTGCAAACACAGATGCCCCACAAGTGCAGCCTTAGCAGTGACAACTGCTACAAGAGCTGTTCGGAAACAGGCATAGGCTTCAGGCTGGAGATAACTGGCTTCTTCAGCCTGTGCAAACAGCAGGGCACTGTGAACAAACCGGTATTTCCACACTGCCACCACTTATTTACAGCCTACAGAGCTGGGGGGTGGGGAAAGGACGCTCGCCCAAGCCCTGCCCCTGCCTCTGAGCCCATGGGAAACTGACTCCAGCTGATCCACCACTTCTCTAGTATTTTGCACCCTCCTGGGAGTCTGAAGAGGAAAATGCCCCCATCTGACTGGCTGCCCCTTCCCCCTGGAACCATTCTCAAGAGAGACAGCCAAGCAGAGCTGCTGTAGGAGGGGCAGGAGGGAAGCAGAACCACCCATGAGCTGCTGGGTTCTGTTTGCTCCCTATCCTGGGGAAAACATGATGGGATGGGGCCTGCTCTGTTGCTGTGAAAAGTACGTGTGCCCCATAAACGAACACGCACACCCCTCCCCAAAGAAGAGGAAACAATGGCACCTGCCCCGACTCCTGGTGTGGAGAACTGCCTGGCTGAGCTGCTCAGAGACTGGGGCCCCGCCCTGTAAGGGGCCAAGATCAATCCCCAGTTTGTTCACCCCACTCTGCCCCCAGGGCCCTTCCCAAGGCTGGACAACCCCTTGAGCAGTGGCGGGGGTGGGGTCAGGTAGGGGGAATGCTGCAGGAGCAGCCAGGCTTAGTCATCCCCCACCCAGCCTGCAGTGCCTGTCCTGGAGGGGCGGGATGGGAAAGCCAGGCAGACACAAGGCTGGGTTCTTCCACCCACTTGCAGCCCTTCGGAGCAGAGCAGGATTCTAGCACATTCCCACAAGCACACAAGGCTTTAAGGCAGTGGGATAAGCCTGCCTGGCCCCTGGCTAGGATTCAGGGCTGCCTCTGTAACGGCCCAAGCGGCTGCAACAGATCCACGTGCTGGGGTGCATCTGGTGCCATCTGCTGCGGGGAGTGGGAGCTTGGGCTGGGCGCCTGGAAGCTTGGCAACAATCGGTACTTGGCACTTCCGAGCGCACACGCTTGTTCCGGGTTGGAGACCTCACAGGCTTACAAAGCGCTCCAAGCAGCTGGGAGCACAACATGGCGATTCAAGTGCAGGGCTGAGAGGGTATGTCTACACTGCAGTTAGCCACCTTGGCTGGCCTGTGCCAGCTGACTTAGCTTGGGCTAATGAGCTGATTAAATGCAGTGTAGATGTTCGGGCTTTGACCTCTGGGATCTTCCCATCCCACAGACAGCCTAGACTACAGCCTGAGTCTGAACGTCTACCCTGCAGTTAAACAGTCCTTTAGCCTGAGCCCTGCATGGGCCAGCTGCGGGTTTTTAACTGCAGTATAGACATACCAGTGAGTGAGGAGCCCCGGGTTCTGCCTCCCCTGGTGGTTCAGCTTGCCCATTTGTCAGAGGGGGCAACCTCCCCCAGATGTGGCGCAGACTCTGCGCGGCAGCACATCAGACCCTGGAGAAAGGCCCCCGAGGGCTTTGACAAAGAAGGAAATGGAAGCAGAGATGGAAAGGACTTGCCTAGGGTCACACAGTAGCAAGGTCAGATGCTGAGATTCCCCTTGGCTCTAGCCACTAGGCCTGGGGCCACAACAAAATAGTCAGCAGAGGGGACCAAGCCTTAGAGAGATTGTCACGTGGACACTCCATCGTTGCAAAGCACACACCCCTCCCCATTGAGCCCCATCCCCCGGCAATGCCACCCTGGCCTGGGAACATCTGCCCTGGCCTCTATCCTGCATCCCAGCCTATGGGCTTGGCCTCACACCATTCCATTTAGGTGCTGCTCCCCCTCCTCCCTGCCCGGCAGTCTCACCTCTTTCCCCGTCAGGACGTGGCGCGCCAACTTGACCTTGGCGAAGTTGCCCTTGCCGATGGTCTTGAGCAAGCGGTAGTTACCAATGTGCGGCTGCTCATCGGTGGAGGTGGCAGAGTTTCGGCCCCGCAGCATGTTGGACTTGCTGCTGGCTTTGGACTCTGTGTGGCCCAGTGTCGGCTGTGGAGACAAACACACACAACTTCAGCTGGGGAAAGCCACCAAAGGGTCCTGCCCTTCTCCCCACCATCCCCTTGTGCTCAGCCTCACTGCTGAACTGAGGCTCAGTGTCCCCACCCCAGCATGCTCAGCAGGGCCCACTCTGGTCTTCAGCTTCTCACCCTGACTGGCGGGATAGAGCTCTCAGGAGATGGGTTAAACCTTTTTGGGCCCTGCCTATGCTCCAGTAAGCATTGCCCAGCCCTTTCTTCACTGCAGGGGTGGGGATCAGCCACCACTGCCCAGCCTCACTGGGTCTGAACCCCAATTCCACTGGCCTCGTCTCCACTCCATGCATGTCACACTATACCCTGATGCAGTGGGAGGGGGCTCCCTTCCTGATCCAGGCAGTGCCCTGACGCATGAGATGGGAAGACCCTTGCCTCAGCATGTGCTAACTAGGAAGTGGCCCCAAACTCATTCAAGCCCTTTTAAAAGGGATGTACTACGGGATTCAGCATATCAGGGGGTGAAAGCCAAGACCAAATGCAAGGTCACCAGGTATCATGAGGAACGACATGCTACCAACCCCTCACCCACCTGCACACACACAGACCACAGCAAACACACCAGTCAATCTGGTTGGCTGGCAGTAGCCTCAACATGCCTGGAGCACAGGTCTGGCCCACACTTGCCCAGAGGAAAGGGATCAACAGATTTCACTGCCACTAGAGCCTGTCTAGGATTTGGCTGCGGCTAGTGTAAGCAGCAGCCCCACTGCTTCCCTCTATGTAGCCCCTTGCTAGAAAGCATTTCACACTGCTTTGTGGAGGAGCAGGAGCTGGAGCTGTATGGAAAGAGCAGCGTTCTCCTGCAGTCATGGGACACAGATGGGGCAGGGACACCCCTCACTAGGCAGAACAACCCTGAAAGCCCCCAAGTGCAGTCCTCCCCCACCTAATGAGGGAAGCAGAGTCCCATCACTCATATTGCTTTGTTACCTGAGAAGGGCTCAGTCCTGGGCGAAGTGGGAGGGATTCTCTCGTCTACGTTATACAGGAGGTCAGACCAGTTAATCTAACAGGCCCTTCCAGCTTTAAGAGCTCTGCATTGCCGCAAACACTTTACGCTGGGGATCCTGGCACCAGCCCCATACCAGTAATGCACAATGCTGAGTGTGGATTCCTGGGTAACACTCTACCCAGGAAGGAAAAACAAACCCAGCCCGCAGTGGGCTATCTTCCTTCCTGACACCAGGGGAGGGGACAGCTTAACCCAGCACATGTAAGACTCACCACAGATCAGTGGCTAAAGATATCAAGTGCGTATCTCGGTGGGATGGATTCTGCAACTACCCCTAGACAAATGATCCAGTAATAGCTTCTACCTCCATTAAGCCTCAGAATGCTCCCGCCCCCCGGTATTTCCATTTTGCAGGTTGGGGATACTGAGAGACAAATACATCTGTGCAATACCAGTATGGTGTGTGAAATTTCAGCTCCAGCACCTGTCTCAGAGTTGGTATGAACGTTCTCTCCTCTTTACAAAGGGGAACTGAGGCAGAAAAGGGTCAAGCGATTTGCCCAAGGTTGCACAGCAGGACAGTGACTGAGCTAGGAACAGAACCCAGGAGTCTGGACTTCCAGCTCTCCTTGCTCTAACCCAGTCGGCCCCACTTCCCTCCCAGAGCTGAATATAGAACCCATGAGTCCTGACTCCCAGTTCTCCACTCTAATGACGAGGGCCTGGGTTCCATCTCTGGCTCTGACTCCCACCCTGCACAATCTAGACACAGGAATCATTAAATTGCACCCTACGTGTTTCCAGGGAAAACAGAAAAGGCAGAGCTGGGGAGATGAATGTGGGAAGAGGTTCAAGTCCAGCACTGCTCCCATCCACGCCCCAAGCCAACAGCCACACCTGTTCCCTTACTGCGGGTGTCCAGCCAGGCACTCATGTAACATAAGTACAAAGGAGGAAGAGATCAGAGGAAGCTGCCAAGAAAGCTAAAGTTAAAGGCCCGCCTGTGCCAAAAGTTAATTTAACCCTTTGGAGGTCAGGCAGGTGCAGTGCCTGGCACTGCTGCCCTTGCTCTCTGTAAATCAATTACTGGCCCCCCCCCCCCCCCCCCCCCCCCCCCCCCCCCCCCCCCCCCCCCCGAGAGATCATTTCCTCTCCACATTTGTGGCAATAGGATCCCTGCTAGGCAACTCAGGAGGGGTGTGGCAAAGCCTGACACTTCCACAGGCTCTCTCTGACAGAGTCTGAGAGCTACTAGCTCAGACCCAGGCAGCCTGGCTAGCACTTCCCAGAGTGATGAGCATGTTTTGGGGTTACACAATGAAGAGTCTTCCAGTAAAGGCCTCCAGAAGCCAAATATTTCCCTGACACTGGAATTGCAGGCCACACAGTACCCGCCTCTCTCCCCCTTCACTAGAAACCAGCCTCACGGAGGATTAGGCACATGCACTGCTATGAGTTCAGACATGACCTCCTTACGCCCCAATACGCTAACACAGAATCAGAAACATGTCTGGGTTATACCAGCTATGGGGAACTGGATGGAAACTGAAAACACTAGGTTTTCTATTCCTGGCTCTGATGTACTACTCCCATCTGCTCTGTGCCTCAGTTCCCCCTCCATCCTTTGTCTATTCTGATAGTGAGTCCAGGCAGTCCCTGCCCCAGAGAGCTGTGTTGAATGTAACATAAGAATGGCCATACTGGGTCATACCAATGGCCCACCTAGCCCAGTATCCTGTCTTCCACAGCGGCCAATTCCAGGTGCTTCAGAGGGAATGAACAGAACAGGGGAATCATCGACTGATCCATCCCCTGTTGTCCACTTTCAGCTTCTGGTAGGTAGAGGCTTAGGACACCCAGTGTGTGGGGTTGCATCCCCGACCATCTTGGCGAATAGTGATCGATGGACCTGTCTTGCATGAACTTATCTAATTTTTTTTTGAACCCTGTTATTGTTTTGGCCTTCACAACATCCCCTGGTAATGAGTTCCACTGATGGACTGTGCATTGTGTGAAGAAGTACTTCCTTGTTTGTTTGTTTATTTGTTGACCATTAATTTCATGTGGTGACCCCTGGTTCGTGTGTTATGGGAAGGGGTAAATAACACTTCCTTATTTACTTTCTCCACACCATTCATGATTTTATCATATTCCCCTTTAGCTGTCTCTTTTCCAAGCTGAACAATACCAGTCTTTTTAATCTCTCCTCAAACTGAATCTGTTTCGTCCCCACAATCATTTTTGCCTTTCTTTCTACCTTTTCCAATTCCTATACATCTTTTTTAAGATGGGGCGACCAGAGCTGCACACAGTATTCAAGGTGTGGGCATATCATGGATTTATATAGCAGCATTCCTTTCCTAATGGCTCTTAACATTGTTAGCTTTTCCGATTGCTGCTGCACACTGAGCAGATGTTTTCAGAGAACTATCCACGACTCCAAGATCTCTCAAGTGGTAACAGCTAATTTAGACCCCATCATTTTGTATGTATAGTTGGGATGTTTTCCAATGTGAATTACTTTGCATTTATCAACACTGAATTTCATCTGCCATTTTGTTGCCCAGTCAGTTTCCTGAGATCCCTTTATAACTCTTTGCAGTCTGCTTTAGACTTAATTATCTTGAGTAATTTTGTATCTGCATATTTTGCCACCTCACCGTTTACCCCTTTTTCCAGATCATTTATGAAAATGTTGAATAGGACTGGTCCCAGTACAGATCCCTGGGGGACATGGCTATTTATCTCTGTCCATTGTGAAAACTGACCATTTATTCCTACCCTTGGTTTCCTGTCTTTTAACCAATTACTGATCCAGGAGAGGACCTTCCCTCCTATCCCATGACTGTTTACTTTGCTTAAGAGTTTTGGTGACAGACCTTGTCAAAGGCTTTCTGAGAGTCCACATACACTATATCCACTGGATCACCCAAGTCCACGTGCTCGTTGATCCCCTCTATGAATTCTAAATAGACTGGTGAGGCAAGATTTTCCTTTATAAAAACCGTGTTGACTCTGTTGTATTTGTGCAGGCGCTGAAGCATTGCTGTAATGCAAATTCTGGGGGCCATTGTGATTCAGGATTCCTGGCCTGAGGTGGAGGTGTTTCAGGCCACATTTTGAGAAAGTCTGAAGTACGGCTGTGAATCCAGTCACCATGATTCTGAAGGGTCAGTTCAGTAGAGGCAGTTTCTATCTAGGGATGTCCCAGTGTTTAGAGCTGTAGCCAGCAAAGCACTCCTTGTGCAGACCCAGCTTATACCAACAGAGTTGCACTTTCATCAGTCTATCTAGCTCATTCCAGTCCCCCTCCCACCCGTGAAACAACAGTTCTGGTTAAGCCCTATTCGTCAGCATAGCTCTATGGCTGGGGCTTGCACTTTACACCCCTGACCAACAGAGCTGTGCCAGCAGCAGGCCCTACTGTAGTTCTGGCCTGGGGAGACCCAGGTTCAAGTTCCTGCTCTGTCACAGACTCCCAGTATGATCCAGGGCAAGTCATGTAGAGTGAAGATTTCAGAAGCACCTGAAGTCCTATTTTCAAAATGGCCCTTAAGTGCCTGAGTCCAAGACCTATTCTACTCACAGGTTTTGTGCTGATATAACAGTGTCAGGGGTGCGTGTGATTACCAATATAATTCCACCAGTACAAGCCCTGGTGTGGATACAGTTATATTGATATAAAGGTGCCTTTATACCAGTGTAGCTTATTTCTCTTTCTGGATAGAAACAGCTGCACTGGTATAAAGCACCTTTATAGTGCTATAACTGTCTCTATGTAATGTATTTATATGGCCTCCATCACCGCAGTACCAGGTGCCTCACAATCTAATGCATTTCCCTCCTAACCCTCCTGTGACACAGGGCAATGCTGTTATCTCCACTGTACAGCTGGGGAACCAAGGCACAGAGAGACAGAGTGACCTGCCCAAAGGTCACCCAGGAAGCCTGTGGCAGAGCAGGGAACTGAACCCAGGTCTCAAGTCCTATGCCAGTGCCCTATCCACTGGGCCACCCTGCCTCCCAAAGTGCAAAGCAGTCACAAAGGGAACCACACTGGCTATCTTCTGATCCACCTTACCCACCAGGCCTTGTGATTCCATCACCTCCACCAGCTGGGCTGGCCAGTTCTAATGAGAGTGGGGTAGTTAAACCATTTCAAATGGAGTACAGAAAAGGCCTTAAGTGCTTGTGAATATTTTTACCCAAAGTCCCATTTTCAAAAGTGACTGGAGCCAGTGTGGGCTACAGGGTGTGAATCGCAGAACACAACAGAGCGTCTCACAGTAACTGCCCTGCGTGGATGCAGGTGGTGCGAATTAAAAGGTATCCTGTTCGTGTTAACGTTGTCCTCTTTCGGATAGGACGACGTTACCGTGAACTAGATATCTTTTCATTCACGTCAGTGTCCACACAGGGCAGTTAGCGTGAGACGCTCGGGTGCGCTCTGTGATTCACACCCTCCGGCACAGTACAGATAAGCCTTAAGTCTCACTGGAAGTCCATGAGATTTAGGAGCAGGTGTTCCTGAGACCATTTTGAAAAGGGACATAAGCACTTTTGAACACTACCTATGGGCTTTGTGCCCCAGTTCCCCATCTGTAAAATGGGAGAAGAGCACTGGCCTGCCCAGCAAAGGTGGCACTTGGATCCTATGGTGATGATGTCCAGGTAAGTGCCTTAGACAGATCTACGTTGTTATAAGCTCCGGTCTCAGGGGAACCTGCTGGCAACTGCATATTCCCATTGACATGGCTTGATCTTGCATCCTAGTTGGGACAGGCAAAGGTGTTCTCTGTAGGTCCTACTGAAATACAAACATCAAGAATTCACCCTTCTAGCGGCCACTGGGATTTTGGGAAGGGGACGAAGGCACAGCTGTGCCTGAATTGTCAGACTGGCATCTGCTGGAGAAAGGGCAATGGTAGGAGAAGCCTTTGACTGGAGCAGCACAGAGAAGCCTGGCAGAGAAGGAAGGGGGTATGTGGGCAATATGCTGGAGCTGATGCTGCTACGATATGCTTTAACTGTGCTGCCTGTAGGATTGCTAGCCATGAGCCCAGTGCAAAACCCTCCCGGAATCCCCTCAATCAGCAGAGCTAAGGGTGTTCCTCCAGCTGGTTGAACCCCACGGAGCAGATCGCGAACAAGCACTACTGCTAGCGGCAATCCCCAGTCAGCCCCAAGATCAGGCTCCTGCAAGAAACACAGAACTCATCTAACCCAGGAAGCAGCTGCTGTTTAATTAGCTAGGCAAAGGTCTGCAGACAGACACAGGGCCCATCAGCTGCAGAGTTCCCTCCAACCTTCCCTCACCTGAGGTGCAGATGGAGGCTGCTCCAGACACCCCCATGGCAGGGAACGGATCCTGCTCTGTGGGGGAGGAGGGGGAAGAGGGAGACAGAAGAGCACAGCTTGTTGAGAAGCTTGGAAGAAACACTGCAAGCCCAAAGGGTTTGGCAATACGATCTGAAGTCCTCAGGGCTAACAAGCGGGCCCAAGGGCCCACCCACAGAGCCGCCTCACTGGGGGGAGGGAGGGAGAGGACCACAGCCAGGAGTAACTTCTACACACTCAATTGTTATTGCAGGCATGCCCAGGAGCCCCAGGCATGGACAGGATCCCGCTATGCTACGTGTGTAAAGAGAAAGAATAAAGACACAGTCCCTGCCCCACACAGCTTTCAGACTCAGTATAAGAAGGGGAAAATACTTTAATTTCATCATTGAGGCCTGTGTCTCTGTAGTATGTGAGTGCCTCACTATCATTTATGGACTCTCTCCTCTGGTGGGATAGGGAAGGGCTACCCCCATTTTACCTGCAGGGGGAAACTGAGGCAACAAGGCACCGTAACTCTTTGGTGCAGGGAACATCTTTTTGTTGCGTTTGTACAGCACCTAGTACAATGGGAGTCCAGGTCTGCGACAGGAGCTCCTTGGCCACTATGTAATACAAAGAAATATGGGGAGTCTGTGGCTGAACCAAGAATGGAACCCAGCTGCCCTGAGCTTCAGCCCAGCCCCCTGCCCACTAGACTATTGTTCCTAACCTAGACTGGGGAGGAAGGGAGTGAGATTCTTCTCAAGTCCAGAAGAATCTACTGAAGTGAAGTTTGCTTTGAGTGCAGAGTTGCTTCTGGACTTAAACAAATAATCACATTAGGCCTCCTCCAAATGGTACCCAGGGGCAATCAGGCTTGTTTCAGCTCTGCAACTACTGGGGACGTTTTCCTCAGCCGCCACTCCCCGAACACATAACTAGCCAGCAACACCAAGCTCAGGGCAGCAGGGTCAGATTAGGACACAAGCCCCCAAATGCTCAAAGGTCTTGGAGAGAGCAGAAATGCAGCTGTTTGTCTACAGGGGCACCCAAATCAGAGGAGGTAAGATACAGATGGAAATGAGGATCCCCTTTGCCCCAAGGGGTTTGGAAGCCAGGTACTGCTCCGTGCCCCCATTCGACCCAGGGATGCTGGCTCCACAGGGTGAAAACATAGGCTGAGAACATTTGTTTAGACAGCACACACACCCTTCCCTCTGGCTTCCCGCACTGCTCGGGTCTGGCTCTTCAAGGACATTGTGGGCCTTGGCTCTCCAGGCTCCGCCTCAGCAGGTGAGCCACTATGCTAACGGCACCAAGGAGCTGCTGCATTGCTCATCTATAATTCATGCCCTGACAGGGAAGGAGGGAGGGGGAATGCCAAGCAGAGGGAAAGCCAGAGAGAACCTTAACCCCTCTGCGCCAGGTGTGGATGTGCTTTCACTAGGCATGGACAGCGGGTGCACAACCATCACCGGCACAGGCTGCAGGGTCTAAAGCTTGGCCAGGTCAGGCCAGTTATTTGGATGGAAGGCTGCAGGCGGCTGTGGGTGACTTTCCCCATCTCAGGACTCGGCACAAGGCATCAGCACAGCGTTCAAGGACAAAGCCCTGCCTGAGACACTGTCTTCCCAAAAAGGCCTAAGATTGTGAGCAGATCAGGATGCCAATCGTGGAAGATTGCATGCCACTTTCTATGAGGATAGGTGTGTTGAGTCTCCCAAACTCCCCTGCAGTTTGCTGGGAACGGTGTCCCTTCTTCTCCATAGTGAAGCTGTTGTACAGCACTGCTGGGAACCGTTACAACAGCTGCTGCATTACACCTCAGAGATTGGCACAGAGTTAAAGTGGCCTGAGGAATGATGCTGAGCGTCCAGAATTTAAGATACAATGAAAGCGTCCCTACTGGCTCTTCCCTGCTAGCCTCAGCCACCTTTCATTGTCCTTATTAGTTCTCCTCTAGCACACACAGACAAACACCCCTCATCTTGACATGACATCTGCTACCATGGATCACTTTGCTTATATGCTGCATCCCTTTCCCTCAACCCTTTGGCTTGTCTTCAGGACACATGCTCTTCGCGACAGAAACCACCGTGGCTGTCTGTACAATGCCTAGCACAATGGGGCTACGCCAAGCATGGGGAAAAGACTGTCTGCCAATCTCAAAAAATCAAGGAAGAGTCTCTTCTCTTCCTACGGATTCAGAGATTTTCAGGCCTTAATGCACCACTGTGATGATCCAGTCTGACCTCCTGCATAGCTTAGGGCACAGATGTTCACCTGACAGTTCCTGCATGGAGCCCATATCCTCTTGCTTGAGCTGAGCATGCCTGGGTGTGAAGCATAGGGGAGTGGCCTTTGGATATATTTAAGACATGTTCCAACTCCAGTCTATGAGCACTCAGATACAGACAGTTCCCCAAAGCCAGTGAGTTCAGACACTCAGGCACCAAACGGAAACGAAGCCAAGGAGATCAGATCAGCCGGGATCAGATCCAGGCCTGGTACCAGGCTCTGTTGGATGCTTCAGACAATGGTGCAAGAAGCTAGTAGTAGGTGTTAGGGGAAGACCTGGCCCCTGGAAAAGTCCCCAATGGTTAGAGGTTAGCTTATGCCCTGAAGCATGAGAAGGTTCATCTCTGTTCCAAAACCTTTCCCTTCTCAGCATTTGCTACTGTAACCCAGGATATTCCTATTCTCCAGGCCCTCGTCCAGACTAACCCGCGGCATCGGCGGGTTAAAATCGATTGCTCGGGGATCGATATATCGCGTCTAGTCTGGACGCGGTGTATCGATCCCCGAGCGCGCTTACATCGATTCCGGAACTCCATCAATCCGAACGGAGTTCCGGAATCGACGCGGAGAGCCGCGGACATCGATGCCGCGCCGTCCAGACTGGTGAGTACCTCGATTTTAGAAATTCGACTTCAGCTACGTTATTCTCGTAGCTGAAGTTGCGTATCTAAAATCGATTTTAATTCCTAGTCTGGACGTGGCCCAGGATAAATGGGAATCGTGACAGAAGCAAGAACTACATCTTTTCCATCTCCAAATCCAACAAACAGAAGGATCAGTCTTCCTCCACTCCGTGCAGATTCCAGCTTCCCAAGGTCATGCCAGGTGCAGGAGACCTTGGCATCGGAGCTCCGCGTGACAAACTAACAGCAAAGCGTGCCACGAACCCATGCCTAGCAGAGGACTCCACAGAGGCAGCCTGTTCGAGCTATTCCATGAAGCTGGCATTTTAGGAAAAACAGGTACAGTGCTCCTTGCTTGCCTACCCTCTGCTCTGCAAGGGCATTCTCTAAGCCTCCATGCGTTCATCACAGCTTTTAGCGTGGGAAGCTAATGGGAAGGAGAGACCAGTTTAATACGAGGCACAGCAAAAATAAACCACCCAGTAGGCCCCTAGCTCTGAGCAGGAGGTTTGATCTGTCGGCATTACATGTTCAAAAGCAAAACAGCTCTGTGTTTAAACTGGGGCCTGTGACAAGCAAGATTCTCTTGCCTGCTGCAGCCTTGAGAACTGCATCCCAATCACGGCAAGATTCCCCCGTCCACTGTCTAACCCTTCCCCTCTGGCGTATGGGATCATTTCCTGCGCTGCGAAAGATTGTAACAAGGAGAGAACCACCTCATTTCTGCCTCCAAATCCAGTCTATGTGCTCCCAATTCTGGGCAGTAGCTGAATTCACGTTCTCTTTGCTGGGATGTCTGTGCCTCACAAGTCTCCTCCTATCTGACAGGACACCAGAGCCGAGGTGTTTCATACCTGGAGTAACGTGCCTGGGTAAGGAGCCACGCTGGGTTTGGAGTTGCTCGAGTGCTGTTACTGATCCTCGGATCAGCCCCTGTCTGCAAACAGTCTAAATCTAAGCTGCTCTTCTGGGAGCTTGCTGGGAAGCTGTTTGCCAAGAACAGCTTAACATTCTGGCTATGACTCTCCCTGGCCCCCAAGTCTCTCTGCAGGAGGCCAGCACCATTTACTTCTTCAAACAGGCTCACAGCAGCGCTCCTTCCCCGAGTCTCCATTTTACCTTCCAGCTGACCCTGTGCTGCACTCTGAAACACACCAAGCTCCTGTTGCAACTCCAGACACATCTAATTAAACTACTGGCTGTGGAAAAGCTCCCATTTCAGCAGGCTTATGCTTCACAGTGAAATGAGTGCTGGTCTATTTGGTTTCTTTGTAGGTAGGAGGAAGTCCTGGCCCCTCTGCCCCGATTCTAAAAGGGACTCTTCTACCCCCTCTACAGAGGGGTCAGCAGCAGGGCCAGTTCTCCTGGGCCTTCTGGGACATGGAATCTCCTCCCATAAGGATCAAGGGCCTGGTTCATTTTCCATGGAGCAAACAGTAACCTGTTGCAGCTGCTGAGGAGGGCTTGAACTATCAACAGCTTTGCTGCTTTTGTAGCTCCATGAGGAAGAAGTTGTGGGAGGCAGTGTGACTTGATGGATAGAGCACTGAACTGGGACTCGGGAGGTCTATTCCTGGCTTAGCTGCTGGCCTGCTGGGTGATTCTGGGGCAAGTCACTACCCCCTTCCTATCCCTCGGTTTCCCCATCTGTCAGTAATGACCCTGATATCCTTTGTAAAGTGCTTTGAGATCTACTGATGAAAAGCACTATAGAAGAGCTAGGGATGATTATTTTCAAAGATCGCAGAGGAGCTGCCCATCTCTTTGAGATCCCCTTCCCTCTTCATAGGGATGGATGTACATTCTATTAGATAATCAGGCTGCCTGTAGCAGCCTCCTGTGAGAGGTTCACTGGGGTCACCTAGCTAGAGGATGCTCATCAGGAAGTCCTCACACTCAGTCACAGAACTGATTAGTGACAGATCCCCTGAATGCCACCTGCCAAGGAGCAGCCCAGATCCTGCAGGATGTACGTGCTAATATTTGCAGAGCATGTTAAGCTATGGAAATAATCACAGAAGAGAGGAAACAGAAGTCATCATAACTAATGATAAAAATTTGTGAAATGAAATTAAACCCCATGCTACAGGGCTTGAGCTGATCTTGGTTGATCTATTAGAGGCCAGGCTGAGCCATAAATATGCGGGGAAAGATTATCTCATGTCTCCCCATGGTTGATTTCTTACACCTTCCTCTGAAGCAGCTGGTGTTGGCCACTGTTAGACAGGATAATGGACTAGATAGATCTTGGGTCTGATCCAGTCTGGCAATTCCCAATTCCTGTGCCTTGGTATTCTGGTATTTGCTCTTCTAGCAGGTGGCCCAGCAGACAGCTGCTAGCAATAATATCTTAGATTTCAACAATACCTTTTCACTCCAAGGAGTCCCCCGCAAAAACAAACAAACCACACCACTGAAATGCAGCCACCTCTGGGATGGTGAATGGTAGCTGTTTATCACTAAGCAGTTTTAGACAAAAAGATATTGAGTTACAATTAGACATCAGCTAGAGAGTCCGATTAAAACAACCCAAACTGGGGCTTGGCCAGGATACTGGGATTACCACCCAAACTCCTTGCAATACAGATTGCGGATGCTTGTGGTCAGCACCTCAGTTTTAGGCCTTATTTGAAAGGTGGTACCACTAGCAATACAGTCTCTCCAGCACTGGGCTAGATCCTCATTTGATGGGAGACCAGTCCCTATGGAATAGCTAATCCTACTTCCTTCATTGGACACCTCTCAGAAATAGAAGTGAGATATGACAGCCACAAAGGGCGATAAGCTCAATAGTCTGTGTACCCATAAAGAATTCTCCACAAAAAGTCAGGTTAAAGCTTAGTATTTGGGGGAAGCATGGACAAAGTGCCTTTGGAAGGCAGAGGGGATTCATAGGTTCCATAGCTCCATTCACTGTATGTTGTGACCCTTAGTAGTTACCAAACACTAGCTGGCTAAAAAAATACTGTCTCACTGTTTCCTTGTACTCCCCCATCAGCTTCTCTGTATCCCCTTGTCGCCTTTCCTCTTCTGCTCAGACTGGAAGCTCTTTGGGTCAAGGACCGTCTCTTTGTTCCATCTTTGTACAGTGCCTAGCACAATGGTACATGACTGGAGCTCCTGGTGCTACTGCAGTACACACAATTATCCAACCTAATCTGCATTGCTGCAGTAATCAGTTTGCAGTGGGAGCTGAACTAACTCAATTATACAGGATCAAAGATGTCAGTCATATAGAGTGGCAGCCAGTAACCAGCCAACCAACTTCCATCTCCTAGAAGCCCACCAGGCAGGCCCCTTTGGAAGTGGTTCAGGGAGCTAGTTTCCACAGCAACAGCTCCCTTCTTAGGGAGGCACATGGCATGTCAGCAAGCGCAGGGCAGGGAGAGCACAAAAGGGTGTTTGGAAGGAGGGGAGCCTGGCCGCTGAACCAGTGGCAGACACACTGCAAAGTGGCTCATCATCAGGGTTGAGATTATTATGCCACCCATACGAGATGAAAGTCTCTAAAGCAGGAGTGGGCAAACTATGTCCCAAGGGCTGGATCCAGCCTGCAAGATGTTTTAAACTGGCCCGCGAGCTGCACCACACAGCTCGGGCCCTGCTTCTGCTGGGGCGCAGGGTTGGGGGCTGCACCACCGCGGCGTGGCCCCACTCCATCTCCTATGCGCTCCAGTAGCCCCTTCCAGCACTCCAATGGGAGCTGCAGGGGCGGTGCCTGCATATGGGGCAGCGTGCAGAACCGCCTGGCTGAGCCTCCGTGTAGAAGCCAGAGAAGGAAGGGACATGCCACTGCTTCTGGGAGCTGCTTGAGATAAGTGCCGCTTGGAGCCTGCACCCCTGAGCCTCTCCCCATGCCCCAACCCTGATCCCCTCCTGCTCTCCAAACCCCTTGATCCCAGCTTGGAGCACCCTCCTGCACCCTCAACCTCTCATCTCCATCCCCACCCCAGAGTCCACACCCCCAGCTGGAACCTGTACCCCTTCCTGCACTCTTGCACCAGCCCTGATTCCCTTCCCACCATCTGAACCCCTTGGTCACAGCACAGAGAACCCTCCTACACCCTAAATGCCTTATCCTCAATGCCACCCCAGAACTTTCACCCTCTCCAGCACCCCAACCCCAATTTAATGAGCATTCATCGCCCACCATACAATTTCTATTCCCCAGTGTGGCCCTCGGGCCAAAAAGTTTGCCCCCTCCTGCTCTAAAGCAAGTTACCTGACATGACACCACATTCACAAACCAAGAGGACATGCAAGCCTCTGCCCCCAGCATGTAATGGAGAGAAGCAGTGAGCTACAGAGAGCAAGGAAAAGTTTCCCCTAAACCAGTGCTTCTCAAAGTGGTGGGGTCCACGAGCCATCAGCTGCCGGTCTGCGGCAAGTTTCCTCATAAAAGCGTTGAATAGGATAATATGGCACCAGTCCCTGGCACATTGGAAAAATAAATTGCCGTTCCCCCACATCAGATAGCTTGCGAAGCACTGCCCTGAACAGTAACCTCAGATATAGAAAGGTGTGCATCTAACTGGGGGGCAGTGTGTGTGTGTGTGGGGGGGAGGATGCAGCCAGGATTCCTGGGTTCTGTTTCAACTCTGGGAGAAGAGTTGGGTCCAGTGGTTAGCGCTAGGGAGGCTGGGACCCAGGAGCAGGAAAGCCCATTCCCAGCCTTCCTCAACAGCCTGCAGTTCGATTTGCACAAGGACACTTCATCTTCCTATGGCTGAATTTCCACCACCACACCTCCCTCATTGAGGCAGAGGCTGCTTAAGGGAGCCTTTTGCTGTTCTATAGTGCTTTTCCCCAACAATCTGCTACCGTTTCTGAAGGAGATTCTTAGGCTGTGGCTGCCTGGGAGCACAGAAAGCAAACATCCCTTATCTCCACGTAGCTTTCATTTCCCTGCCCTACCCCAGTTTATCGGAGCTATACAGTCAGAGGTGCTTGCTCTCCATTTCACAGCAAGAAGAGTTTGCCACCAGTCTCCGTGAAAGGTGTACATTTTAAAATCAAGGTCTTCAATGGCTCTATGCACCCTCGGGGTCTGACACTAGAGCTGACAGGAAGTAGCTGCTGACTGCAAATGCATGCTGGGTAACTCTATGCAAATGATAATCCTGAGTTTCCAGGGTTTCTGTACAGCTTTTATTACCAGAGCAGCATGCCCTGGGCAAGTATCTTACCCAGGGTGTGGCAGCATGGAACGCTGGACACTGAATGGGGAAAGCCATGCTGTTATTCTGGCTGGAGGAGTAGAGCGTGGGAAAGGCCACCAGGGCACCCTGATCCACGAGCTCAGATGCTGGTGCTGCTGGGGGATTCGGGCTATCTCCAAGTGCTTGCTCAGATATTAAAGAAGAGCTTATTTGTTAAGTCTCATTGTTCCTTGACGCACAGTGGCCTGGGGAATACCCTCCCACATAAATTCCCTACCTGGGGTCATTTCCCAAAAGGCAGAGGCTGGAATTCTGGTGCCTGGCACAGCCACTACCTGTGACCTGGGGCTGCAGAGGAAGTGCAGCTCCCAACACTCCTGGGAGGCGGGCACACCTAATTAAGTGCTGACTTGGCCAGGGAGGGAGGCAGACAGCTGTATGGCCGCTGAACAAGCTCAGACCTGACTGGGGCGACATGCGGGGGTGGTTATCGCATGTACAGCCTGTTTCAGAGGAAGGCAATGTACTGACCTACTGCACGGGGTAGAGATAGAGGACACCTGTGATCCTTCAGCAGGCTTTGTTTCTGAATCCAACAGCTGAACTCTAAGGTGCGCAACAAACCCAACCCCCCTGCCTCCCCAAACCCAAGACCCAGCTCTTTGATCATCTCTCCCGTTTGTCTCAGGATCACACCCTGAACACTTACTCCAGCCATGGGCCTTGTGTATGTGCTCCCTCTGCTCATCAAAAGCCGTCTTCTCCCCCTCCCTTCACACAATCTCAGCAACCGTGGCGCAAGCGCCTTCTCTGTAGCGTCTGTAGTCTGGAAGGGCAGACGCTGTCTCTCATTGGCTCTCCATTCCGGACCCCAAATGGAAACGTCTCTCCCACCTCATTTATATCACTTCAGCCAGCCGGTAAGAGAGGGAAAATAACTCCAACTTATTCTGAATGCGTTTGTGGGAAGAGGCACGCCAGGGAACAAAGCTGTCTCATCTCTCCTTGTTAGCCTCCGCAATCCCTCTTCTGAAGCGGTGAAGAAGAGTAGTAACAAACGGCAGCAGCCAAAGTGAAACTCTTCAGAAGGAGCAAAGTACAGGAACAGCCCAGGCAAGCCACTTCCCCCACCAACCGGCAATGGGACTCCGCCTTCGATACCTGAGCAAGCCACACCTTTCGCAATCTCTCTGATTGCTAACCCAGAGCCCGGCCTGTCTTGTAATTCATCAGTTTCAAGCTAACTCCGCAACTTCCCAAAAAAGCACCACAGGTAGCAGAAGCACTGGGACTACCGAGAGCTTCAGGGGGTAGTCTGGCTTTGAGTCCCAAGATCCAACAAGGGAGGAAGGCAAACTTCCACCATAACCCACTAGCACTTCTTCCCACTGGGCAAGGTGGGAGGAGAACGGGCCTTAGGCTGGGGGAAGGACAGAGAGTTACAGCAACTCACGATTCTTCCCCCACAGGAAGTTGCCTGCCCCACCCTCAGTTGCCATGGGCAGGGCTCTTCAGTCAGCGAGTGTGAGAAGGAAATGCTCAGCCTGAAAAAAGAGTATGAAGTTAATGCTCTACCTGCACCAGGTGGCCTGCAAGCCCCTAAGCAAGATGAACAGATCAGGGGCAGCTTTTACTACAGAGTTCAAAAGGGAATCAAATGCTGCTAAATGAGAGCAGTGTGGGGGCAGGGGGAGATTAGGGTAGAATGCAGTGATGTGCCACCCCAACTCCCCTAGTGGGTGGCTCCTAGACTGTCACATCCGTGTGTGCACACGCCCTTTTTGAGAAATCCTTGTAAAGCAGCCAAACCACAGGCTGGGGAACACAGAGGCAAGATGGCTAAGTCAACACAATGCACCGGGGCTGTCACAGAATCTGGGCAGGGGGAGGGGGAGGAGAGCTTCCCCACTGGCTACAAGGAAGTCAAGAGCTATGCTACAGCGCTACTCAATTAAGGCTGTCAGCTCACAACCAACAGCCCCAAGATCCTTGGCACGGCAGCCCCATCTCATCAACAACCTGATGTTACGAGGAAGGGGACTCAAAATTCAGTAAGAAAACCAGTAATTCTTTAGGCTTTGTGGGTTTATTTTCTGGTGAAGCATGCAGTATGCAAGGGCTGTGGGAGAACAGCTAGAGCAAGGGGATGGGAGCCCAAACTCCACGGTTCTTTCTCCAGCTCCAGAAGGGGGAGGACGACCTACTGGTTAAAGCAAGGAGCTGGAAGCCAGGACTCCCAGGTTCTTTCCCCAGCTTTGGGAGCTGGGCCTAGTGGGTTAGAGCAGGAGAGCTGGGAGCCAGGACTCCTGGAGTCTATTATCACAAGCCTTAGCCCAGGGCAAAGAACAGTCTTTGTTTTCTTTGTACAGTGCCTACCACAAAGGGATTCTGGTCCATGACTGGGGTTGCTACAATACAAACCATCACCATCAACAGCCTCTAACACTGTCAGTTAAACAATATTCTCCTCATTAAAGCCCTTAAAGAATTGGGGAGAATAAACTCCCACCCTGTCCCACACAATCTTAACTTTAACCTTCCAGCACTTCACGGTTAAGTGATTTAATAGACAACAGGATAAAGCTAGAGGACCAGCCTCTGCTCATTCACACTGGTGCAATTAGGAGTCACCCCAACTTCAGTAGTTACAACTGTAATCAGGTTTCAAGAGACCAAATGGAGGAGACAGCCTAGGATCTTCACTTGTTCACACCTCAGATACATACAAATACAAGCGTGTCCTCGGAAAACTTCTTAGCAAGAACACAGGCTTCTGACTAACAGTAGCAGGATGGTGGGAGCCCCAGTCATGGACGGGACCCCAACATGCCAAGTGCTGTACACGTGAGGGAATCAGAACTACAACAAACGGCACTGAATGCACAGATCAGACTTAAGATTGTGCCAACACTACAGCGTGTGGAGCAAATCACATTCCTTTCCCTGGATAGTAGCTATGAGGGAAAGACACCAAGGATCATTGAAGCTACATTCCCAGCACAGGGACAGAGGCACACAATGTTTTAATGTCCATTCTTTTTCCTATTAAACACTGAGAAAAGTCAAAGACAATTTCAGACAACAGGAAACAAAAGTTCCTTTCCACCTCCAACACGCACAGAAGCACAGAATCCCCCTGGCACAGTCTCACCACTGCACACAGGTGACTCACAAGCCCTCTTGAAACCTGCCTCTCACACCTGCTGCCAACTTAACTTAACTTCTCCAGCAGCGCCCTCTGTTCCTTGCATTTACGCATGAGAGGCTTTGATAGAAGAGCGGATTCAAGTTGCCAAGGGGTTAACCTTTGAACATGACAGATAGCAGATGCGGCATCAATACAGAGCACTAACGCGCGAGAGGGTATTGACACTGATGGCAGGAGCCATGGAGCCAGAGGCACTGTCAGAATTACTTGCATCTTGTAGTATATTATGTTCCTTCAGTAGCCTTTCTGCTTCACCAATAGGTGATTTCATCAGGGAGCTGCTGAATAGCAGGAGAGTAAGGGCTCTGCACTGTCCTAGATCCATACACAGCATTTAGGCTAATAGGAAGCCTGCATGCAGTATGCAGAACCTCACTGTCCTGGTGTGGAGAGAAGCCTAGACAAAAGAGCCTTCTGGGGAATGGGAGGGCGATTGAAGAAATAACTGGAGAATGTAATCTAGTAGTGCAGCTGGGATTCAGGGCTCCTGGGCTCTAACCCCTGCTCTGGAAGAAGAGTGGGGTCTAGTGGACTAGAAGAAGGGAGGCTGGGATTCAGGGCTCTTGGGCTCTAACCCAAGCAGTTCTAGGAAGGCACTGGAAGCACCAGGACTCCTAGGTTCTTTTCTCAACTGCTTGTGAGATTTTAGGCAGGTCTCTTCACCTTTCTGTTCTTATTTCTCCATAAAAGGCTAAAGCTTTATAGTTTGAGGTTTGGAGATGGGGCAGCCCCTCCCAACCACCCTTCTATTAGATCCAGGGCTGCTTCATACAGCAGCAGCACTTGCTGTCACTGAGGCACTATCTCCCACGGTGGGGTGCGTACATGTGCCCAACAGTGAGGCAGACATCAAACCCAATGCATTCCTGGCAGGTCAAGGCTGACATAACTGCTGGCAGCCGTAGGAAGCTGCTCCCTTGCATCACAACTGTCTGCACCGCACTTCAGCTGGTGATACATATAGGCCTTCAGTCATCTGCTATTGACGCATCATGCTAGTAGCAGCAGGGTTAGTGAGGTGGGAAGGGTTGCCTGTAAAGACCTCCTCCTCCTACCCCTTGATGTAGGAGTCCAGGGAGAAATGGATTCCAGCTGACAAGGCCCTTCCTCATGTGTGGTTTGGGAAATGTAGGCACTACCCCTTCCCTCTACCTCTGCTCTCCTCTGTATTCGATTCACACACCCTCTGAATGCCAAGCCTGAAATTTCCACATGCAATCGGCTTCCTAGGTCCCTTGAAGTAAAGCAGGTAATTCATCTCTGACAGACATTTCGTGCTACAGGTGGTGTCAGGAAGCAAGGGGTAGCGGAAGAACAAAAGCACAAAGCTCACCAGACGCCTCCAGCCCAATGCCTTCCAAGGGTACCTGCCACTCACTTGACCCATGTGAGAAAAAGGCTGATGCATTTAGTGAGGCAATTTGCTTCCATGTCGAGAATATGGAGGGTGGGGACTGCAAGTGGGGGTGGGGGAAAGCTTCTTCTCCTCCATCCCCTACCACAGTCATCTCCTGCTCCTCCAAGGCCACCACTAAATTAGCAGAGGCTGGAGATAACAAAAGGCTGTTTAAGCCTTAACGGAAGCTCTGTCAACTGGGTAGAGGCTAGATAGACAGAGGACTCCAAGCCAAGGGCACTTCTGAGGCAAACACTGAACAGCCGCTATTGTGCTGTTTTATTTTGGACACCTTGCACCAAGGACAGATGGTGGGCCCACACACCCTTACACACCTAAACACCTTGCAAAGACCTAACATATCCTGTTCTATAGCCCCTTCCAGCCAAGAAAAGCCACTTCCGGTGGCTGGTACACAGCTAGTCCACGTTGGGTAGCTGGGGAGGGAGTACTGCAATGAGTCCCAACAATGTGGTGACCCAGAGGATCTGGTGTCCATTAAGACCAGCCAGGAGCTCTGTCTAGAAGCCTCATGCTGGAACTCCTGTCCCAGAAGGAGAGAGGGTTGGTATTTCAACCTGCGGAGCTGGGGGGAGGCAGGGCTCATACATAAGGCTATGTTTTAGTCACAGGTATTTAGTAAAAGTCACAGACAGGTCATGGGCAGTAAACAAAAATTCAAAGCCCGTGACTTGTCCATGACTTTTATTAAATATACTGGTGACTAAAACAGGGGAGGGGAAGCTGCCCAGGGGCCCACAGGTGCTGGGGCAGGGCAGCCTGGGTGCTGGTAGGACAGGCAGTGGTGCGTAGCCTGGGACCCCCGCTGGTGCTGGAGGGGGGTGGTGCTTACTTGAGGGGCAGCTTCCACTGGCAGTGCCTGCAGGCGGAGGCAGAGCGCCGAGCTACCTGGCCACGCCTCTGCCTAGCAGCTGAGAGAGGGGGGGATGTCCCGACTTCTGGAGAGCCCCACAAATAAGCACTGCCCAGAGCCCGCCTCACCCCATCCCAAGCCTCAATCCCCTGCCCCCTCCCACACTCAATCTCTGCTGCTGGGAGATGGGGGTGGGCACAGTCGCCTGAGTCTGCCCCAGCAGCGGCCGGTGCGCCTGGAGCAGGGGATGCCTGAGCTGCCTCAAGCCAGGCGCACAGGCCGCTGAAAAAGTCAGAGGTCACGGAACCCGTGACAAACTTGCAGCCTTACTCATGCACAGAATCCTCACAGCCCTGCTGCCTTTTCCTGGTGCCTGGATTGTCACTATAAGGAGGTTTCCGCTGCAATATGTAGAGAGCTATTTAATTCTACAATCTCTTGGTGGCACAAGCTATTCCCAGGACCACTGTGAAAAAGCAAAGGGCAGGGATTCTCAATCTTCATTGCACTGCAACCCCCTTCTGACCATAAAAATTACTCATCAACCCCAGGAGGAGGGAGGGGGGACCAAAGTTTGAGCACACCCAAGCCCCACTGACCCAGTCAGGGTGACGGGTGAAGCTGAAGCCCAAGGGCTTCTTCCCCAAGCGGGGAGCCTGTAGCCTGAGTCCCAACTTACAGGCTGAAACCATCACGCTTCAGCCTTGCGTGGTGGGACTTGTGCTTCAGCCCCAGCCCCCAGCAAATCTAAGCCAGCCCTGGTAACCTCATGTTGTGACCCACTTTGGGGTCCCAACCCTGTTTGAGAACCGCTAGCATAGCGTGTTAAACTACTCAGCAGCACCGCCTGGTAAACAAGGCAGCAAGACTACCATGCACACACTACAATTGGCTATTCCTCCCCTTGCATCCCCTCTCCTCCAGCCCATTAGACCTTCCCCTAGCTTCCCAGAGAGATTAACAGAGCAATCTTCCCTACGGTAAGGCCATGTGTTCCATCCCCCATGTGGACTCCAGAATGTTTAGTAAGTGCTGTCCCCCTGAGGAATGACAGCATGGCCACCTCCCATTAATATGCTCAAGCAGTGGTCCATTAGACTTGCAGATGTGTCCAATAAAACTATGTTGCTACTTGAGCTTTAAATGGTAGTAATCAGGGATTTGCAGCCACTGAAAGTCTCTTACCATCATTTGCTCAACAACCACCTTTTATCTTCTTTCTGCCCCTCCTCCAAAGTCTTCCGCCTGGCACTTGGAGCAGAAGAACTCAGTCCTCTTGCACACGTTTTGAGTCAAACAGGCGGCAGCTCCGATTAGGGTGGGATTTAAGAGCCAAAGAGGCCAGCCTGACCGTCCCTGCGCTCTTAAGCCAAAGGAGCAGCCAAGGCATCTGCTCAGACAGAGAACAGCTGCTCGCAACCCTACCCCAGCCATGGCTAGGATGTCAAACACAAACTCTCAAGTAGACACTCATCATTCTGATTTCAAGTAAATCCTGCATGACATGAAGGTGGTGCAGCCACAGAGCAAGCAGGTCTGGGTCATTCTGGTTTGCAGACAAGGGACCGTCACTGAGGCAGATTTCTTGGCACAGCTTGCTAGTTATTCGACCACTGCTTTTGGGGTTGCCAAGAAAAAGACGTGAGAAGCAAATAACAGTGTACAATCGAATTCAGTCCAGCCTCACAATAGGCTGGTGCTAGGGAGGCAGTATAGCTTAGTGGGTAGGGCATTGAGCTAGGGGACTTTGGAGACCTGGATTCAATTCCTGTCTCTGGGAATTCAACCCAAGCCTAGTGTTTCTGGCCTGCTGGGTGATCTTGAGCAAGTCCCCTCACTGTAACTCAGTTTTCCCCTCTGTAAAATGGGGATAATGATACCTAGCTCCATTGTAAAGTGCTTTGAGATCTACGAATGAAAAGCACCATGTAAAAGCTAGAGATTACTACAATTATGGAACGCCCCATCAAATTTCAGAACTTCAGATGTCCTAGGCTGCAGTTCTTGGAAGCAAAGTATACAGTGTATCTGTTACAATCCCAGTTTCCATACAAATGGATATTCACAAAAGGTACTGTATGTAGGTTTGGCAGAATTCATTTTTTTAGAATAGTTTTAACAGATAACATGGATGTTCTACGCATTTTTTAAATTGTTATCAATTGATATTTTCACAAATCACAGGAAATTATGCGGGAGCACAATTATTTAATGACAACTGAAGTTGAGATTCAAAAAGTTAAAGCTTTATTATCATTAAAACAAACCGTCAACATCACATGTCAAAATATACTAAGTAAATATCCTTAAATCAAACTCCAGTAAGTTCTCAAGCAACATCTTTCTTACTCTGCCTACCTATAAATTTTCTATCATCATGGATGGAAATATTTTTGCACTGGTTTGTGTACACATGGCAAAATTAATATTTACAAGTAAAAACCTCACCCTTCCAAGCCAACTTACCTGCACTACTCCGTCCCCCATTCCCATAGGCTCTGAGCACCTCAAGCTTAAAATGTATTCATCCTCCCATCACCCCTGCTTGGAAGCCCTATTATCCCCATTTTACAGACGGACAGCTGAGGCACAGACTCTAAGGACAAAATTTTCAAAGTCACCAAAGAGGGATGCAGGAGCCCAACTCCTGTTTTCAGAAGTGATACAAACACTAGAAGTCTCCTGCTGACTAAGGCTACTAAGTGCTTGAGTTACTTTTGATAATGGCACTTAGTGAAATTTTCAGAAGTGCATAAGTTAGTTATTTAGGAGCTTGAGTGACTTGCCCAATGTCACACAGTGAATCTGTGGCAGAGCAGGGACTTGAACCTGGGTTTCCCCAAGTTCCAGGTCATGGCCCTAACACTGGGTGATCGTTCCTGCTGCAATCCTTGGAAGTGACATCCAAAATGTATGCATTGCAAAACACCCCAATTTCCACCATCCTGGCTATTTATCCCTCTAGGAATGCACTGGAAGTCTGCACACAACCGTAACTATAGCAAACACTCTAATGCAACTTCATCAATAGCAGAGGGAGAGCAAACAAGGCTCAGACAACTGAGAACAAACAGTTCTAGTTGAGTTTGAGGGGGGACAGGAGAGAGCTGAGGAAGCAAAGAAATTGGGGAAGGTCATTCCAGGTGACCAGAACTGCAGAGGAGGATCGACAGCCAAGAGAGTGTTGGAAAGGGTAAAAGAACCAAGTGCTAGAAAATCCCAGGTGAGAAAGGTGACCTTTGAATGGTCTTATCCTGACCGGGGTCCTAGAGCATTACTTTGTTTATTCTTCTATTTGAAGCTACTACTGCCAAACAGGAAAAGAGAATTTTCCCTCTGCCAGGCCAACGTGCAGGCTGGACCATGCTGAGTTTAGTCATATCAGCTGTTTTGCAGGCTCTTCAGTAGATCCAAGTGTGAACCAGCTGGCTGGCACCCACTCTTAGGCCCCATCTAGTCCACAACTGCTCCTTCAGTGCAGCTCCTAGGCTCTACACAGCCAAGCAATGGGGCTCCAGCCTCTTACCCAGGAGATATGTCTGTGCCTAGACTTGAGACTCCCAAGGGAAGCCCCAACAGCCATTGCAATCTACATTTATGATCTCCTCCACTTCCAGAATTCTTCACAACTATGGATTTTTGCTCCCAGGAGCGGGTGTTTAAAGCAGGGACAGAACCCAAGTGTCAGCACAGAACAAGGCACCAGACGCCACATTTCTCCAGATGTTGCTTTACTGCGGACTGACAAACAGGCCAAGGGCGCGGATTCATTCAAGGTCTGAATCTCTGAAGTGAAAATCTACTCGACAGTGTCTTCTTTCAGAAGACTCAATGACAGTTCCCCGTGCGATGCTGTGGAAAAGAGCTAGTGTGATTCTTGAATGTATGAAGTGGGGAGTAGCAAGTAGGAGCAGAGAGGCAATTTCATCTCTGTATACACCATTGGCGAGACTGCACCCAGTTCTAGTGTCCAAATTTTAGAACGGATGTTGAAAAATTGGAGAGGGTGCAGAAAAAGAATTTAAAAAATGATTTGAAGGTGAGAGAAAAAGCCTTACAGTGAGATGTCTAAGCTAAGACTGAGTTCTTTATCCACAAGATTGAGAAGTGACTTGATCACAGTGTACAAGAACCTTCACAGGGAGAAAATACTGGGTACAAAAAGGCAGAAAAAGGCACAACAAGAATCAATAGCTGGAAGCTGAAGCCAGACCCATTCAGATTAGAAATAAAGCACCTTTTAAGAGAGCAGGTGACTGACCAATGAAAAAGGCTCCAAAGAGAAGTGGTGGATTCTTCATCTCAAATCCAGTCTGGGTGTCATTCTGAAAGATGCTTCAGCCTAACTCAAGCTACTGGGCTCAATATAGGGATTGGGGGAAAACTCTTCAGCCTGTGAAAAACAAGAGGTCAGACTGGATGATTCAATGGTCCCTATAGGCCTTAAACTCTGTGGATCTGTTAAGAGTATCTGAGGCTTTGTTTACCTCCAAGGCATACCCGAGGGGATGTTAGGGGTTGTCCACACTGGTGCTTCCTCAGCAAAACTTTTTGTTGTTCAGAAGCGCTCTCCCGACAAAGAGCGGCTATACTGTGTGGCTTTTAGCAGCACGGTTGTAGTGGCACAACTGTGTTGCTAAAAGCCTCGTAGTGTAGCCATAGGCTTTCTCTCGTTAGTTAACTGTGGTTCATTGACCACTGGTGGCCTGACGGAAAGCTGGATAGGTGGTGAATCATATAGGATATATTTCCACATTCAAGGAAGCTAAAAACACATTCCTAACGTTGCTTTTCCAAATTACCACAGGGATGTTCTTTGAACCCCCCCCACTGGTGAAGGGGACCATGCAATCCTGAGCAGGAGGGGAAGTGTCTATTAAAATGTGGCCCACATCCCGACAAAGTTAACTCATTCTTATTTGGATTGAGCACCAGATACTGGCAATAATGAGCACAGAGAGGTTTGTAAACCATTCTGTTCCAGCTGCCATCAGGATGTAGAGTCCAAGGTGATGCATGCAGACTCTCCAGCAACCTGCCTTACACTGTTTTCACCTTGAAGTTCAACCCAAAACAGGAATACACTGCCAGTGCTAGATGTACAAGACAAGGAGGACAACTGGATCACTGGAAGGCAGCATTTGGGAAGAGGCTTTAAAAATACAGCTGCCCGTGCCTTATTCTGAGGTAGCAGTCACACATGCAGGTTGTTGGATAGGGAATTTTGCATTGAAGCATCATATCTGGCCCCTGGATTTCATCATTGTGCTTTAAGGGACACTATCAACTTAATGATGCTACTGCTTGGAAATGTTTACCCTTCTTTTAGCTGTAACTGAGATGACTGACTACTTTTGTTTACTTTGTGCATTTCACAGCACTTGGCACATGGTCTGCTTCACCATTAGCTGGAGGTAGCCATTTCCCTTGGGGTGGGTCTTTCAGAAGGTAGTGAGAATTGGGGGTGGGGGTTCAAGTAGGAAACGGTAATTTTAAAAAAAACAACAAGCATTGGCAAGAAGATTCAAGGACGAGTGTTGCACCTGTAACCATCTTAAACGACCTGGATTTCAAGTTAGTGCCCCTTTTATGTGCACAAATGCCGTAGATTAATTTTTTTTTTGAGGTTTAGGAACTAGATATGTAATGGATAATGAGAAACTATAGTCACATGAGAGCGAGTAAGAAAAATTTGTAGTGATACAAATCTTCGTGCTTCAGACTGGAAACGGACTGCTGACTAACAAGGTTTAGGAGGAAAGTTCTATTTGGGGCAGCTTATTTCATAACTGTCCACTGCAGGGTTTCTCACTCAGACCTCCAAATTTCATCCATGGATCTCACAGCATTTTACAGATGTCAGTATTGTTATCTCCATTTTACAGATGGCAGAGTGATTGCCCAGAGTCCCCCCACTGGGCCTGTGGTAGAACTGGGAATAGAACTCAAGTCACAGTCCAGCGCTCTCTCTGCTAGACATAGACAGAACCACTGTCTGGAGATTTGTACGTTCCTCCACTAGTCAGATAAAGTAAATGTTAACTCAGTGCTGGTCTATACGAGAAAGTGAAATCCAAGGTGATAATTTAAACAGGTTGCATTAAGCCAGTGAAAATTTCTCATGGATGCTCCAATTTAGGTTTAAAAGGTGGCTTTTTGGAGGTTTAGCTTCAGATGACTGGGAACAGACTTAGGATAAACATTTTCAAAAGCATGGAAGTGACCTAAGAGCCTCCATCCTGTCAAGAGCCAGGACCCCTCAAAGAACTCCACTGCACTTTTGAGAATGGAACTTGGGCACTTTGAAAAACCTGACTCTCAAGCTAACCCAAAAGAAGCCATTTTTAAATCAAATTAAGAGATGTCCACACAGAGACCTGCACCAGACTGAAAACAAATTTAGCGAAATGCAACTTACCCCTTAAGTTTCACTCCCATTCCAGGACAAGGAGACCATTGTAGGGGATAACAATTCAGCAGAGCAAACCAATGTTTAAACACATTGTAAGCTGTTTGGGGTAGGAGTTCTCTCTTATCTGTACAAAGCCTAGCACAATGAGGTCCAGGTTCATGACTGGGCTCACAGGTGCTACCGGAATATAAAGAAAGGCACAAACAAAGCAGAGATTGGGACCAGAGAGTCATGGCATGAAGCCAACACTCCTCTTCCTCAGTTCGGTTTTGGGTTGGAGGGAAGACGTTTCCGAGAGTCAGGTAACCACTTCCTGCACTAAAGTGATCAGGTTATGCCAACTGCTTCAGGCTCCTCACAGTAGGACAAGTGTGACTAGCCCTGACTAGCATCCCTGGGAAGATTACATACAGTGACAGCAATGAGTGCAAAGCTCAGGATTGTCAAACTGAAATACCTCTCTCGCTTGACTGGTTATTCTCAGAGCTGTTCTCTCACTGACTCAGCACAAGGAGGTCAGGCCATGACATGGCTTCCCTGGAGGCTGAATTAGACACCACCGCTCCAAGGCAGGATTCACAGCACTCTCAACGGGGTGTTGCTTGCAGATTATCTTCTCCTTTTTCCAGGAAGTGTGGATCTGATGCTTGAACAGTCAGTGGACTGCCACAGGTCTCTGTTACCACAGTAACGCAATATGCCATCAGTTACTCCGGCAGAGAGATTAGCTCAGGATACCTCTTCACTAGAGTGTTACCTTGGGCTCTCACCCAAGGATTCCTCTCACTCCCGCCACCCAGTCTACACATAAATCCCTCTCACACAAGCTTTGTGTGCTTTCAAATGGGGCTGGCTGGCCCATCCTGGCCTACAGGCTAAAACCCAAGTGAGACTTCTACTCAGGTTGGTAAGCTGTCCACTTTGCACTGAGGATGCAGACTAACTCACTCAAGTGCTGATCACTGTACAATGTGTCTTTCCCACAATTCCCCCCACAAGTCTATCCTGGGCATCTCCTACAGTTCACTGGGGAAGAATCAGGGTGGCTCAGGCTCATCACAGCATATGCCCCCAGAAGTCCTAGTCACACACGGAGAAGTGCAGCACCACTGAGGAGACAATCACCTGGGTGGGGCTTTGCTGGGTGGCTACTCGCACCCAGGCTAGGTTAACATGGGTGCTCAGACTCTAGTGCCCAACACCCACGTTAACTCGGCAGTGAAGTCATACCCTCAGGGAGATTAATGGTGAGGCTTCCTGCCTCATTACTAGTTCAAATACAGCTAGTGACAAATCGCAAGTGAAGGCTACTTGGGTGGCCTACAGAAAAGGCTCTACTGGGCTCAGTCCAGTTCCTACCATGACAAGTGTGTGAGTGTGTGTGCGCGAGAAAGAGTGTCTCCACTGGTATAACTGGTCCTTCTCTGACAGAGGCTGCCAGTAAACGCCATGGAGCCCCATGACATCACCACAAGACATGCATTAACCTCTCCAAAACTCGAGGTACAAAGGGGACCTGCTTGAGGTCAGCCAGCCAGCAGAACCCTGCCACTAAGTAAGAACCTCCAGGATTCAGCTTCCAACTCCCTTGTGCGGCTGTTCCCTTCCCCGGCCAACCTGGTTACTGCAGTAAGTGTCCATCTCCTTATGACACCACCTTCCCTTGCATCCCTTGCTCCATGCACACATCCAAAAAAAATTAAAAAGAGATAAAGCCATTACTTCCGGCAGGAGAGGGGCACAAATAGAGCTTATGATTCAATTAAAAATCACTCGCTAAAATAAAAAGAGAAAATACTCTGAGAGCAAAGAGTAACTGAATTTAGAAGAAACCTCAAGACAGCTTTTCTGGGACAGCAACAACTCTTGCAAACCAGCTGTATTATGCAGAAATAATCAAAAAGTGAGGAATAGCCTTGCCTGTTGTATGATAGGATCTAGGAATTCTAATGTAATTACTCCTAGGAGAATGGCCTGAAAAATCATCTTCTGGGACAGCTGCAATTGTCTCTATTCCCAACATGACTCTGCTACATACAGGCTGGTGCTTTGAAATATGTGAAGCACCATATTCTGGGTACAATTCCATTTGTTCCAGAGCAGTGGGGGAAGGAATGGGTTTTAATGGAAACCTCATTTGAAATCCCAATATACCCTTCAGTTATAAGAACCTACCACCCCCAACTTCCAATTATTAGCATTTATATTGGAGTAGCACCTAGAAACTTCTGTCTGGATGGGTCCCATTGCGCCTGGTGCTGCACAAACAAAGAAATTGACAGGCTCTGCCCAAAGATCTTAAAATCTAGGAGACAAAACATACTAAGTGGATGAGACCAAATGAACAGGCTGGTACATAACTCTTAGCCAACTGGAGGCCGGGAACACAATTCAGTTACTGGTGAAATCAAGCGGGCAGAGTTTTCATAGTTGCGTGGGAGTGTGTAAGTGCATGGGTCCAATTTGTGCCATGTGTGTCTCTGATTAAATGCCAAAGCCCACCTTGCAAAGAAAGAAAGGAACAAAACCATTATGGTATTTGTATGACTTCCATTGCCATAGCACCTGACAATCTTCAGTGCATTCATCCTGACACCACAGGGAGACAAGGGAGTGCTATTGCTTACTAAGGCTCTAGGCACTGCTACAATATAATAATCCACTCAGTGTTCCAGTAGGGAAACTGAGGCAGAGATTAAGTGACTGCCCAAAGGTCAGCAGCAGAGCAGGGAACTGAATCCAGGTCTCCCAACCCCCTAGCCATTGGGCTATCCTTCCATTCCAACATTGTACAGAGTGTCAACTGTGCAGCTGGCACAAGACAGTTATCCTGCATGCTTCTCTTCACTTAGTCTCTCAAAGGTCTCCACATGAGCTTACCGAACTGTTGATGGTAAGTATTTCATAGAGTTTAAATCCAGAAGGGACCATTAAGATCATATAATCGGACTTCCTGATTACCACAAGCCAAAGAATTTCACTCAGTTACTCTCATGTTGAGCCCAAGTAACCATAGGCGGTGGGTATAATAGGCCAGGCAGCTGTCACCACCAGACACCGGTTTTGGTGGTTTGCATGGGCAATTCGGGGGGAAGTTTGTTTATTATTATGCCCGATTACGGTTCCTGGGCAGCTAAGGAGGTGGTATGTGTTACTCAGCTTCCTAGGTTCATCAATAATCTCCCTGGACTCCAGGGAGATTACTGATGAACCCAGAAAGCTGAGTAACACATACTGCCTCCTCAACCACCCTGGAACCTGCATGGCTCATATAAAGAGTTCAGGTTCTTCAAGAAGAGACCAGAGCTTTTCCCACGGGCTGGTTTAAGCTCTCAGGAGGGGAGGTGTGGGGCGGATGGGGCTCCTCTGGCCATCGGGAGGCTGACCCAAGGCTCTGGGCTCCAGCCACGAGGAAGGGAGGCCTTGGGTGGAAGGAGCGGGGCCAGCCTCTGCAAAGGGGGCGGGGTCCACCATTTGCCCCAGGCATGTAACAGGTTAGATTAAAGCATTTCAGTTCTCAGGAGATTAAACTGTTATGTGCCAAAGGCAGGAACAGGAGACCTCAAGGGGTGATCAATGTTTGAGCCCCCTGAAACGGCAGGGAATTGATTAGGTAAGACATGCCCAGATGTTTCTAGCAAGTCTGAAAAGGCCAGGAAGCACCTCTCATATTGTCTCCATTGCTATGAAAAGGGCCTGTCTGACCCAGCAGTGCCCAGGACAGATTTGAAGTGGAGGATGTCTGTCACATTAAGACTAAGCAGGTTCCAGGTGCAGCATTAAAGACAGAATGGAGAAGTGAGTGTAAGGGGGATACAGAGTGAGTGGTTAGGTGTCAGAAGCTAGGAAAACAAAGGGGCACTGTGCTGTGGGAAAATAAAAGGAGATCAGATGGACACTGGAGGAGAATCATGTAGCGCTACCAGGATTAGGAACTGACACTTGCTGTGGAAGGCAGGAAGCAGCCAGTGGAGAGATTCCAAGCACCATGCTACTATCATTACTGGTATTACAGGAGCCCCTAGGAGCCCCATTGTCTTAGGCACTCTGCAAATAGAACAAAAAGACAGTCCCTGGGCCAGAGTTTATAATCCAAGTACACCCGGTTCAACAGTAGCTCTGAGGGCAGAAAAAGTAGACATCTACACTATCCAAAAGCAACCAAACTCTTGGGTTCCCTTGGAGAGAGGCATGGCCTAAACACAGGCCTAGAAGACAGGAATTCCTATCCCAGTTCACACACCAACTGTTTCCCCAGGCCTGTGGGTGAGTCATGAAGGCTGCATGCCTTAGCATTACCATCCAAACAATGGGATAATGGTAGGCATGCCAAGGATTAGATCATGTTTACACAAGGTGTGGAAGAGAAGGAATGTTGGATGAGAGCTAACCAGCAGAAGACTTGCCTTTGAAAACTCCTGACACTAGTTCTGTCCTTTTAAAATTCCAACAGCTGGCACCATAGTTCTGCAGAACACACAGCTTGACATCTCTGTGAGATGAACAGATACCCTCCCTCCAAGCGGCAGGGGGCAGTCAGTCACGCCCAGAGGAGGTTACACATGAGAGTTTATGCTGCAAGCTTAGCACTGTGCTGCATTGCCATTTCAGACTCTGATGTAAGGACTACTTCTGGATAGCAGCAAGCGTTCTCGCCATTGTTTACAGTATTATTGCAAGGGGAACGGCTCTTCTAATTTTTTATTCAATTTTTATCATAAGGGCTTATCAGATACCTCAAGTCAATGAAATGATAAACAGCTTCCTCCAGACAAGCACATTCCATGCAGCTAGCAAGTGGGCTGGTTAGCAGTCTAGAACTGCTGAGAGCAGCACTGTGGAAGAACCATCCTTAGCAACAGTGCCCCGGCTGCAAGTGCTCAGCTCTTAACACCAGGGAGAGTGGATAGTGGCTAGAGCACAGGGACCACGGACAGGACTTCTGGGTCTAAAGACTCCCTGTTGTGATCTTCAACAAGGCACCCCCCATCCCCTTGGCGCCTCTGTTGCTCAATCTGTAAAATGGAGGGAGATGATCACCCCGCTGCAAAATATGGGGAATCCTCACGTAAAAGGCATTACAGATGTTTAGCATTACTAGGCTGGGTTGGCTGTAGCTGCTACAGTGGACACCCTGGTCAATACCCTACTCCCAAGTTGAGGCCTTTTTATAGGTGAAGAGGAATTCACATAGGAACAGAACCCAAGTATCTTAACTTCCAGAGCCTTCCTCTAACCATTAGACATGCTCATTCCCCACACAACATGGAAACCCAGAAAATAACCCGTTTCTGAGAGCAAAAAGAAATGGTGTTGGGGGATATTTAAAAACAGACACTGGGGTGAGCTTTGCTTCTACTGCCTCGAATGGGCAGCTGCAGCACAATGCCTGCAGCACTGAGCCACAGATATGGTGGGAAACCTCTTGTTGTGAGCATGTCAAGCAACAAAACTGCCCATTGTTACTATGTGCTGTGGTAGATTTGATTTATTGTGACAAGCATGTCCAAGAATAACCCATTATTATCCCTATAGCTGGCTACCGCATCTATATGGACCAGGCACTTCCTGCACAAAGGAGGTTTTCGGCCTGCCCCTCGAGTGCACAGACAGGTAAGCAGCAGAATGGTGTAACAGCTGCATTAACGCTATTTCCTCGTCTACTTTAAAATGAGTGTCTGCCAAGGCAAAGAGACAAACCTAAGGAAGCCCTAGAGCCAAGTTTGCGAGAAAACCTCAGGGGAGGGAGAGAGGAAGGCACAGAATTGAAATACTACAACAGGCCACAGACCTACAATGGGGTGGGCTGGGGTGGGGGGCAGCCTCCATTTGAGGCTGGAAGGAGGGAGAAGACAGAAGGAAAAATGTGAAGTTAACACCAGCTACAGCTCATCCTTTTCCAAACTGGGTGCATTATGCGTCTGAGAAATAGATAAATACAGAAAATTAAAAATGTATTTTATACCGCATTCGGTGTAGGTTTTGCTGCAGCACGTATGTCTCTTGCTCTCTTACCATGGGAAGGCTCCAAGCTTCCTCCAGTAAAGCTACCTTCCACCTCTCTCCCCCTCCTACTCAAGGCTTATTCTGCGCTAAAGTTAAGCCACAACTCTCTGCAGTGCCCACAGACCGTTTGCAATCCAAGTATATTTTGCTTCACTCCTAGTCCATGTAGTGGAGCCAAGGGGAGAGAAAGACACACCAGGTGAGAAAGACCAAAAAGGGGTGAGAGGGTGGGGGAGAGAAAGAGAGAGAAGTGAAACTGATGAGGGAATACACTGGGCCCTGCCTGCTGCCACTCTGGGGAGCATGATTCTAGTCAGTTTTGCTTGCTGACAGCTGGTGCTGCCTCAAAACAGATGCACTCTAAAGACTTTGTGCCAGATTTTTTATATATTTTATTTCTTCCTCTCATTCCATCAGCAAGGGATTAACAAGGTTCAGGTCCGATTCCAGTGGCCTGGAAATGGTAAAATATTTATATATGGGCCTATAAAATAAATCCTCCATACTTGAGCATTCCATTTAAAAAAAAACAAAACACATGTTTTACTGAAAAAAAATCAGTACTAATACAAGGTTAATTAAAAACATCTCAGCACTCACAACCCTAGACTCACAGTTTGAAAAACATGAGGGTGCAGGGAAGAGAATATGCAAAAGGCACCTTAATTGAGAATACCTTGCCCAGGTTGTTTGCAGTGGTGTTGTAGCTATGTTGGTCACAGGATATTAGAGAGACATGGTGGGTGAAGCAATATCTTTTATTGGACCAACTTCTGCTGATTCTTCTTCAGGTCTGTGTAGCTCAAAAGCTTGTCTCTCTCACCAGCAGAAGTTGGTCCAAGAAAAGATATTACCTCACCGACCATGTCTGTCACAAGTACCCATATATGCAAATCTAAAGTCAATGAACTCAGGAACAACCGTGTCTAATCTGAAGGCATGTCCAGAGGAATAGTCCCACTGATACACAGGAACCTAACCTCTACACCTTTTAAAGCCAAAACAAGGGCAACCAGATCAGTGTGTGGGCACAGGAAGATCAGTTACCATTTTACAGGCATTAACTGGGGAGCACTTAAGAGTAACAGTCAGGAGATAACTGCATTAATTTGCAGTTTTGGGGAAGGGGACAGACAGGGGAAGTGAACAGCTAATATGGGGAATCTTCAAATATTTTCCTGCAACCATAGACAAGTGGAATAATAGCTGGAGCCCTGTCTACACTACAGACTCTGCCAGCAAGTTCTGTTGGTCGGGGCATGATCCCTGACTCGCATAGCTGTGCCAACAGAAGATCCTAGTGTAGGCACTGCTATATTGGCAAAATTGTGCTTTTACTGGTCTAGCGTGTTTCGCACAGGAGGGATGGAATAAGCTACACCAGAAAAAGCTTTAAAGGGCGAGTGCTTCTACTACAGATATGGCCTTAGATTTCTTAAGGAGTTGTATCACTGGAGCCTAACTCATTATGGTAATGGCAGGGAGCGCTGCCCGGTGGTTAGAGTGAAGAACTAGGAATGAGCTCCTGGATTCTATTACTGACACCACCAACTCACAGCATCCCTTTGCCCCGCTATACAATGGCAATAGTGCCCCGCAGGCAAGCTATGGGACCTCATTTGTCAATGCTTGCAAAGTGGTCCACAGTCTGACAAAAGGGCTAGAAAATGGAATCCCCCCTTCAGAATCGAGAACTCAGTCTCCCAGTTCTTTAAGTACAAAGGTTCCAGTGTGTGTCCAATGCTGAGCTTTCCCCAGGGAAGTATGAGCAAACCTGAGCTTGGAGATCTATTTGGTGCCTGATGCAGTAATACTATTGCTGCTTTTGATTTGCATTAACAGCCTCTGGACATCTCCTGCTGTCCTGTTCGTGTGTTCACTGCAACAACAGCTTCAAAAAGGGATTTTTCCAGTAACTCCAAAATATCACCACTGGGGGCTGGTAACCATACAACCAACCATTCACTATCATATAGGCCATGTCTACATCTAAAATTTTGCAGCGCTGGTTGTTACAGCTGTATTAGTACAGCTGTATAGGGCCAGCGCTGCAGAGTGGCCACACTTACAGCAACCAGCGCTGCAAGTGGTGTTAGATGTGGCCACACTGCAGCGCTGTTGGGCGGCTTCAAGGGGGGTTCCGGGAACGCGAGAGCAAACCGGGAAAGGAGACCAGCATCGCCGCGGTTTGCTCTCGCGTTCCCGGAGCCACCCAGCAAACCGCAGGGAAGGAGACCTGCTTGCTCGGGGTTCCGGGAACGAGAGAGCAAACCGGGAAAGGAGACCAGCTTCGCCGCGGTTTGCTCTCGCGTTCCCGGAGCCACCCAGCAAACCGCAGGGAAGGAGACCTGCTTGCTCGGGGTTCCGGGAACGAGAGAGCAAACCGGGAAAGGAGACCAGCTTCGCCGCGGTTTGCTCTCGCGTTCCCGGAGCCACCCAGCAAACCGCAGGGAAGGAGACCTGCTTGCTCGGGGGTTCCGGGAACGAGAGAGCAAACCGGGAAAGGAGACCAGCTTCGCCGCGGTTTGCTCTCGCGTTCCCGGAGCCACCCAGCAAACCGCAGGGAAGGAGACCTGCTTGCTCGGGGTTCCGGGAACGAGAGAGCAAACCGGGAAAGGAGACCAGCTTGATTACCAGAGGCTTCCTCCTTCCACGGAGGTCAAGAAAAGCGCTGGTAAGTGTCTACATTGGATTACCAGCGCTGGATCACCAGCGCTGGATCCTCTACACCCGAGACAAAACGGGAGTACGGCCAGCGCTGCAAACAGGGAGTTGCAGCGCTGGTGATGCCCTGCAGATGTGTACACCTTCAAAGTTGCAGCGCTGTAACTCCCTCACCAGCGCTGCAACTTTCTGATGTAGACAAGCCCATACACTGTGTCTGGTTGTTTTGCCCAGACCAGTTTAGAACTGGAGTTAAGTTCTCCATGGTCCAGCCCTGTGGTTTTATTGTTGCTTAATAGATCTCATACTGAGATCACACATCATATACCTGAGAAAATATCAAAGTAAGGGGCAATTTTGGCACTTACATATCTCTGAAGACTGGCTCTCAGGCAGTTCCTCTGACAGACTTCCTAGCTGAAGAGTTTAAACTACTGACACTCTTTTCTGGTAAAACAGATTTGCTGACAATCAATGCTTAAGCCTCACTACTCATACTGCATGCGCCACAACAGCACCTTCCACACTGTATCATTGTTACAAGGAGCTCTTTATTAATATCAATTCAAGTCCAACATCCCTGAGGAATGTTATGCCCATTTTACAAATGTTTCAACTGGGTCAGAGAGAGAGGACGACAGACTTGCCTGACATCGCATACTGAGGCAAGAGCACAGCTGGGAATAAAATCCAGGAGATCTGATTCACAGTCCTCCTTCCCTCAATCCTGGTTCTAATCCACTAGCCCACACCCCTCTTACAGAACTGGAAATAGAACCCAGAAAAGTCCTGACTCTCAGCCCAACCCTCTTGCTCTAACTGGCTGGAAGTTAAAGCCAGATACATTCAAATTAGAAACAAGGCAGAAGAATTCAGCCATGAGAGTCATTCACTGGAACAAACTCCCAAGAGAACTGCTGCATTCTCCATCTCTCGACGTCTTTCATCCAGACTAGATGCCTCTCTGGAAGATGCTTTAGTCAGATAGAAGTTACTGGGCTCCATACAGTAGAAACTGGGTGAAATTCTCTGACCTGTGGTACATAGGAGATCAGACTAGATGATGTAATGAACTCTTCTGGCCTTAAATTCTAGGAATCTAACCAGTAGAGTCCACTTCCTTCCTAGGGCAGGAATGGAGCGCAGGAGCCTTGACTCTCCATCCTCCCTGTTGAACCACTAGCCCACATTCCTTCAGTGGCAAATTTCTCACAGGTTCAAGAGGTTTTAAGGAACCGTAGGATACTATGGGGAATCCAGGCAGAACTCTTCCACTGTGGTAAAGAGCAGAGAAAAAGCTGCCATTGAAGCAGACTGTCAGGGAGATTTTAAAGCCAATGAAACACACATAGGGATAATAGAATCTACTTAGAAACCCAGTGGGACTGTTTTGTGATATGTGATTTAGTACAGCCCTAATCCACCTGCTGGTCTGGGACAGATACCTAACAGCAACAGCACAACTTCCCTGTGGAGCAACAATGGCCATACTAAGTATAAGTTAAATTTATTTCAACCAGAACTGTAACCAATTCACTGCTTTTTCACAGTAGGGACTCTGGATATAGATGAGTGACATTTGCAGAGGGGAACATACACAGCAAGGCTGTAAACATGTCAACACTGAGGTGGCTAAATGAGGATTTAGCCACTAACGTGGCTCAGGCCAAAGTGAATTCAACTGTAGCTGGGAGAGTGTTGGGTTTGTCAGTTTCTGGTGTGAAAAGCTTCAGCATTGGGGGTAAGCTATTCCACAGTTGCTATTATTTGGCTAGGCAGCAATATTGAAGCACATTGGACCCCTCTGGCCATTGGAGAGCATAGCTGTAGCTAACAGTTGTTCTCTCAGCGTGAGCAGTTCCAGAATTTTACAGCCATACCAGATTCTACAGCCATACCAGATTCTAAATCCAAAACACCCTTCTTTGTTTAAACCCTCTGAACCTCATTTCAAACCTCACCCAAGGACTCATATTTGTATAATCCCCAAAGGATCATGTCTCATCTGTACTAGTGTATGTCACCTAGAATTACTTTAGAATCCTGTATGAGTACTGCCACAGGCACTGCACAGACACAGTGAGAAAATCCCTGTCCTGAAGTGCTTACAATCCAAATAGACGATGCAGTCAAAGGGCGGGGAAGGGAAACAGAGGCACAGAGTAGCAAAATGACTTGTCCATGGTCACATGGCAAGTCAATGGCAGAACTCTGAATAAAAGACAGAATTCCATCTCCTAGTCCAGTGCTCTTGCCTTTGGATCAAACTGCCTCCCCACTGTAGAACATGAGAACCTGAGTGCTGTGACACTTGTCTGACATGCACCATCTTACACAAATCTTGTCAATTCTCCATGTTACTAGGCTCTCTGCAGGAGAAACTGGATGATATCAGGCCTATGTTATATAGGAGATCAGACTAGATAATCTCTTGGTCCCTTCTAGACTTAAAATCTAGGAATCTATGTTTAGATGCTCTGGCACAGTGGTCACCAACCCAGCAATTGCGATTGACTGGTCGATCCTGGAGCCTCTGCCAGTCGATCACGATCTCTGGGCCGCTAGAAGTCTGGCAGCGCAGCCGGGCTCAGGCAGGCTGCCTGCCTGCCATGGCCCCCCGCCGCACCCAGAAGCAGCTGGCACATCTCTGTGGCCCCTGGGGGTGAAGGAGAGGCGGCTCCATGTGCTGCCCTCACCTCCAGCACTGTCTCTGCAGCTCTTGCAGGAATGGGCAGTGCATGGAGACCCACTGGCCCCCTTCCCTCCAGGGGCCACTGAGACACGCCAGCAGCCAGTAGTGTGCAGCCATGGTAGGCAGCCTGGCTGAGCCTGGCTGCACTGCCGGCTGGGAGTTGCCTGTGGTAAGGGCCTCCCGGCCAGAGTCTACACCTCAAACTCCATCCTGCACCCCAACGCCGTACCTCAGCCCAGAGCCCTCTCCTGCACCAAACTCTCTTCCAGAGCCCACACCCCTCATTCCTGCACCCCAACCTCCTGCTCCAGGCTCAGCCAATGCACATCACACAGTTGAGAATGTTACACTGATTTGTGACAATCCCTGAAGGATTTTGGATCTATAAACCACAAATGACACTAATAAAAAGTAAAATTCATGAAATGGCCAGTGGATTCTATGAGATTAAGGGCAGTGTGACCACATGACCTGCATCCAAACTCCCTCCCAGAGTTTGCACCCCACACTTCTGCACCCCAACCCCCTGCCTCAGCCCACATCCCCCCCACACACACTCTGAACCCCTCGGCCCCAGCCCAGACCCTGCACCCCCTCCCGCACCCCAACGCCCTGCCCTAGACCAGGGGAAGCGAGTGAGGGTGGAGGAGAGCGAGCGAGGGAGGGGGGAATGGAGTGAGCGGGGGCAGGGCAGATCCTGGGTTGATCTTAAATGCAAAAAGTGATCTTGTGCGTAAAAAGATTGAAGACCACTGCTCTGGCATATAGTCCCTAGATGGTCCATGGTTCCTGCTCTAGAATTAGCAATACGAGACAGGCACCTGCCCATGATCCAGCTGCAGGGTACAGAATGCTCCTCAGAGGAGAGTTCACCTGCAGGAGCGACAGATTAAGTGGAGACAACAGTCTGGAATCTTTGTTAACTCATGCTACATGCTCAGCTCCTCTCCTGCTGGATCTTCGGCTGTGTTTGTCTTCCATGGTGTGGGCAAAGAGAAAAATCCCCATTTATGCAACACCCTCTTCCCAACCTCTTCCGCTTATTTAACCTTCCCTCCCACTCGGTTCAAACAGGAAATGAAGGCTTTGAAGATGACTGCATTATAGCATTTTCATGATACTGACAAACTCTCACCCAACAGTGTCTGTAATGAATTGACAAGACAAGACTTAACATGCGACTACTAGAACTACTAATTTTTATATTTTATATAATTTTTATATGACCAGCCTGCAGATATTTTATTCACCCCCTACCATAGGCTATGTAAAAAACACACCATCCTTGGAACTACCTATGCCCCTTAAAAATGTAAGGTGTAAAATTTAGCTCTTGTTATTTCATCCAGAAAACTCCAAACACTTTACAAAGAAAAGTATGAATGATGGCCCTCAGTCTACAGACAGAGAAATGGAGATATAAAGAAGAAAGGAATCCCATGTGTCTTCCCTGTCCACTGTACTGAGCCAGCTCTGCATTCATTCATAGAGTGACCAGATAGCAAATGTGAAAAATCAGGACAGGGGGTGGGGGGTAATAGGATCCAATATAAAAAAGCCCCAAATATTGGGACTGTCCCTATAAAATCAGGACATCTGGTCACCCTACTCATTCACCTAAACACATGGTTAAATGCTACAGAAAATGCAGAGCTACACGGTGCACAACAGACTCTGGTTGGTCCCTAGGCACTATAATAAACATGGTTACCAATAGCTAGCTACCATGTGCTATTAATTGGAAGAGATACTCCCCCAGCTGATCAACCCATGATATACAGGGAGTATGGTTCAGTGGTCAGCGCACCACAGTAATGGAAATCTGGACACCTGGGGTTCCACCCTCAGCTCTGTCACCGATCCGCTGCAATACCTTGGGACTTCTCTCTGTGCCTATAAAACTGTGAGGGAGGTCAGTGAAGTTGCCATGCTGGAGCATAGGGAGCACTGTAAATTGCTTGTTCAAGGGCATTACAGATGTGTCGAGTACTATTTATGGAGCGCTGTTCAGTATACATGGTGCTTTACGGACACAGGTCTCTGCCCCTCGTTAATAAGAGATGCTATTTGGAAGCCATGCTAAGGCCAGAAGTATTTGGGCATAGGCACATGCTGATTAGCTAGAGCCACGGTGATAACTAGAACTGTGTTCATTGGTACGCTGGGGCTAGCCCAGTTCCTTTGTTAGCCTGGGGAGATACCAGTTGTAGTCAACAACTAACTGGTGAGGCGGCCAGGGAATGGAGGACAACTGTGTATGCACCATTCCGTTGGCGGCAGACTGCGTGCCAGCAATATGCGAACAGCAGCTTGCCAAGCCTGCGGCTCTCGCTCTTGGATATTCACAAACAGAGGCAGCAGAGGCACGGCAGCAAGAGAGAAACGTCAGTGTCACTTCTCAGACAAGTCTACCTGAACACGGAGTCCCCAGTAGGCTGGGTGGGCAGCACGTACGAATCAGACATACCCTTAGTTCAAGATACTCTCTCCTCCATAGGCTAGAGAGATGCAAAGTATATCCTACTCTTAATGTGTAGGCTCAGTTTGTGCCAACAGCATTTATCTTCTTGATGGCAGCTTGCAACGAACCCAACGTGGTGTCCCCTGGAAATAAAACTTCCCACTGCTGCTTATGTACATAGCACCTGCTTTCCCGGAGACAGGAAAATTTTATGGCCTTATGAGGTGTGAACTCAGTATAACCTCTCTCTCATCACCATCCAAAATTGCTTTGCTGCACACGCCACTGCTGCACACATATTAAGACCCGTTATCCAAGGAGTGTGCAGTCTTTTACAAACTTTAATTAAGCTTCTCAGCACTCTGGAAAGCCCAGAGCTTAGTAACCATATTGCCAATGGGTAAGCTAAGGCAGAGACGTGAAGCGACTCATTCAACCTTACTCAGCAAGGCAATGGAAGAGCTGGGGTTGGACTCTGTGGTCGCCTGAGCACAAGAGTCCTAGAGTTGAGGCTAGAACCCAGGCATCCTGACTCCCAGTTCCACCGTCTTCTAAGCTCTAGATCCTCCCTTCACAGAGTTGGGGACAGAACCCAGGCATCCTAACTCCCAGCTTCCCTGCTTCAACCATTAAGCTGCACAGCCTTCTGCTTGTCCTTAATGTGAAGTTAAGGAGAAAAGAAGAATGAGGGGGGTTTTGACAGCTGCTTTCAACTACCTGAAAGAGGGTTCCAAAAAGGATGGATCTAGACTGTTCTCAGTGGTACCAGATGACAGAACAAGGAGTAATGGTCTCAAGTTGCAGTGGGGGAGGTTTAGGTTGGATATTAGGAAAAACTTTTTCCATGATGAGGGTGGTGAAGCACTGGAATGCGTTACCTATGGAGGTGGTGGAATTTCCTTCCTTAGAGGTTTTTAAGGTTAGGCTTAAAGCTCTGGCTGGGAAGATTTAGTTGGGAATTGGTCCTGCTTTAAGCAGGGGGTTGGACTACATGACCTCCTGAGGTCCCTTCCAACCCTGATAGTCTATAATTCTATGTTTGATGCAAGAATAAATCCATTTAAAAAACCAATGAAAGGATAACTGAAGTAAAAATGCAGAGCCAGCATTCCTCTCCCTAGATCGCGGCTCCTTGCAGTTTCCCTGAAAGGAAATCTGCATGAGTGTCTTTGGTGCACTGCAGACCAGACACCTAGAACAGTTTCTTAAGCATTATGCTTGATCTTAATGTGAAGTCAAGCAGAGGGCCAGAAGAAAGACTGGTGGGATCGCAGCACACAGATAAATATGAAGTGGGATAAGATGTGACAGGAAGGGAATTGGGACTTTTAAAAAAAACAACTCAAAATCTCAGTTCAAGCTCCCCACTGTCAATGGCTCAGAGAAAAGGCATTCCACCTTGTAAAGCAGTATAGCACTCCTAGCCATGCAACCAGAACAACTGCACCTGCCTCTCCTGCTGCCCTAATAATCAACCATTTGGGGAAGTGTCCTGTGTTTTCCCATGCACCAGTCACCTGTTAGCTGAGGCATGCACCTGCTCACAGAAAACCAGTGCTGCAGCACAAGCAGTGCTAGAAAGAATGTGGGGCCCAGGAGGAGAAAGGGGAGCACAGAGCTGATTGAAGACTGCGCCAACCGTACTGAAGAGTCCATGATCCCCTCCACATTTTCTCTTGGTGCATCTTCCACATGTAACCCCTCACCCCCTACTTGTTCCCCACAAAAGCTGTCAATGGATCTTCCAGCCTCATCACTTCAGCTACACTCTGCAACACTCCTACTAAGATAGCTTAACTCGCCAGCTGATTGCAGTATCTCAAACTCCAACACCAACCGCATGGCTGGAAGATAACAGCGCTCACATGAACCCACGCAGGCACACTGTACTCAACTTGTTTACAGGCAAAAGGATTAAAAACCTGAGGCGGGGGGGGGGGGGGAGAGTGTTGGGAGAAGGGGAGACAAAGGAAAGCCAAATCCCACCACACAAGCCATTGGGAGCTTTAGCAAGGAAATACCAAGAGATCTTTCCAAAGCATAAAGCAGATACCTATCACTGGCACTTACTAGTATGCCAGATGCTGCTTAAGACCAAGTGACCTTGGAGTTATTGCTAAGTTTTCACAGCTCCTTGTGCTAACAAAGCAAGGTTACTGGGAAGCAAAACATTCTTCAGCGATAACTTGAGTAAAAAAAGCAGCACTGGCCAAGTGTCAAAGGAAACAAAGCAGATATTTGTGCTGGCTAAAGTGACAAAGCCTGAGCTCCCTCAACTCCCATGGAAGGCAGAGGGAAGTGCTGGGGCTCAGCACCTCTGCAGACCTAGGGCAGCATGCGTATCGAATCCCAGGAACTGCTTCCAATCACTATGGGGCATGGAGGCTGCTACTACTACAAGACAAAAGGGCCCCTCAGCAGTTAGAGCTTGATATTTAGACTGCAAGCTCTCCAGAACAGAGATTCTGTCTCCTTACATGTCTGGATGGCACCTGGTACAACAGGGCTCAATCTTAGCACTAGGGTAGCACCTGCAAGCCCCAACTGAAATCAGGGTCCTATTATGAGGTGCACTTTATTAATATTATGGTAGCACCTAAAGGCTCCAAGTACTATGAAAGCAGACACCTTAATGGGTACAGGTCTGTCACATCTTGCACACATTTAACATGCACAATTTCAGCGTTACGTGGTCGGCAAAAAACAAAACAAAAAAGAGAAATAACAATTTTAATACTGTACCTGTAGTGCTGGCGATTCTGCCCGCCATTACACTCAATGTAATTTTGACTATATGCAATTTTCGCTCTAAGGGCTGACTGTGGAACGTAACCCCAGCGTAAAATGCGACAGACCTGTATCTGCAATCATTTGAGGTCCTCAGGGCAGTATGGTGGTACACAATAATTGGAGCCCCTAACCTCAGTTGAAGCTTCTAGGGACTATTGTAGAAGTATTACTACTAATGTGCACATCATAATGGGGGCCCTAATCTCAGTTGGGGCCTCTAGTACTACCAAAATAAATATAAGGAACAAACATAAAAAAGCAGAGGAGTTGTAGCTGTGCTGGACCCAAAATACAGGAGAAAAGGCACACACATCTCTCTGCAACATGTTCACCGAGTCTCCTTTCAGAAGCAACATGGCCTAACAGATTGAGCTGGGGCCATACATTCAATTTCTAATCCCCACTCTGACACAGACTGACTGCCAGAATGAGAATAGAGTCACTTCGCACATCTTGCTTTTCCTGTCTACATAGAGGGGATATCCCCTACACCACAGGGATGTTTGAGGCTCAGTTCATGCAGACTTGCAAAATCGTACTTGCTCCAGCGAGAATTATTTTTGCCTTAGCAAATGAAGAAGTTTATTATCACCCTCATAATACAGTGCCAGAGACAAGATTTGGGGTTAGACTGGGGAGTTCTAAAAGCCTGAGTTGAAGGCACGGGGCAAATGCCAAGGATTCTTAGAGTAGCAGCCTGGTAACCAACCACACAAAAACAGCAGGCCCATAGCATCTTGTCAAACGGTTACAAGTATGAACAGCACCAGGTGGTTTAATTTCCATTCAGTGAGACGAGCTGGTGCCATCCTACAGAATGAGCGTACAAGGCGATATAGGGGGCCAAACCAGCCTTCCTAGGATCCTACCTTTTGACTCTAGGGAGTTTCAAACATAACATGCCGAGCATTAAGCCATCTCCCAGGTTTTGCACTACTGCAAGTGGGAAAAGACTGAGTGTGTGGATTATTCACCATTACCGAAATAACATGGGGCCACAGTCAGTTCTGCTGGTCAGACTATGCCATATACATCATCAGTAAAAACAGCTGGAGATATAAAAAGAACCATTACTGGTGAGACTGCACATGCTCCTTGCTCAAAGACTCCCATTTGGCACCCTAATTCCAATTCCACTGAAGCTTGTCCCCTGGCAGCTCCTATTATATTCTGATTTGCAGATTTCTTGGCTTCTAAGAACAAAGGGAGAGAATGATCGTGTGTGCAGTTTGCACTGGGCTAATTACAGGTTTTAATGTCATTCTGGTCAATAAGATCCCAGAGCAAAGGGGGGTGGCAGGGATGTGAAGTTGGAATGAACAAAGACAACTGAAAAATGCTTATGCCAGGAAAGAAATAACTGGTTTAAAGAAACTCAGTGTCCCATCAGGGGTTCTAAGAATAATTCTGACACACCCAGCCTACATGAAAGCTAGGGTGTTAGTTACAGTTTTGTCACTGAGAAATCCCAGATTATTTCAGAGACAAAAAGGCAACACACCTTGCTGCTCCTATCACTTCTCAGGAGGAGCTAGAATAGGTGTGACAGCTGCAGCCTGCAAATACCCAGCTAGATCCAAAAAAGCACAACCCTGAGATGGCAATTAACTACAGTCCCATGTACTCACTAGCCCATTAATCTTCTTCCATATCCAGGCAGTCATCAGGAGCTGTTAGACAGGCTAGCTCCCGATTCTCATGGCTGGTAACTCCGGTTTGTCCCAACTCCATACAAGAACTGAAAGGTACTTCCCTGTGCTGAGGCACCGCCCCTTTCTCCCCACCATGGCATAGAGGGGATGCAGATTTGTTTTTTTAAAAAAAGAACTTCCTGCAGCTGGGCAGTGCAGAGCAAAAGCAGCTGCACCGTGAGAAACCTGGAAGCTGTGAAAATTAAACACACAGGGGAAAAACACACCCCATGATGGTGCTCTCTCCCCACCAGTAGAGGGCTGGCATCCTTCCAGGAACTTAAGATACTACTACTTTCACAAAAATTATCAAGGACGCGCTGTGTTCAGGGCTGGGGCAGAACAGGAGGAAAGGGGAGACTTAGATCACAAGAATGGGACTCAAGGATGGGTTGAGGAAGCACTGCAACTTAAGTGGTGCGAGTAAGTATTCCATGGTATCCTTGAGCAGCTAATGACCTAGATTTCTAGAAGTGAGGAGCAATAAAGAGGGTGGATGTTCAGCACTTCTCTGAAAAATCAGGCTGCTCTAAAGCATCTTAAATTGAACACCTAAAATCACTAGTCACTTTGGCAAAATGTCAGCCAACAGATTCTGATGGCTGAAAACCAAATAAGGTCACAGTTGGAAAGGTCACAATTGGCAGCGTTCCCAGTGTTGTATACCGCAGTTTTAGTCCCTAGTTCTCTATTTCTTTGGGTCCCTTTGGTTAACACCAGCCTCCCCCATCACCCTTTTAGTTCACATGATCTTAGGTCTTATCTTCAGCAACTGCCATCAGCATAATTTCTTCCCCTTTCATTCTCCCTCTCAGCTGAGAGTTGTGCCTATGCCTACATTGTTTTCCCCACTTCTGCCTCTAGTTCTAACCTTCAAAAGGATTTTGAGGGAGACAGTTTATCTGGGAGACATCACAGAAAGAAGCTTTTACAATATCAGTCCCTAACCTAGAACAGTCATTTTAAGACTTCAAAAGCAGTTCTGGTCTTTGTTTTCAGACATAGGGAATTTCAAGAGAAGTGGCAATGGTTTCATTACCGGCTCCTCCAACCCATCCACAAAGACTGAGTGAGTGGCTCCCAAATACTTGTCCTTGCACATTCTTATTTGGGGCAGGCATTACCCAGAAAGGATGCGTCTGCATGTGCAGAGTTTGCTTTCTCTCCCCAGCCACGCCCTTTACTGAGCCAAAGGCAGTAATTCGAACACAAATCATCTCGTCTGGTTCTAGACCGTGTTCCCCAGAGATCTGCTGAAACAGCTGGTCACAAAACTAAAATCCTGCTCGTTTGGCCTTCTGATTTAATTCCACAAGCTGTTGTTAAAAGCCAAACATTTGCGAGTGGCTCCAAATCCACCCTCCCTGAAGGCCGTGATGCTAGCGTTCTATACAGGATGCTATACTTCTCTGCAGTAAGGCACTAGGCTCAAAATCAACACTGAATCATGGTGCTTCATTGAGTCTACTTGATTTTTGGAAAGCAGTAAACTATCCCCCCCACCCACACCTCCATCCACACAGTCTTGGGCTGGGCCTATACAGCTCCCTTACACGTGCTAGGACAAGATGATCTAGATAAGTCTTTTCCATTCCCAGAGAGTGTCATCGGACATCTGAGGTGGTTGCTGGGAAGAATGCTGCTTACCATTCTATGGTAGCCTCCTTTATGCACATCCTACAGCCCATTAATACTCAAAGAAACTTGCCAACCCCTTTGACTGCTATGTCCTGTCTCATAACACTTTATGTTATAAAGTGACTTTCACCAGAAAAATCTTCGATCACCTTTAGTCATTAAGCAAACCTCACCTACACCCCAAGAAGTAGGAATAAGATCAATTTATAACAAATTGACTCATTAATGGGTTAAGTGGCTTGTTCCTGTGGTTGATGGAAGGATGGTGCAGTGGTTAGTGACTTGAGTCCCAGCTTCAATTCAATGCTGCACCACAGATCTCCTGGGGGCCGGCAGCAGGCATGTCACTTAGTTTCTCTGCGCCTCAGGTGCCCATTTATACAATGGGGATAATAGCACTGTCATTCACACAAAGGTTGTGAAGATAAATACATGGTAATAGGGGCACATAAGTAACCAAGACAGAGTGAAAGATACAGGACCCCAGTGGCAGGATGGGGAATAGAACCCAGGAATCCTGATTCATTAATTGCCTGCTCCAACTACAAGGTTCCAGCTATATGACAACCCCCTTGGAACATGCCTCCGTCTCAGCCATGAGATCTGACCAGCCCCTTGGTGAGTCAAAGAGGTCGCAGCACATTTCAGATGAAAACCCTCTTGGAGACTGTCTGCATGCCCAGAGCCATACAGACTTTGTTTTATTGGCTGATCTTCAAAGCTACCATGTAATCTGAGACTGAACTTTGTGTTCTCCTACCCTCTTCATCTCCTTTACAAAAACACGCTGAGGACACTTTTGCAGAGGGCTTAGCCTTCCTATTCTATTTCTGCCTCTCAGCAGGGAATGGCAATTTTAAAAGGTGTTCAGAAGGGCTGAACATTCGACACCTTTATAACAATGTCACATCCCCCTACAATGGAATCCTGAATCAACTGTTCCTCCCCACTCCTGGAGCTTGGGAACAGGAATACGGAGGTAAAGTACATTCAGTATTTTAAAAATAGGTGGTTTTAAATTGAATCGTCACAGGAAACATTGGCTTTGTGCCACTCTTTTTAAAGAAGGCCTAGATGGTTTTGTCCCTCTTTATTTATCTAAACCTGTAAAATTTGTATCTATGTTGTGGTAGTGCCAAGATGCCCCAGCCAAGACTGGGGGTCCTCCCCATCATGCCAGGCACTGCACAGATCTCCAAATGAGAATGCCCCCATCATCATGCTGGGCACTGCCCAGACATATAGCTAGAGATAGATCCTGCCCCCAAGAGCTTACCATTTAAACAAAAGAAGGATTATTTTTCCCCATTTGACAGATGGGGAAACTGAGGTGCAGAGTGACGCGACTTGCTCAAAATCACACCAGGAGTCTAGCAGAGCAAGGAATTAAACCCAGATCTCAAGTGCTATTATTAATATCTGTGTGGCAGTAGTGCCTAGGAGCACCACTGATGGACCAGGACTCCATTGGACTAGGCTAGAGGTCCCCAACATGGCGCCCGCAGGGGCATCTAAATGCGCCCACATCCTGGCTGGCAGTCAAGCATCTGCCGAAATGCTGCCGAAATTCTGCGGCATTTTGGCGGATGCTTGACCGCCACCACAGTCCTTTGTTCAGCGCTTGCCAGACAAAAAGGTTGGGGACCACTGGGCTAGACCCTGCACAGGCCATCCTTCTGGAAGTATCAAGGCTGATGTTTTCAATTTAAAGACTCAGTGGGCGGAAGGGGCTGTGTCCTGCATCTGGGGAGCTCTCTCAGCCTTTTAAGAGCTAAAGAGTAGAAGGATGGTCCTGTGGTTAGGGCACTAGCCTAGCACTTGGGAGGTCCAGGGTTGAAGTCCCTGGTCTGTCACAGACTCCACATGTGACCATCAGCAAGTTAGTTAGTTTTATATTTGATATATATAGTCTGTTTCCCTTCCTATTCTATTTCTATATAACAGGGATAACAGTGCACTGCTCCACCTTACTGGGATGGCTATGAGGATAAATACAGTAAAGATGGTGACATGCTTGGCTGCTACAGTTTACAATCGAAGCAAGAGGCATGGAATTCTTGTATCTTTTCTACCAAGTGTTTTAATAAATCATTCAAAAAAAACCCCAACACAAACACGAGTTCTAAAAATGAAGGAAATGATTTTTCTCTTCAACGGTAGTAGGGTTGATGCTTCCCCAGGATTACAGCCTCATAATATGTGAGTTCTCTAGCCAGCCATGGAGTCTTTTAGGCCAGAGATTTCGAAATCAAAAGCAAATGGAAATTAGACCTTTCAGGCTATTTTTGTAAATCATGAAGCAACAAATAAAGGACACAAATCCAATTCCTTCACCCAGCCCTCCTTCTAGGTTACCTTTCCAACTGATTTCTGTGTCAGCTCTTACCCCGGCTCTCTCTAGGGGATCTGTCTTCACTGCACTTAGTCCAGATGAGACCCCCTAGGTCACAGCCTAGCATGGGTACAAGCAGCCACACTGAAGCACCATACCTGAGCTACTCTGTGCTACTGGCGCTTCATTTCCCTGTGTGTTGCCAGGACTTCTGGGGGCACATCCCAAGGTTCTCTATGCTGTGGTAAGACGAGCTGCTCTGATTCTTTCCCAGTGAATCAACAGAGAATCTGTCTGTCCTGGGCAGACATGGGGACCTGTGCGAAGGCATGGAAGAACTATGTGAATTTGTAGGTTACCAGCCCAACTGAAAGCAGAACCTGGGCTCTAACCCATAATCACAGCCATGAGTAGCCCAGGCTGAAAGCTCCACTGGGGTGGTTGTCTAAACTGAAGCAAGAGGAATGACTGTGGATGGCAGGGGGCTTGGGGCAATTGCAGTGAAGATAAACCTAAGGAGAGGATCACAAAACACTTTACAAATGTTGGTTAATTAAATCTCAGCATCCTGGGAAGTGGCTAAATAGGATAAGCATATTTAAAACAAGTAAACCAGCAGCACTGGGAGGTTTGGTGAGTAACCACTTGTTCACATTCCCATCCACACAGCAATTTAGCCCAGCTCAAGTAGTTACAAGATTACAAACCCAGATGCCCCTCCCCTAAAAGTCATACAGCAAAAGTTTAACTCTGTACCACTGCAGATGAAGATGGTGAAGAAAGGAAGGAACTGACTAAGCACTCAATAACATGGGAAGTTTCAACCTACTTGCCTGAGGTGGTAAATGAGATCAGGCATAAAACATGAGCAGACCAGCCAAACAGGTACTTTCAAAACACAGGCAATCAGAACAAATCTCAGCTGACTTGGGAAACAAAAACCTTTCTGGAAACAGATGGAACCTGGCAACATTACGTTCAGTTCCTTGGGAGAATCAACTGAGGGGGCATTTGGATTTCTGAACAACTCTTCCTCCCCTCGGCAGACACGCTATGGAGGTGGTTTCCGGAAACTCATAATTATAGTTTTGGTTTCATAACTTGTGATTGAGTAACCAAACTGTCAACATGTTCAAAAGAAGAGTTTTATAAAATCCCAGTATACTAGTGCATCTGTTTGAGGGTCTCATTGAATTATACAAGTGAACGACTCAGTCATTATATCTTAGCCCTAGTCTACACTACACAGTTAGGTCGCCATAAGGCAGCTTACGCCAACCTAATTATGTCAGTGTAAACACTACAGCCTTGTCCTGCCAATGCCAGTGCCCTACTACACCGCCATAACTCCACCTCCACGAGAGGCATAGCATTTAGGTTGGTGTAGTTAGGGTGATGCAATGTCTATGTAGAATCGGCTGTTGGCTGCCTTGTCCCCACTCCCAGCCAGGCTGCTGCCCAGAGACTCCCCGCTCAGGAAGGCAAGAAGCCTGGGCAACTGCTTCACCCCTGCTCCCAGCTGGAAGTGGGGAGTCAAGAGCCCACGGGGGCAGCCGAGCGCTTTGGCTCTCAGCATCCCTCTCCAGTCAGTGAGAGCGCTCCTGATGAGGACACACACCACCGACAGAAGGAGAGTAGTGTGGACATCAGCCACTGCAGTGGCTGTAACTCAACCTAATATAGGTCGACTTAGAGGAGTAGTGCAGACATGCTCATAGATACTTATCTGGCACCCATCACAGTAGTAGCTGAGCGCCTCAAAATCTTTAATGCATTTATCATCCTTAAGCCCCTGTGAGGCAAGGCAGTGCTATAATCCCCATTTTATAGATGGGAAACGAAGGCACAGAGAGACTATGCAATGTTGCCCAAGGTTACACAGGACATCTGGGCTAGGAGCACTCTACCTCTCACTTTCCCTTGGCGCAATGGTCTGCTGCAATACAGCCTCTCTCCAAGGCATGGAAGGACAGAGACTCAGCTCAAAATGATTTTGGGCAGCACATCTGGCGACTAGATCAGAAGGGACAGATGGACTTTGTGCCTCATTTACACCCCACCCCCTCGTAATCCTTTTCCCTTAACTCCTCACAAGCTAATATTCTTAAATGAAGTCTAAGTGACTGGAAAGGGACTACCAAGCAATAGTAGTATCAATAACAACGGTCACTGGGAAAACGTCTGTGGTCCAGTGTATAGGACACTGGCCTGACAGTCAGGATTCTATTCCCAGTTCAGCCACTGACTTGCTTGTGTTACATCCGACAAGTTACTTCCATTACTAACCTCCTATACAAGATACTGTTATTGTTCTTACACCACTGGCTCTTCTATAGCACTCTTCATCCATAAAGTGCAAAGCACTTTTCAAAGGAGGTCAGTATCAACCCCATTGTACAGAGGGGGAAACTGAGGCATGGGGGTATGCGACTTGCCCAAGGTCACCCAGCAGGCCAGTGGCAGAGCCAGGAGTTGAACCTAGTCTCCTGAGCCTCAGTCCAGTTCTCTATCCAGTACTAGACCACATTGCCCCTACTATGAGGGAGCTCTCCCTATGGTCTACACACAGATTTTACTAGGACAAATTGTTGGTTACAGGTGTAACTATACTGGTAAAAAAAAATTAAGTTACACCAGTACAAGCCCTAGTACAGATGCAGATCTATCAGTATAGCTTATTCCCTCCTTGATGGGAATAGCTATTAGCAGCATAACCACCTTTACACTGGAGTATCTGCACTCACAGTAGGGGAGTTTTTAAGCGATGCAACTTGTGTTTGAGACAAGGGCTAAATGCAGTAACTCTATAACCCCAGCTTTGCCATTTCCGTCACCATTTTTTTTTTTGGGGGGGGAGTATGGGGAGGGCTTTGTCTCAATCATTTCTGGCTTTATACTAGGAACACTCTCTTCCCTAGTCTCTATAATCTAGTGCTTATTTAAGGATTTTTAAAGTTATTCCTCCAGAGTTATCCAGAATTCCCTATGAGATGCTGGCCTCAGGATGAATTCCTTTCAAAAAGATTTATCCTCAGAGTGTTTGTAACTGTGCCCATGGTGGCCCCTACACTCACTGACCTCCAGTCTAAATGAAGGCCAAAATAATAAGATGGACCCATCCTTCCTCTCCCTAAAAAAAACACAAGCAAACAACCCCCTCCCCCCCCCCCCCCCCCACAATACTCAAGAGAAAGCCTGAGGAGCTAAGTGAGGTTTCCACATGATCATTCCAGTGTGAGACAAGGAGTTTATCAAGTCTCACATTCAGCAGCTGCCTCAGTGGAAGACTGGAAACCCTTCTTTCCCCTCCCCCCTCCATAGTTCCATAAGGCACTTGGCCAACTAAGCAGTATTACAGAGAGTTGGGGAGAGGAGGACAGATTCCTGCCTCTCCCAAGAGGACAGAGTGCAAACCCTTTTAAACACACTTGTATGTAAATTAAGAGCCTTTTGACTGTAGTGCCCTGGGCCTCCCTCCACCCCTCCCCTGTCTGGGCAAGCTACATAATCCTTTTGTAAAAACTCTTTCAATTTGCTTTTGACCCCACAATTCTTTCAGGCATCTGCCTTTTTGTTGTTCTTGGTCAATCAACTCCATCACAATGTCCCGCTGTCCTAACAAACAATTGATTTCATCCAGTATAGCAGCTAAAAGCAGTTTGCTCTCCATTTAGATGAGTGCTGGACTGGTTGTTTCCATTGCGAAATCTGGACTGGGGGGACCCAAAACATTAATTGCTTAAATGCTGGAGGTACATTCCACTGCAATCTCAATTTGCTACAGTGCTTGCTTCCTCCTCTGAACATTCTACATTGTTGCTGCATGCTGTTCCACGATCACTCACTCTAGAAGTGGCTGCATTGTATGGGGTTAATGGGGAAGAATTGTGAAGTGACATATTACACACACAAATATATGCACACCCTTTATTTCACCTGGTTGTGGTGAAGTTTAGTCAATATTAGCAAAATCCCTTTTAATCCAAGCATCTCCAGTAGTATTACCAGCACGGGATGAAGACTGGACTAGAGGCCTAAAATATCTGTGTTTTAATCCCAGCTGTGACACAGGCTCCATCAGTGCAGTAGGCAAATCATGCCACCTCTAAGCCTCAATTTCCCCATCTGTAAAACAGGATGTCTACCTACTACATTATAAAAAGCAGGACGACATTTGAAAAGCTAAGTGCATGGCGTAGGGCTGACCCATTGGAAATATTCTAAGATATTTGACAAAAAAGTTTACTGCCAAATGTGTGTGCTTTTGATGGAAAAATTCTGATTTTTTGAAATGCTACCGTGATGCCTCCTGGAAGTCATAGTTCAGGTGCCTCATGTCCCCATTCTCCTCTATGGGCCAGGCTCCCTTACATCTCCATGGTGCCCCACAGCCAGTGACTGCCATGATACACCACCTCCTCTGACCAAAAAGGAAAAGTAATGCATCATGAGAGATCTAGTCCAACCAGGGAGCCTGATCTACAGAGGAGCATGAGGAATCCAAACTATAACTTCTACAAAGCAACATGATGGCATTGCAGAATCAAAAAATGGTTTTTATTTCTTGCCAAAATTTTGGCGAGAACAAAATTTTCTAACCATCTCTGATATGGAGTATTATGCCCTGGATTTGTTTCAGCCTCCATGATTTTCCTGCAAGCACCATATGTTTGTTCCAATTACATCAGACACAAAAATCAGGTACCCTTCCATCTGCACTAAGCAGTAATAAATTCTCGTTCTCTTCAGCAGATCTTCTGTCCCCAGGTGCTTTGAGAGCAAATGATTTGTTCTAATCTTGCAACTGTAATTCTCAAAACAGACAGACAATTCTGGGAATGAGCCTAGTTTCTTTACAAGGCTTTTTGGATTTTGAGAACATAGCTCCAACCGATGGAGGTTTTCAGCAACTCATTTTCCACGAGACAAGAGACAGTGAGGACTGATTTCAATATTCTGCCTTTTCTCCCCAGAGCACTCAACAACTTTTTTAAGAAATGGATGACAAGGTACATACACAGGAGGCACTTCACCAAGGTGCATGAAAGGTGGTGTTCAAAGAGCAAAGATTGTCACTCACTGTGTGTGTCTGTAAAGTGGCTAGCACTGGGTGCCCCAAGAAAGATACAGGCCCAGGTGCTACTGTCATATAAATGAACAATAAAGCTGTCAATTAAATGCTGCCTCCTCTGGTGCTGCAGCTGTTTACAGCAATGCTACCAAACATTTAGGACTGGAAAGGAGGATAACCACACCATTGCAAGGGGAAAAATCTATCTATCTTTTTTATACTGCTGCCAATTACCATAGTATCAGAGCACTTCCATGAATTTAAGGTGATAAATTATAGTTATCCAAATAAAACATTTGTCAGGTCACTGGGACTATGTGCTCCTCCTTTGGGAGAAAGACATGAGATTCCAAGAGTCATATAGTGTGTCTATTCGAACGCTAGCCACATGGAACACACTCACAGAAACATCTCAAATTAAAATCAAGTTGACATTGGGGTCAGCAAGAAAAAAAAAATCACAAAATTTGAGGGCACAAGTGCTCCAGACCTCACATTTTTCAAGTGTCACAGGAAGATCATCAATAAGTTACCACAACATGGAGACCTAAGCAACTAAGAAATATACAGGTTGGGATTTGCTTTTTTAAATATGAGCCATGCAGAGTTGAAACTATACAAGCACTGTTTTTGTACTAGGCTAACTGCACATAAAGCTGATAAATATTATCTGGACAAAATTACAAGCAAAGGGGGGTATTCCATAATTTAAATATCTACAAGAACAGAGGAACCTATTCAGAGCCTAAATGGTTTATTTAAAAAAAAATGTCTAATGAAGCTTTAACATCTAGTATTTGACACTTCATCATTAAGGGATTGGTTTTACAGCTTGTATTCAGTTGGATATTGGCAGAATGCCTTATCTGCTGTAGTTCACAAGCATTTATTTCAGCGTTTCAAACAGGGGTGGGTTTAAAAAACATGTTTAACAGTATTTCTTATTTTTTAAGGGGTGGAAAAAAAAAAAGGCTTCTATGCCAAAAAACTACTGTGGTAACAAGGCGAAGGCATAGCTTGCCATATGGTTTAAGCTACACGGGACTGAACTTAAATTTAGAATTTAACTGCTTTCTGCAATAAATGAAATATGAATTATTGGGACACGAGCTCACTGAAGCATGTGTCCAAAACAGTCTTACCTCAATCTACTTGTCAAACACCAAGTTAGACCAAAACAAAGGGCTGTCACCTAATCAATTAGCATCCATCCCTCTCCAAGAGCAAGATCAGAGTAATTAAGGCAAAGATTTTCCTCCCAAGAAATTCATGCAGTACAGTACTAAGTGCTAAATCACCAAAGGCAACCCATTAAAGATGCTGTTTTCATTAGCAAGAATAGCACAGCAACCTGCATTCTACAGATAATACAGCAAAATGAGCTAGTCTTTCCCCAAGAACTACCTTGCCTTAGAGAAACAGCTGAATTCAGCAGCTGGTTCCTTCGCTGGCGTCTCAAGGGGCATCTTAGAAATTAGAAAATCCACTTCAATGAAGAAGAAAATAAAACATCTGAAGAAATAATGCTCAAGGAATGGCTGATTGCCAAGTTCTGAAATCAGCCCGAGACCTGCTTCTGTCAGAGGCTGATTTCTAAAGGCCTAGCCATGCTACAAAGCAACTAAGCCGGGGATCCTGTATCAACCAACCCCCTAATCATGCTCTATAACTGGACTAAAGCCTAAGGGAGGGATGAAACCCTGTCTTCACTGTGAAATTCAACTGTCAGAACCAAGTTCCATGATTCAATTATTATTACAGAAGTGCCCAGAAGCCTCTAGCAGGACCATATTGTGCTAGGAGCAGTACAAACATGTAGTTAAGCTCTAAGACAAGGGGTACATCTACACTGCCCACGTTACAGCATGGCCGCAGCAGCGCTGTGACATGAGCAGTGTAGTCAAGCTTTACTGCCGTGGGAGAGCTCTTCCGCCGGAAAAAAACTCCCACCCAAACAAGCAGTGGGAGCTTTATCTCCTGGCAATAAAGCACTGTCTACACTGGCACTTTTCAGTGCTAAAACTTTTGTCGCTCGGGGGGTGTTTTTTCACATCCCTGAACGACTAAAGTTTTAGTGCTGAAAGTGATAGTGTAGACACAGCTAAGGACTATTTCAGTGTAAGGGCTTGTCTAAATGATGCACATTTTAGTGACAAGGCTGTGTCGACAAAGCCTTGTCGCTAAAAGTCAGCGTGTGAAAACGCTCTTTGTGGGTACTTTGTCAGCACTTTTGCCGACAAAATACTTCCAGCCCCGCAAGCAGCATTAGCTTTGTCGGCAGGAGAGCGTTCCTGCTGACAAATCCACGTTCACGCTGTCACTTGCATCAGAAAAACTTTTGTCTTCTGCGCAGGGCGGGGCGAGGAGGGGGAGGGCAGGAGGAGGCTTTTTAAAATACCCATGGAAGACAAAAGTTTTGTCAACAACTTCGCAGTGTAGACAAGCTCTAACTGTACTTTACTGTGGACTGGCCCCAAAATATTCTAGAAAGCCCAAGCGCTTACTTGTGCTGGTAGGCAAGAAACCCAAAATCAGCACAGTAAAAACAGAGATAAAGGCAGGAAATGAGGTTGTATAACTAAGTCATTCAGGGGTGTGAAAAAGCTACACCTCTAAGTGACACACAGTTAAACCAACCTAACCCCCCATGTAGACAGTGCTAGATATACAAGAGAATACCGCTGTTAACCTAAGTACCGCCTTTTGATGAGGTGGATTACCTAGGCCCATGGGAGAACCCCTCCCATCAGCATGGGTAGCATCGTCACTGAAGTGCTGCAGTGGCCTTGCTGTAAACAAGCCCTAAAACTGCAAGGACATTATTGTTTAAGCGGTATGTACAATACAATATGTAATTTGAAGCAGAAGCTAAGAAACATCCTCTTTCAACATAGCATTTCTTCTTCCACACACGGAAGCTTGACAAATCCAGTATTTAGACCATAAGAAAATGTTTAAAAATAAATGATACAGAGCGTTGAATATTCAGTTAATAGTCATCGGGGGTACCATACAGAGTATAGGGGGATGTTAGTATTTTGACATTGGATAGCGCATAACACATACAGTCTGCAGTATCCCCAATAGAGGGGTTTAAGGTGGATGAATCAAGATACAGTCAGCAAGCAGTGAGGGTACACCGCTCATACAGGGATTACAGGTAAGCATAGGTATAAATAAGTGGGCCGAGTAATGAGGATAGGATGATCCTTATATGGTGGAGTTCAGTTCGGTTCAGTGCGTTCAGGGGATAAGGTCCGACAGAGGAAGTCTTCAGGTCTCTTCCTCATTGTGGGTGCGCAAGGTCACGCCGGCTCACTCTCGGTATTGGCGGTGGCCGGTGATGTGCTCTGTATAAATGTCCCGGGACCACCGGATAGCGTCCGAGACCATTAGACGTCGCATGAGCCCTGCGTAGCGACGGCCTACCCTGCAGGTCCTCAGTACGTGCTTGTTACAGGGTTCCCAGGTGCCCAGGGCCCCGATGATCAGAGCGTCGGTGTATACCTCATAGCCCTTTGTCCGCAGGGTTTCGTCCCCAAATGCCTTTTCCTTCAACTGTCTGAAAGCAGCCTATACAGACTTTTACCCAGATCTGAAACAACACTATATAATGACTCTCTTATACTAGAAAAGGTCACCTCAACTAAAAATTGGATTACAAGGAAGATTTCACACACTCTTACATTCACATTTTCCGTGTAGCCAGATAACGCACTGAAATACCTCATCTCTTCTCCATTTTTGGGTTTTGTCATCACTAGTAAAAACGTTTTGTCCTTAACTCGTGTACCTAATACAAAGTAAAATACATGTGAAGACAAGACAGTTTGTAGTTTTGACATGAGTTAGCAGGTTAGGGTAAAGATATGGGGGACCCTAGGTTTACCCCAACCTGCTCACTCATGTTAAAAACCACAAACTGTCTTGACATTACTAGAATTTTACCCCATGTTAGACAATATGAGTTAAGGACAAATCTTTTGGGGGAGGAGGGGCCTGACGAAAATGTACCCTAGAGGGGAACTTAGTTTAGGTTAGACATAGAATTTACATTTTTATTTTTAAAAAGTTTTCAAAATAGTTCTACTCTTAAAGCAATTAAGTTAACACAGGTGCCTTCCCACCAGCATCACAAACCCAATCACAGCATCCTCATACTGTACCCAGAGCCAGAAAGTGAAAACTGGCAGTAAGAAGTGAAAATGACTCATCTGTTTTAATTGTCCAACCTGTGTTAAGTGCAAAAAGTAAACAGCACGGATGGTAAAAAAAAGTAAATTAGCTTAACAGTAGAAGAATTTTTTTTTAAATCTAAGTAGAGCAGGGAAGAATTTTGTAAACATCAATTTTGATTAAAAATAGGTCTCTCAAAGTGTGTGTTCAGAACTGCTAAAGTTTCTGTCACAAACTAGAACTCTGAGCCTACAACAGGGTGACCTGATGTCCCAATTTCTGGGTATTTTTCTTATATAGGCTCCTATTACCGCCCACCCCGTCCCGATTTTTCACACTTGCTGGCTGGTCACCCTATCCTACAATCAGATCCATGGGCCCATAGGCACCCCCTGCAGGATTAGGGGCACTCATTTGGTTTTCATTCCAGTAGTAGTCTGCACTAATTCCTGCTTGTTTTAGCTCTGTCAACTGTTGAGTTTAATGAACACTGCAGAATCCTAAGAAACATAAGCTAGATGGAGCATGTTCAGCTGCTAGTGAACAAAGGATACCCTCCCAAATACTCTCTGGTCTAATTAGGCACTGTCTACACCAGGGGGTTCTCAAACTGGAGGTCAGGACCCCACAGGAGGTCACGAGGTTATTATATGGGGGTCACGAGCTGTCAGCCTCCACTCCAAATCCTGATTTGTCTCCAGCATTTGTAATGGAGTTAAATATATTAAAAAGTGTTTTTAATTTGGGGGGGGTCATCGAACTCAGAGGCTTCCTATGTGAAAGGAGTCACCAGTACAAAAGTTTGAGAACTACTTGTCTACACAGTGTTTGTATCCTTCTAGGGTGAGATTTTTTACCCCAATCTAATTACACCAGTACAAGCACTAGTGTGGATGCACTTACAGCTTACTCCCAGCATGGGAATAGCTACACCAAAATAAAGGCATCTCATACTGGTATAACGATATCCATATTGCAGGGAAGGGGTTGTTGTATTGATGTAATTATCCCAGTGTCGTTAAGGTGGTACAACTTGTATACAGACAAGCCCTTAGTAAGCATAGCTCCAAGTCCACTTTACAAAAGCCACAAGCCAAAGCACCAGACGTTCTGTGAACCTGAACTCCAGTGGGCGTTTGTCATTTACAGCAGAGTCAAATGCAAGCACTCGGAGTTTTTAAAGCGAACAAAAATGGGCAGCTTCCAAAGGAGGCCTCTGGAATCCAGATAACCACGTCATGTGTGACCAAGCACAGAGCAGACAGAAGTCAGGGTACTGGATTTGTCATGCAGAAAAACCAGCCAGAGGGCTAACAGACATTTCTAACTTGGGCCCCAGTCGCCATTTATCTCAAGTACACAGAGTGCCAGGGAGAGGTTTCCTGCACCATGGACATTTTCAGCATTAGGTGGTGATAAGAAAAGTCTCTCATGATTCCTAGTTTATAGTGTACTTACAGGAACTGGGGTAGGGGTGCGTGTGTTAATTCCCTTTACTGCTTCCTGATTAAAAGAATATTTGACATTTCTATAGCACCTTTTATCTGAGAATTTCAAGTGCTTTACAAACATTAACCAATTCTCAACTGCACCAAGAGGAAGCCAAGGATCAGTCCCACTTTAAGGACAGAGAATGGAGAGAGGGGTGAAGCAACTTCCAAGGTCAGACAGCAAGAACCACCCCTTCTTCCAAACCTTGGGAAAACACTCATTTTCCAAGACGATTTAGGAACAGTCTGCAAACAGCAAACACTCAAAAGGATCAGCCCAGAACATTGCTGACAGAGCAGCATTTGGACTCTGCATCATTAGCGGCACCTAGAAACCACAACCAAAATCAGGGGCATCCTCTCCCGACTTTGCCAGGCACCGTATGTACCCAGAGAGAGTCTCTACCCCGAAGAGATTACAATCCAAATAGACAATGGACAAAAGGAACAGAGGCACCCTGCAAGTCAATAGCTGAGCTGGGTAAAGAACCCAAGCTCTCCTGACTCTCAGTCCAGTATCCTATATATTATTAATAAATAATAATATCTGATTCTTATACAGCATCGTTCATCAGCAGATCTCAATGAGCTTCATAAAGGAAGCAAGTATCACTATTCCCACTTTACAGATGGAAAAACAGGGCAGTGAGGTGCCCAGTGTCATCCACAGGGCTAATGGCAGAGCTAGGAACAGAACCAAGGTCTCCTGAGTCCCAGTCTAGTGCTCTATCTACTAGGTCACACCACCTTCTAAGTTGAGTACCTGAAGCTTTAGCCCTAGTTAGGATCTCTGCCTCTTGCTCTTCATACAGTGATTAAAACAAGGGACTAGGAGCAAGTTTCTATTCCCATCTTGGTCAATGATTTGCCCATAGTTACAGGGCAAGTGATTTGCTCTGTGCCCCCATTTGTGAAGTAGGACTAACACTAATCTACCATGCGTGAGAAAGTTGAGACTATTAACGCTTGGAAAGTGCTTGACTATGTCCACCTTGCATGTCTAAACATCAAGCTTGAAGTGCATGCAGCCCACCCCCTAGATCTTTACTTCATTGCTTGTGCACTGGCAATGAGGTCAGCACAGCACAGCTCCAAGAATGAGCTCTGTAAGCAAACTAAGAATGAACATTACTTGTATGTGGATCCAACATAATTGTTATGATTGTCTCTCATGCTTCCCCCTTCACTTCCCAGCAACAGTGGTAGATTGTTTAAGACAACAGATATTTAGAATCCAGAGGACTCCCCGCAACACACTGTAACAGTATTTAAGCTCAGATGAACAGTAGCTGTGAAATACTCAGGTGCTGCTATTATGAACAGATTGGATTGCAGAGCAAAAATAGTTTTTAAAACTGCTGTTTAACAACCTAAGGGCAGGTCTACGCTACAGCCGCAGTAACTCGACCTAAGGTACATTGACTCCAGCTACGTTATTCACATAGCTGGAGTTGCATAGCATCAGTCAGCTTACCGCGGTAGTGTAGATATAGCCAGTATTCCCTAGAACAGGTGTGAACATTCATCTATGACTAGTATTGTGGTAGGGCCTAAGGGTCTCAGTTATGGACCAGAACCCACTATGCCAGGCCCTGCGCAAACACAGGAGAAAGATGGTTTCTGCCCCAAACAGCTTACAATCTCTATTGGCCAGCAGGACACAGAAATATGAATCCTCGACATACCAGCCAAGAAAAGAATCAGAAAAGTTAATATTTGTTTCAAAGCAGAATCTAGCAGTCTCAATCTAGATCAAGACTCCAAAGTGATAGGTGCTGTATGTACAGACAGTACGGGGCACGGGCTAAGACAAAAGAATTACTATTTACATTTTACAGATGGGGAATGGAGACACCCAGAGATGGATGAACTCAAAACCATGCAGAGGCCTGGGACAGGGGCAGGAATTGAATCAAGATCTCCTGGGTCTCAGTGCCATGACTTAACCACAATGCCATCCTTCTCTCTATGGCTTAAGTTTAGACCCATCCAGTAAAGGTCTGGCTTCACACCAAGCTCTGAAAACGAACAAATTTAGGCTCTGATCAAATAATGCCATAGCCAAGAAGGTAACAAATGCATGCCTAGGGATTTGCCAATGGTAGGATCTCACCTGAACCATGATGGTACATGGCAATACCTGCCCAAATAAAAAGGAAGACATCTAATATTTCGCTGGAATTAGCTCATGTAACTTAGATCTAAACTGGCAAAGTCTGTTACCTTGCATGCCTTCAAACACCCATCTCCTGGTGAGACATGAAGCCTGCTCGTGTCCCCCTCAACTGGCGACAAAGCAACAAGGAGCCATTATGACAAGCTACTAGAAAGCACCACACACTGAAGAGGGGATAACAATGCCAGGGTCTTGTCTATAATGGGGTACTGTCCAGTCCTTCCCTCTGGAAGGCCTGCCAAGGGTTGCTGCCACCACTGCTGTTTCACCAGCCAGAAACCCAGTGACTGGGAAAATAGAATCCAACAGCACCTGTAGTCACTGCACTATTTCTGCTGATCTCCCAAAGTCCAAAAGTGCCCCCTTCACTGGGATGAGAATTATCCATCAAAAATTAGTTAAAGGGGCAACACACATATTGAAGGCCTGAGCACAGAAAAGTATCTTACCTACATCAGAATGTCTTTAACATACAATCTTTGTGTGGACGTTCTTATTCCTGTACCAGAGAGCCTTTTATTGTTTTAGCTTATGTTACTTGGGAAGGGGTTTAAGATGTACTGAAAAAAGCCATTCTTCCACCAAAATAAGGGGAAGGGAAAATTTATATCACTATAACCTGTGTAACTTTCCCAACCAGACATGGCCTGGAGAGAACTCTCTCCCCTCTGTGATTCTCTGGCTAAATTCCATCTCATTACTCTTTCTAATACCCTCTTGTACCACCTATGATATGCTTTGGTCAAATATAAGTTATTCAGCTCAAAACAGAGGTAACAGAGTAAGCTAATCCCTTTTGACCTTTAAGGGTATGGTTTGTGAGTTAGTATAGGCTCTTCTCTGGGTGTCACACCAACCACGCCGCATACACAAAACAATCTCTTGAGGTTAGTGGTGCTTTCAGCCTGGGCTAGCTGGCCTAGCTACACATGTTGGTTAAAGCCCAGATTCCCTTTTCCTTCAGGCTGGTAACTTGACCACTTTGCAGTGAGCACACAAGCTAAGTCACTTAACTGCTGGTAATCCAATGCCTTCCCTCAGTTCCCCCATGTGCCCACGAGGACTGACTAGTTCTCCCATAATTCAGTGGGAAAGAACCATACAGCTACTCAGCTCACTGTAGCACAAAGAACCACGGGACACGTCCCCCAGAAGTCCTAATGACAAATACAAGAAAGTGTAGCAACAATGAGAACACAGCGACAGGGATAGGGCTTTGCAGTGGCTGCTCACACCAGGGCTAGTCTAACGCAGGTGTTTAGAGCTAGATGCCAATCACCCATGCTACCTGCAGTGAAGATATATGCTAATCTATGAATCTCAAGTAACTCCTCCCTCCCTTTTAGCATTTACACCTAATACATATACTCCACATCAGCTCCAAGATCCATCCTTCCATCCCCACAGTTGGATCTCTTGGTCAAGACCTTATGTCCTGTCTCAACTACTGCAGAAACAGACACACTCATCATCCCTCAACAGCCAATACAAAGAGGCAGCTGCTAAAGCCATCTCCCTTGTCTGTCAATTTGGTCACATCACTCCCCTTGCTGAATCCCTCCACTGGCTTTTGATACAGCAACCCCAGCACTCAGGCCAATGGCAGAGCCAGGAACAGAAGTCAAGTTTCCTGAGTCCCAGAACAGCGCTCTATCCCTGGATCCCTTGGTACTTGGTCACCTCCTTTAAGGTTTATGTAACTTAGCCCTTCCCTAATTGAGATTCACATCCCCCTTCACCTGCCAACATTCCTACCCTTACGTGCCCCACAGAGTCATCTCTGTGCCCCCTGAGCATGGCTCAACATTCCAGAACTTATCTGCAAGAGCTAAACCCCCTTCATTACAGTGGATCTTCATGATGTGTATATAAAATTCCCTGCTTTTGTTCCCCTTCCCACACCTTTATCAACCCTTAGACTGAGTGACTAACAGGGACTGGCCACTCTTGTATGTCTGAAAGTACTCAGACCAGCGAAAGTCAATAGGCAGACCGCGGTCCAAATCCAGACTGCTAGATGCTTTTGAACAGACCCGAAAAATCTTTTAAATTACTTTTTCTTTTTATATAATTATTTCCTCCAGAGTCTGGACCTTGACGATACCGTGACAAAAAATAATTGACTATCCCTAACTTAGACTGTGGGCAGTATCACAAAGAACAAGAATTGTATACCCTCACTATCACTTCTCCAAACTATACACGCTAATATTAAGTATTACTGAGCAAAGATTTGGTCATACAGCCAGAAACGCACGAATCCCATTCAAACTAGAGTCATACAGGACAGCACATTTCCCCATACATAGCAAAGAACAGTGAGAGCTTATGTAGCAGTCTAATCTTCAAAGTGCTTTACAATCATTAACTAATTAAGCATGTAAGACTCCAGCAAGACAGGTAGATATAATCACCCTTTTACAGTTGGGGAGGCAAGGAATCGACTTCTTCAAGGCCACAGAGTGAATAAATCTGTGATGGCGCTGGGATTAGAAGCTAAATCATGCAGGCAGACGATGAATAAAGAATACAAAGTGGAATCTAGAACACTTTGTAATTCTACAGTACTTCCAAAGAGGATCTTCAAATTACTTAAAAATTCCTCCCTTTTTAGGTTAGTTTACCACCATTTTACAGAGTAGTGGACTGAAATCAACTTAGGTTTCTTCCTTTCTCTTCTCAAAAGAAAGATCAAACAGATAATCCTTGGTAGAGCCAGAAACATGACCTGGGAGTCCTGACTCCCAGTCCCCAGCCTGGAACACTTGATAACACTCAAAAGTAGCCAGAAGAAACAGCACAAGGTTTGGATGTAGAGCACTGGTTCTCAAACTTTTGTACTGGTGAACCCTTTGACACAGCAAGCCTCTGAGTGCAACCCCCCCTTTATCAATTAAAATTTATATATATTTAAAACACCATTTTAAATGCTGGAGGCAAAGCAGGGTTAGGGTCGAGGCTGACAGCTCGTGAACTCCATGTAATAATCTCGTGAACCCCTGAGGGGTTCCGACCCCCAGTTTAAAAACCCCCGATGTACAGTTTCCTGTGAAATGCATTCCCAGCAAGTTTTTAAAACATGCAGTTAATTTACCTAGGGATGCTGTGGAGTCTCCGTTACTTGAAGTCTTTACATCAGGATTGGCTGTCTTTCTAAAAGCTATGCTCTAACTCAAACAAAAATTATGGGCTGGATGCAGGAATCATTGGGTGAGGTTTTATGGCCTGTGTTATGCAGGACGTCATATTAGGTTATAACAGTGATCCTTCTGGCTTTTAAATCCAGGATTTACCAGGGAAACAAACTCACAAAACTCTAGGTAGGCCTTTACATTTTGATTTGGGACTTCAACCATCTGAGGTTTGGTCACTCAAAAGAACAAGTGCTCTTGAAGGCCTCCTATTCCTCTTCAGACACTCAGATGGTGCCAGGCAGGGTAAAGAGACAGGCTACAGAGAAGCTGTTGAGATAATTTCTGCCAGCCAGAACAGTTCCTCTGAAGGGAAGGGAGCTACTGAAAACATTTTGCAAACAAACCTACCTGGCTACAGGGAAGAGACAGGCAATGTGCTTTTAGGCCTTAAAATAGCAACAGTGTACATTCTCAGACTTCCACTGGGGACTACAGCAGTAGCTGCTCAGAGCAGCAGTTGTTCCCAAGACAGGAAGGGGATTATTGCTATCAGAATACAAGTCTTTAGCCCAGCTGGTTTAACAAGTCAATTCAAAAATCTTTTCTTTAAAGACACTGAACTATGGCCAACTACCTGGGTGAAATCAGCTCTAGTGGACATGGAGGTTCACAGGAGCCATCCTGCCCCATAGCAAGTATAGAACTGTGGAATGGGAACACAAGGGAAGCAATTGAAGCTCCAATAGTTGGAAACTAGGACAGGGCAGAGCACTGGAATATATATTTCAGAGATCGATCCCACCCCTGGTATCTCAAAGTGATGGAGGAGGGATATGGGTGATGTACTCTAATAGGGCTTTTCTGTCTCACTCAGTTGGGATTCCAAAATGGAATGGATGCATTGCTTCAAACTCAGTGGAACTGGCTTTTTATCGCTAACAATCTGCAGAAAAAACCCTTCCAACTCAATGCGGAGCTTCACTTATATGATCAGCAAGAACTCCATGGCCACAAGGATGAAGTTGCAGCAGGTATGAGTACAAGGGCCACTCGCAGGAAGGACCAGCACGAGGGGGAAATATGGGCCAGTGATTAAGGTACCAGCCTAGGACTTGTGAGACCTCAGTTCAAGTACTCTGCTTGACTGCAAACTTTCTGTGTGACCCTGGGCAAATCCGTTAGTGTCTGTATCTCTGTTTCCCCACTTATACTGCTGTGCTAATAGCACTGCCCTGCTATTGTGAAGATAAATACAGTAAAGATGGTGACGCGCTCACATATTAGGGGGCCAGGTAAGTACCCGACAGTGATTTTGGAGTTCCTTGATTCAATGGTAGTTTGCAGGGCAAGTTGCTTTAGTTTGTGAATTCCTAGTAACGCAGCCTCTTTTAGACACAGCCAGTACACTGTCTGCAGAGCTCTGAAGCCAATGAGACAAACCTTAACAGAAAGCTTCATAATGATACCACACCATAAGACACACCACACTAGGTGTTTCTTAAATAGAAGTGCCTTGAATTGCAAATTGTCTATATTGCCCAACCTAGGAATCTAGGCTCTCATTTCCACAGAAGCCTCAGTCAATTGTAATTGCTCCAGCAATTTACAAGGGAACTACAGTTGTTGCATCTTCCCAGAGTAATGTTATGACACACACAATAATACCCAGCTCTTAACTAATGCTCTTCATCAGCAGATCTCAAAGCACTTCACAAAGTTGGGATGTATCATCACCATCATTTTACAGCTGGGGAAACTGAGGTACAGAGAGAGGAAGGGATTTGCCCAAGGTCACCCTGCGGGCCCAGGGCAGAGCCAAGAAGAGGAGCCAGGTCTCCTGAGTCCTAGTCCAATGCTCTACCCACACTACCTAATAAGACAGGAAGGACGACATTTTCCATTACATCACTGCTACATCAGTAACAGTACTCCTTTTCTGTATTCCCATGCTTGCACCTCAAGCAGACTACCAATTGAAGCTGTGCCTGTGTTTGGATAGATTTATGAAGATCAAAGACATTGCCAAAGTGGATCATACCCAAGGTCCATCTATCCCAGGATCCTGTCTTCAACAGCAGCTAGCACCAGATGCTTCAGAGAAAGGTATGAGAGCCAGATAGTGGACAGATGTCGGTTAACCTGTCCCCCACATAGGTGTCATCCTAGTCATGATGAAAGATTGAAACATAAGGTTTAATATCCCTTAAAACAGAATTTTTTCCAATTAACTAACACCTGAATATTCTTGAGATCCATTTAAATACCCAATTTCTTTTGGTACTGACCTCAATGACTCCTTGTGACAGCAGAGACCAAGTCTCAAACTAAAGAACAGATACTAGATAAGGTTTTCACCTCTCTTAGCCAGAAGGCCAAGTACTAAAGCCAAAAGAAGCAGGTGCTGATGGAAGCTTAAACCCATTTTGCGAGTGTTCAGGTTATTTCATTTCATAATTGCAGAAACAACTGTATGTTTGATCTTTTTTCTAGACACACAATCCAGTGGGCACGAGCACACAGAGAAGCCTTGGAAAACAAACTGGGAAAGTAACAGAACGTCCCATACAAATGACATCCCCATTCTCAGAGCAAAGGAAGTTTAAGATGGATAATGTACAGGAGACGATTCCTAAACAAAAAGAGCACATGTAAACAGAATAGCCAGCCAGCCAGTTCAGGTAGATCAATTCAAAGTACATTTAGCCATGAGAGTTCCTTCCCTCAACACAGTTCAGCTGTTGCACAACCTGGTGCTGTTTGCAAGTGTTTGGCTTCCTGATAAATATGAAATGCAGCACTCCAAAAACAGTGCCATTAATGCTTGGAAGCCCGCTTGCTTCAAAGACTGAGCTTTTGACCCAAAGCATCTCATACTAAACCAGGAGTTCTTCCTCTCTCTCAACTGTTAAAGTTACCAAGGGAAGAAGGCAAAATTCAAAGAAACAGAGCTAAGCATCAGCCATGGGGGAACTTCATGAAAACACAATGCCATCAGAGAAATGCTTTCCATAGGAACACCAGAATGATTAGCTTAATTTGCAATTCAGGGCACTTCCATTTAAGAAACACCTAGTCTTTTTTAGCTTTCATACAGCCAAACACGTACAACCCACCACCCTCACCTAACAAATGTATCCAGATATTTTGAGTTTCATTTTAGATTGAAAAATGAAAAAGGACTAGCAATGTGCTTATCTGACATTAATCAGAATCTGAGTCACAGATGAGGAGATATAGAGCAACCTTCTCAGCTTAGTGTAACCAGAAGGTTATCAGAAAGGATTGGGAGTCAGGACTCAGAACTCCTGGGTTCTATTCCCAGCTTTTTCCACTCACTTGCTACAATGATCTGTCTTCCAGTGTGAGGCTGTGGTAATTAGAGAGTTTGGGTGGTATTTCTGGTATGTTTGCTCACTATACTTGGAATAAGTTACTGCGTTTAATCTAAATCAAACAAACAGTCTCAAACTTATTTTTAAGGGAGGGGGAAAATGGACCATACCATTTTTGTCTCATGGGCATCACAAAGATCTCCTTCCCAGTCTCAAATATCTCAGCAACTCCATGGCAACTGCCGACACGGAAGACTCATATTAGGGAAATATTTAACATGCTCTTATCTTCTTTCAGCAAAGAGAGGGAGCACCATGCAACACACTGATTCTCACCGACTGCTAGTGGACATGCCATGGGCCACAGCTGAGGAACCAGTGTTCTGAGCCAAGTCAAATGGAACTTGATATTACAGAGATAGACAACTTATAAATGCTTGTCAGAATATTTTACAAGCCAGATAACATCTTTATGCTTTATCATCTGCATTATAGTAGCACCCAGAGGCTACAACTGAGATCAGAGGCCTATAGTACTAAGTGCTGTGCAGACAGTGGGGAAACCGAGTCACATAAATGCTGTGACTTGCCCAGTGTCAGAGGGTTAGCAGAAAGGAAGGATGGTCCAGTGGCTATGGTGCTAGCCTGGGACCCAAGAGACCTGGGTTCAACTCCCTGCTCAGTTACTGACCTACCCAAGGTCACACAGGGACTCTCAGTCTCTGTGCTTCAGCTCTCCATCTGTCAACTGAGGATAATACCCCCCTTACTGGAGTGTTGTGAGGTGCTAGATACTATAGTAACCGGGGCCATATAAGCACCTTACATAGCTTGTGACAGAACCAGCAATCAAACCTACATCTCCAGAGTCTCAGCCCACAAAGTAATCTTGTCTCTGCTTCAGTTCAGCCATCTGCAAAAGACTATAGTGGTATATCCCTTCCTCACAAGCAGGTCACATGGCTTAACTAACTAATGTCTGTAAAACAGAGACATGGCACTGGGGAAAGGCAGGATATTTGCTGGTGCTGCTCCCACGTTCTTCACGATTGGCTTTATTTGTAGTCACTGCTGGTACAGGAAGTTCCCGTCTACCAAGCACAAATCACCATTGAGTACCAACTGGTACACGGACATCAGCTCTTACAAAGACCAGCCTAACCGGTCGAGCAAGCACTACCCTACTCTTTAGCCTCCAAGTAGGGAGTAAAGAGTGATTTAATAGCCCAGAATAAAGCTCTGCAGCTGGGACTCCCCCCATCACGTGACTTAAGTAACAGGATATTTTACCCATTACACTTCTTCATAAAAGGAGGAAACAAGACAGTTGGGGTTCATAAGGAAGTTGTACTTGTTTCTGTCCCCAAGAATTTATCACATGAAATGTCAGGGATAATAAGGGGAGAGAAAAAAATAGCAATACTGTCTTAGAAAAATGCCAGCTGAAGAAAGACATCTGCAGATATAACTCCCAGCAGGAATTGAGAAACAGTAGGAAAAATATCAGTTTTGCTTGACACACGTAGTAGGTAGTGTGTCTAATAGTTAGCACAAGACTCCTGGGTTCTATGCCTCACTTGTCTACTGACTCTTTGGCTGTGTCTACACTAGAATACTGGTATAGTTTAGTGTGGGTACAGTTATATCACCATAAAGATGCCTTATTCCCCTTCCAGTGAAGAAAGTTATATCAGTATAAGGCATCTTTATACCAGTATAACCCATATTAGCATTTGCACCAGTTTAACTGTCAAAAAAAAAAAAGTTACACCACTAAGGATATGCCTACACTGCCCATGTTACAGTGTGGCAGCACTGTGACGTGGGCATTGTAGACACACTATCCCCAGGGGAGAGCTCTCCTGGCAATTGAAAAAAAAAAAAAAATCCACCCCAAACTGCGCTCCCGGCGATAAAGTGATGTCTATACTGGTACTTTTCAGTGCTAAAACTTTTGTCGCACGGGAGGGGGGTGTCGGGGGGGGGTTTCACACCCCTGAACAACTACAGTTTTAGCGCTGAAAGTGACAGTGTAGACACAGCCTAATTAAGAGTAACTGCAAGCTCTTTGGAGTAGAGCCCTGCACAGATACAAAATGTGCAAGCACATCAATCCATAAACATGGTCTGCAGAAATCCCCAGATATAAAACCGATATCCACAGATTTGCAGGGCTCTACTTTGGGGCAAGAACCTGTCTTCCTACATGACTGTGAAGCAATTAGCAGGCCTTGGGGCCATACATCAATAGGAGTCTGGGCTGCAGTTAACTTCACAATTTACGCTCACCTCACACCATGGGAAAATCACCACAGCTTGGAACTCCTAATTAAGAAAAAAACAGCAACTACACACACACACACACACCATCAGCAGCCTTAGAATCCAAACACTGCCTCCTCTGCTGGGAGGTAGCAATTAGGCCAGTGTTTCTCAACCTGGGAGTCCAGAGACAGGTTTAGGGAGGGTTACAAGCAGAGCTGGCATTAGGGGATAGGAAGCAGGGCAACTGCCTGAGGCCCCATGTCAAAGGGGGCCCCACAAAGCTAATTTACATGTTTCAGCATGGGGCTGATGCCCATAGCTCGGAGCTTAATGGGTGGGTGAGTGGGTGTGTGTGTGGAGGGGGAGGTCCACAATTTTTTCTAGCAAGAAGTAATGATCTATTTTTTCCCTTTTTTTTTTAAATCCAAAGGGAGTCACCAGCATCAAAAGGTTGAGAAACACTGAGTTAGGCCTTTCCCACTCATGAGAGCCAGGCAGTACCAATCACAGTATTTCCACTTAGCTCATCATCAGCCTTACAGTGGCACTTTGGTCTGTTGGGTTTTAATACCTCCTTGTAGATAATATAATCCTGGAAGTTGGACTTCCCCAGTTGGGAAGCCAACCTGAAGAATAAAACTTAAGGCAGAGAGAAATGGGAAGTACGTCACATACGGAGGTGACTCTGGGTCTCAGAAGCTGGACTTCTGCACCATTAGCATGTGGCAAAAAGTGCAGAAGGAACATGTTTAAACTGTAAAACATCACAGATAGGACCAGACATCCTCATTCAAGAAACAGGCAATAAAAGCCCAAGATTTCACAATTTTCTGCATCCGCCACGCTATGCTGCTACATATTTTAAAATATTGTTAATTCCAACCGATGTAGGTATACATGTAAGATGCACTTCCCGGGAGATTACTGAAATCCCTGCAGTAGGGCTGCATTGAGAGGGTTAAAGGACGCAGACGATTTCATCAAGTAGGATGTGAAAACAGCCTGGTCAAACAAGGTAATACAGTGCAACTCCTGTTTATCTGAAATGTTTCTGGGACAGCAAAGGCATTTGGATAATTGAGAGAGTTAGCCAATTCATGTGGAGGGTGAGAGTGGACAAAGACCCTGAGAAAAGGGAGTTTTGTGTTAGAGGAAACAGTGTAATACTGAGCTGCACATGTCTCTTTCATCCTCAAAGTAAAAATTTCTATGTCAGTTTTGATGGTCCAGACGCTTGAAATACTCATCCACAATGTTCTAGATAACAGAAATTACAACACTTCCTGTTTTTAACCTCAAAATAGTTGACTCTACCTTGAAAGCAAGAGGTGCTCAAGCTAAATTTTCCACCTAAAAACAGTTTTTCAGATAAGGCCCACCTCAGTTTTGATCACAAAAAGCCACCACCACACAACAAAGTGAATTTTGGCAAGGCATTGCTCTTCAGTTTAGATGATCAGTTTAGGACGGCTGATAGTTCTCTGCTCAAGACAAACCAAGGGTGGAAACGGTACAAGCAAGTCTGCAGGTCAGGACTTAGCAGAGTTGGCAGAGCTGCATGGAAAAGGATTCCATACAAACCCTCTACCCTGACTCTGATGCTGTTATCTTCTTAAAAGCACAAGACGACACCAAAGTGAAAAAGCAGCAAGAGATGGAGATGCACCATAGTTCGCCTTCCTTGGTTTCAGTTCTCTGACACATCTCCACAACCCCTTCTTAACACTGCCAGAGATAAATTCTTATTTTATTGATAATTCAGATTCCTGCCAACTCTCCAGTCCTCCAATTTTAACGGAAGTAGATGACTGAAATCTTGGCTTTGAATTATGTTCTGTTTTTGCCTCTCTTTATTATGCACCACAATAGTCTACTTGCAACCCCCCTCCCCAAGAAAACAGGGAAGGACATAGCTAAAGAAGTCTAGATAATTGAGAGATAGTCCAAAGTGTCAGAGTCAGAGATCTGAATTCTCATTATCCAGTCATACACACAGAGATAAGGGAAGCAGAAGCTTTATTTTTATGCTTCATCAATTTAAAGTTGAGGCAGCTGAAGAGAGATCATGGAAACAGCTTTAGAGCAATCATGCTTAAATGTCAGCCAAATTTAGTTATTTTGAAGAAATTGTTAAGAACACAAAATGAATGAATGTTATGAGACCAGTTAATAGAAACAGAGGGAGCCTCTCCCCATTTTGAAGTCGCATTCCTGCTCCTTTAAAGGCACCTGTGAAGAAAAGTCTATTAATTCTAAGGAGCACCAGGGCACACAGGGAGACCGCGTCCAACCTCATCCCTGTTGGAACTCCACTGATATAAGGCATGGATTAGTAGTCAAAGGGTTCAGCTACGGCCCTCTTGGCCACATAATGCACAAGTGTATGTACAGTACACAATTCCACACCTCCCTGTGCTTCATTAGCAGGGGGACACAACCACATAGTGGTCTCTGGACTGGAAGGGAAGCCCATTTTTTAAACATCTTTTTTTTGGACAAAGGTAAGGGGAAGATTAAGAAGCACATGGCTGCTACAGTGCATCCACCACTGAGAATGAATCAGACTTCATAGAGTGAAGGCTGTTATTAGGACAGAAGCCCAAAACCTTTCAGGCCTGGCAAGAGGGTGACCGGGCAGTCTATCTAATGCAGCATGTGTGGGAAGGTAGCTATCCTACCCATTAAACCAGTTTGCAGGACAAGACCCTGTGTGACTTGCTATGATTCTCAGCACCTCATGGGAGCCAGCCCAGAATAGCAGCACCCCACCTCTCCCTTAATGGATCACGTTCAAACAGATCCTCTCCTTGTTTAAAAAAAAAAAAAAAAAAAAGTCAAGTATAACACAAAGCAATGAATTACCCTCTGCTATTATACAACCTGCTTCAACTGTACGTACTCTTGAAAGAAAACTCTTTACAAAGAAGGTCAAAAACTACATTTTGATTCTCCTTATGCAATTAAACAGAACACCTGAAAGGACCCTGGCTGCACAACCAGCCCCTTCTTTTCTCCACAAATCAACTCAAAAAAAAAAAATATCACTGATTGTGGGAAGCTCCCATCTACAGCAGGTCTAAACTCACAAAGACCCAGTGGGGAAAAAGAGGTTAGATTGGTGCATTCTTATGAGCGGTTTCCTAAATTCAGCTGGGGGATGGGGTGGATTTGCTCACTAGTTGTCACCTCTCACAAACACACGCCTGAAAGAGCAAACCACCATCACCTCACAAAGCATCTTGAACTGCAACAAATGAATGAGGCACTTGAGACAGAGGTAACCATTTGGGTCTGAGGCCTAATAAGGACATAGGGAAATACTGAGTGAGCATGGAAGTGGGATCTTCCATTCCTGAGAAACCCAAAGAAGGACTAGATGTAATATGGAACAGCAGAGAAGGAAAGGAGATTCAGAGCAGGGGGCCATTTCCCTTGCTCAGTCAAAGCCCCCATCATTCATCATGGATCGATGAGGCAATTAACATGTGAGAGAGGAAGAAGAGATGGAAATGCTCCCTGCTCCAAACTGCTCATACACACCATAGGGGATAGATCAATTCACAGCCCTCTCCTTCCCATTTCAGGGAGATTGGGTTGAGGGTGGGCCATTAAGAGGGCACAGAGCCACTCCTGCATCATCACTCATTGGCCTTTGGGTATAAGAACTAGAGAGAGCGCTCTCATTCCTGCAGCATGCCTCTCTTTCACCATGGGCACACTACAGGGCTCTACAAGTGTCCCTGCACCCATTCTAGAGCGGGGGAATTAGCAAGATACACAGGAATCTATAGATCTGTGCACAGACCTTAACAGTCTCTTCCCTTACCTGTCTCCGTATCTCATTCACCAGGGACAGCAGTTAGTGATGAAGTACCGGGGGCATGGGTACACATACAGGGGTTATCTCTGACCTGCACCACCTCCCTTCCGTTCCGTTCACCATGGAACGGCAGAGTATGAGAGACATGTAGGGAGCTCCTAGGTGGTGGATATGTAGCCACATATAGGGGATTTTGTAGGAGCCTCCTGCCTTCCTGCTCCACATCCCCCAGCACAGGGAGGGCTAGGTGGATACGTAAGGACCCAGGAAGGGTGCTTATCGATCTATGGAGAAGAGGAAGGCTCTCACGCCTCATTTAACATAGGAAGCATAGGGTAGAGATCTATAGGAGACGGCATATTACCCACTCCATAGCCACTGCCTACACCATGTACCCCATACGGTGCAGGGAACCCCTCTCCTGCCCTCCCAGCATGCCCTCCCCTCAGTATAACATAGAATCCCGCCCGCCCTCCCGTGGGGTAGGAAGCCCCCAGCCCCCTACCTGCTCCGTGTCTCTCTCATTCACGGTGGGGAGGGGGCTCCGGCCGCTGCTCGACATCTTGCCCCCCCTTGGCCAGCGGCTCCGGCAGTTCCTGGGGCTCAGGCCGGGGCTCTCCTCACACCGCTGGGGGGCGGCCAAGCCACCACCATGGGGGAGCCCCAGGGGGAAGGGGGGACTCAGGGAGCCGGAGGGCGCCCGGGCTCGGACATGGGTCTCCGCCGGGCCGCGGTGAGGGGAGCCCGGCCCGATGGCTCAGGCGAACCCTGGGATGAGGCGCAGGGACCGGGCCGCGCCGCCGGGAACCAGGCGTGCGCGTAGGCGAAGGCTGCGCGGAGCCGGGGCTAAAATCCGGAGGCCGAATGCCCCCGGCCAAGCCGCCTTCTCCGCCCCGAGATCCGGCTCCCCTCAGCGCATCTCACCCTCTCACAGCAGCGGCTCCCAACATGGCCGCCGCCGCCGGCCTTCGGCCATTTCCGCCCCCGTCCGGAAACATCCGAGCCGCCCGCTAGAGACAGTTTCCGCCGGTTCCGGAAACACCAGCCCCCCTGCAACCTGCCGCCGCCTCACGGAAATACTCGACTCGCCCTCCCTCACTATCGCCAGCTCCCGCCTCCTTCCGGAAAGAACCGAAACGGCGGGCCCAGCCCCTTGCACGGTCGGTCATTTCCGCCTCCTTCCGGAGAAACCCGAAGTTCAACTTCAGGGCAGCGAACGGACGTTTCCGGACCATCGTCCGGGAGTACCCGAGGGCTGAAGATCGGCAGTTTCCGGAAAACTCCCCGCCCCCGCTGAGGCATCCCACGGCAATTTCCGGAAATCAGCGAAAATAGCCGAAGATGCTTCCGTTCTTTCCGCCTTCCCAAGACGAGTAGTACCCGAGCCCAGGGACGGAAGTAGGCGGAGCCTCTCAGCTTGGGCTCTTCTCGCCGTTGTCCGTAAATAGGGTCTCAGTTTACATCTGAAGGGGGTTATTTTCCCGTGAGGAGGAGGGTAGCGGGGCTGGAGGGAGGGGACAATAAATCACCCATCTGGGTACCTGGGCATGCAAATGTGTACACATGGATGCACACCTGATTGTGCAAATATGCATACATGTGCACACCTGGTCGTGCAAACACGCACAAGTGTGCATGCACAGCTGGACACATACACCTGCAAGGGCATCTACATAGGCACACATGGTAGGGCTGCAAGCGCACACCTCCAAATGCCAGTGCCCAGCCACAGATGTGCCTGCATTTCATAGAATCATAGAACGGGAAGGGACCTCAACAGGTCATCTAGCCCAGTCCCCTGCACTCAAGGCAGGACTAAGTATTACCTAGACCATCCCTGACAGATGTTTGTCCAACCTGTGCTTAGAAATCCCCAATGACGAGATTCCACAACCTCCCTAGGCAATTTATTCCAGTGCGTAACCAGTGCTTTGCACCCCCAGCTGCACCTGCGCCCCCTGGAGACACAAGACTCATCTGCACACACTCCCTCTCAGCCCCACGCACACCCGTGCGTCTCTTCCCCCACGCACCTATAACCAGCCCTGGCAGAAACACAGGGTCCCCTTCCCCTCCCAGTGTTCTCCTCCATGCGAGGGGGGAGAGGGCTGGTGCTACCCCACCCCCCCCAGGCGCACAATCCCGATCGGAAACCTTGTTTTCCCATATGCTCAGCCCCCGCCTTCTCTGCTACTGCTGCTAGAGCCTCATTAACCAGCTACATGGACTAGTATAACTACAGCTTGGGACTGAAGTGTGCCAGCAGCGGCACCTGCTGCTCAGAGGAAGACTTGCAGTTGGTGGGCCCCCAGCTTACGGCCAGGAGCAAAGCCTGAGGCACTTGGGATGATGCTGGCGCTTGGGGGTGCTCAGAACCCCACTTAGCATCCTCGAGATGCGATGGGAGCAGGCTGCTGTCAACAAGTCCAGCGCCTGTTAGCCAACGAGTGCTAGGAATTCATTGGGAGGAGGGGAGCATACACACACCCTCATATGACATGGGGAGGGCTAGCTCAGTGGTTTGAGCATTAGCCTGCTAAACCCAGAATTGTGAGTTCAATCCTTGAAGGAGTCATTTAGGGATCTGGGATTGTTTCTCCTCTGAGACGGGGTTGAACTAGTTGACCTTCTGAGGGCCTGTCCAATTCTAGGATTCCATAAACTGACTGATCTGTACACAGCCACAGTTGGAGGCATACACATGCACATCTGTGCAAACACACATCTGCTTGCATGGCCATCTGCAAGCACTCAGACACTCCTACCTTGAGACACGGCTGTGCATCTTGACATGCAAACATATTCACACAATTGCCCAGCATCCTAGTTGCATGCACACACTTGTGCAACATCCCTACACACACTAGAGCAGCAGTTCTCAAACTGTAGGTCACAACTCCATTTTAATGGGGTCACCAGAGCTGGCTTAGACTTGCTGGGGCCCAGGTCTGAAGCCAAAGCCTGAGGGTTTCAGCACTGTGTGACGTGACTCCAGTTACAGGCCCCCCACCTGGCCCTCACATCCTCCCATCCTCCCACTGCCCGGCTCAGAGGGCTCAGGCTTCGGTTCCCCCTCCTGGGTCATGTAGTAATTTTTATTGTCAGAAGGGGATCGGAGTGCAATTAAGTTTGAGAACCCCTGCACTAGAGAATGCTCATAAACCGCTTGGCCAACATTAGCACAACCAACATAGGCTGGCTGATGCTTGCATTTGTGGATCATTTCAAAATTTGGATCTCTGTTGGTCTCCTCTCGAACTAAATACCCTGTAAAGAGGGTAGAGATTCCAGCCAGAGTGCTAGTGCATAGGGAGCTAACAAGGAAACAAGTCGCGCCCTTAGTGGGGTGCAACACCAGGTGAATTGTTGAAACTGTTGTGTTCAAAACACGCCATGACACATTCCACATTGCAGCAGAGCTACATGCTGACTCTCTGCTTAGCAGCTTGGCACACAGCACCTAATCATCAATAGGGGACTCCTGTTTGGGGCCAGCTCCCTGGGGATCCCTACCCAGATTTAATGGGTAACACACCAGGCAAAGTTTTCAGCCTGCCAGTTGAGGGCCCCAGGCATGAACAGAGCTTCTTGTCATTCCTGAATGTCATCCCAGAATCACACAGAGTGGGGAACTATTCTATGCAGCTTTATTGTTGTTCTGTGTATCTGAGGATCGTGTGGACAAAAATCAAGGGTCCCCATTGTGCCAGAGGCTGCACAGAGCCCCAACTGAAATCACAGCCCCATAGTAAAGGTAGCCTGAGTTTAAAATCTAAACAGACAAAGGTTGGGAGGAGTTATGTAGGCCCAAAGAGGGAAGGGCTCTTGCCTGAAGTTAGCGTCAGAGCTGGGAACAGATCCCAAGCATCCTGAGTCCCAGCCCAGTACTCTACCCACTGGGATGCACTATTCTCCATGGCTGTGGTTTGCAAGCCTATTGGCAAAAGGACACAGTCACCACCAGGGCTTGGACTCAAGAGTCCTGGCTCCCAGACTGACCTGCTTGGAAGGAGGTTACATTGGCTTTCTGCTCCTCTCCCAAACTCCTGAGTTCTGGGGCTGGTGCCAGGGACAAGGAATGCCCGATAGCGGCCAGCTGGGTGCATGGAGTGGTGCAGAAAATTACCTCCCCACATCCCTCCACAGCTTCCAAGGCAGCAGGGAATATGCAATATGGAGGGAGGAGACTACTCCACTCACCCTGCCAGCAGAGGTCAGTGTTGCTCTCCACTAGCAACACCTGCCAAGATTTTAAGGGAACTGGGGAAATGCAGGTCACAAAGGCACCAGTCCCCATTTACTGGAGGAGCAGTTTCAGGGTGGCCAGCCAGTGACAAGCAGTGCCCGCTGGCTCTATGCCCACCTGACATGTTGGGGCTTGCTCAGGAACAAGGGGCAGGGCTCGGGAGTGACTGGAGTGGGTGATTTATGGCAGGACAGCAGTGAGAATTGTCCCTGTGCAGAGACACTGCCCTGATCTATGCCCCACTGCTGCTGCAGGGCATGGAACACACAGCCTCCTGCCATTCCTGCTCACATGAGCGGGGTGCCCCACATAGCTGGGGGCACACAGTTTCCCAGGCACCCTCTAAACAGTCAGTTGGCAACAGCAGTTCTTACTAGCAACTGGAGCCTGGAGTCGGGGACAGGGGCAGGTTAGGGGAGAAAAGAGGCATGGGTTGCCTTGGAGGGGGCACATTGGTGCCCAAGTCCATGGCAGTGCCCAGAGGAAGCGACGCAGCATGCTCCAGTGGCTCCGACGCTGGCCTGGGAGTCTGGGCTGTGGGAGGGGTGTGGGGTCTAGTGAGTTTGAGCAGGGAGGCTGCAGGGCCTGGCACAAAGGAGCCTCAGCCTTGGTGCAGGGGGATCTGTGTGGCAGTACAGTAACACAGGTGCCAAGTAGCAGAACCATGGCTGATTGGGGAAGGTGGAGAGATTTCTGTGCCAGAGTCCGGAGGGTTAAACTAAAAACTCAGTCAGGTGTCAGCAAACAGCATGTGTGTGATTGGCAGGCTGAGTCCAGCAAGGCTGGACTGGAAATGCAAGAGGAGGATAATGGGGGCGGGGGAAGCTGACCACAGGTGAGGTGTGCAGCAGAAGGCAGCCTAAAGGCGGGGGGGAGGGGGGAAGGAGAAAGCTGCCCACGGGATGGAAGAGACATCAGAAGGCAGCCTACAGGAGGAGGGGGGAGCACCTAGAGGGGAGCACAAGGCATTTAATGGGTTAGGGGCCAACTAGGGGGCAGCAGAAGGCAGCACATAGCCTTGGGGGCAGCAAAACACAGCCCGCAGCTGTGGGGAGCAGTGGAAGGGAGCCCGCAGGCTGGGGGGAGAGTGGAGGGCAGGAGAAGGCAGCCCACAGGCTGTGGGGAGGAGAGGGGAGCAGAAGGGAGCTCGGAGGGTGGGAGGAGAGTGGAGCGCAGCAGAAGGCAGCTTGCAGACTGGGGGGAGGAGAGGGGAGTGTAAAGGGAGCCTGTGGGCTGTGGGGTGGTGGGAGGCTGTGGGTCAGGGCTGCACTGAGGGGGGGGGAAAGTGGGGCAATTTGCCCCAGGCCCCCACAAGAGTTTTTCGGGGTCCCTGGAGTGAGGTCCTTCACTTGCTCTGAGGGCCCCAGAAAACTTTCGTGGGGCCTGGGCCCCCAGACCTTCTTCAGCTCCGGGTCTTCGCTGGTGGGGGGTCCTTCCACTCCAGGGCGGAAGGACCCCCCGCCATCGAATTACCACCAAAGCGGGACCTGCCGCCGAAGTGCCGGGTCTTTGGCGGTAATTTGGCGGTGGGGGGCTTCTGCCGCGGGTCTTTGGGGCATTTCGGCGGCAGGTCCCGGAGTGGAAGGACCCCCTGCCGCCGAATTACCGCCAAACGGAGGCCCCCTGCCTCCAAAGACCCCAGGCCCCCGGAATCCTCTGGGTGGCCCTGCTGTGGATCAGGATCCCCCCCGAGCTCTGCCTTAGAGTAGGAGTTTCTACCTATAAAGCCCGATGGAGGGCAGGAGGGAGGTGCTGGGGGGTCCAGATACATGATCAGGTGAGGAAGGCAGGGAGCTACTCTGCCATTAACCCTTCACTGTCTTGTCCCCATTACCCAGCAACCCTGGCTGCTGGACTGAGTGCCTGGGTTGCGGGGGCGGGGGGGGGGAGGGGAGGAGCTGGGACTCACCTCTCCCAGCTGCAGAGAGGAGTCCTGAGCACCAGCAGTGAAGGGTCTGGGGGCTCTGCAGGGACTGTGCAGAGGAGACATGCCCCCAGTGGAGAATCAGAGCAAATCAATGGCTAAAGCCCAGGCAGGAGCAAGACAGCCCACCGCCAGCTGGGTGTCATTGAGGGCACCACACACACTTCCTCTCCAACTGCATCTGAGCCCTCCAGTCCTGTGCCCCCCAGACTCCCCACACACGTGTGTCCCCAGACCACTTTCCTCTGAGCCTCTTACCCCCCAGTACCTCTGCATCCCAAGCCCCTCCCCTCCCAAGGAGGTGGGCGAAGCAACCCCTGAGTCCAAGAGGGAGCTGTGGCCAAGGGCACGATGCCCATCATACACATAGCTGGTTGGAGATACAAGGTGGGTCAGGCTGAGGAACTCCCGTAGCACCCACAAGGGGGGCTGCTTCCAACAGCAGGACTTGTTTAACAGCAGGGGGAAGCTGCAGAGTTGAGGGGAAGGAAGGGACCCCCAAGGCAGAGGGTACCCTAAAGCAGGTCACACTGAGACACAGAGGTTACAGGGGTCTGTGTTTCTTCTGCCTCCCCCAGCAGGACTTTCTCACTCAACCCCTTGGAACCTCAGGAGCATTACCGGGGGGTTGCTACTCACCCTGCTGCACTGTAGGTAGGGGCACCCCCAGGCCCAACTGTATCACCGGTAGACTCCCAGGGCTGCCTCCAGGCCCTGTTGCATTATGATTTATAGGGATACCCTCAGGGCTGCTCCTGGGCGCCATTTAATTATAGCTAGAGGCACCCTCAGGCCACACATGGGCCCCATTGCATTATGGGTAGAGTCACCCCAGGGCTGTTCATAAGACCCAGTGCATTATGGACAGGGATAACCCCCATAACGGCTCCCAGACCAATTGTGTTATGCATGGGGCACCCCACAGAGCATCTCCCAGGCCCTAATGTATTATGGGCAGAGGCACCTCCACAAGGCTGTTCCCAGGCCCTGTTGAATTATGGGTGGGGGCACCCCCTAGGGATGCTTCCATGCCCCATTGAGTTGTAAAGGATTCACAGCAGCCTGGGAGTGTAGCAAGATAAAAAAGGGCCAAACTTCCATAATCCCCCTGCCCACTGGGTCCCAGAACCGGCAGGATGCCAGAGTCACCTGTGAATGGGAATCCTCTCCCCTTGGCATGGAAACACACCCCCAGCAGAGGGTATGCAGTGCCATCTCCTAGCCAGCAGGGGGCATCCCCCAGATGATAGGGGACATCGACCCAGATGACGGGGGTAAAAACAAGATTCAAGAGTCGGGGAGGGGTAGGAACAGGCCATGAGTTACTGACCACGAGAGGGCCCTACCTCTGCTGCAAAGAACTCCATTGGCCCTGGGGTAGGACAAAGAGAAGCCCCAGGCCACCCACCACAGACAGAATAAGACCGCCCAAAAATCCAACCCCTCCAGGAAACACAGACAGAACTATGGATATGCACCCCACAACTTCCCCTAAAGAAGCCGTGACTGAGATGGGCAGGGATTTAAGGGCATCAGCAGGGCTGGGGTGGGAGGTGGGCTGGCATACCCAGGTTGGGGAATTATGGTTTTCAGTCTCACTCTTCCCTCTGTCCCTCTGTGATTCCACCCCAAGTCCCAGCCCCTCTGTCCACATGCTCACTGGGCACAAGCTACAGGAGAGATGATTGGACGCAATGATACACTGAATTGCATCTGTGCAATATGTGAGGATGCTGAGGCTATGTGTTGCACAAGGGCATGCAATGCACAAAGGCACCACCAGGAGCATGTGAGATCCAGGCACCTGGTACCCAAGGACGATATCAAACTGGGAGGGACTGCAACTGCTTTGGAGGACAGGGTCAAAATTCAAAATGATCTGGACAAATTGGAGAAATGGTCTGAGGTAAACAGGATGAAGTTCAATAAAGATAAATGCAAAGTGCTCCACTTAGGAAGGAACAATCAGTTTCACACATACAGAATGGGAAGAGACTGTCTAGGAAGGAGTATGGCAGAAAGAGATCTAGGGGTCATAGTGGACCACAAGCTTAATATGAGTCAACAGTGTGATACTGTTGCAAAAAAAGCAAACATGATTCTGGGATGCATTAACAGGTGTGTTGTAAACAAGACACGAGAAGTCATTCTTCCGCTTTACTCTGTGCTGGTTAGGCCTCAACTGGAGTATTGTGTCCAGTTCTGGGCACCGCATTTCAAGAAAGATGTGGAGAAATTGGAGAGGGTCCAGAGAAGAGCAACAAGAATGATTAAAGGTCTTGAGAACATGACCTATGAAGGAAGGCTGAAGGATTTGGGTTTGTTTAGTTTGGAAAAGAGAAGACTGAGAGGGGACATGATAGCAGTTTTCAGGTATCTAAAAGGGTATCATCAGGAGGAGGGAGAAAACTTGTTCACCTTAGCCTCCAATGATAGAACAAGAAGCAATGGGCTTAAACTGCAGCAAGGGAGATTTAGGTTGGACATTAGGAAAAAGTTCCTAACCGTCAGGGTAGTTAAACACTGAATAGATTGCCTAGGGAAGTTGTGGAATCTCCATCTCTGGAGATATTTAAGAGTAGGTTAGATAAATGTCTATTAGGGATGGTCTAGACAGTATTTGGTCCTGCCATGAGGGCAGGGGACTGGACTCGATGACCTCTCGAGGTCCCTTCCAGTCCTAGAGTCTATGAGTCTATAAGGATGCCCAAAAGTAAGAGGCAATTCCCCAACTCTGAGAACACTCCCTCTCTCCATCCACCTGCTTTTTGTCTGTCCCCTCAATACAGGAGCCTTCAAGGCAGGGTGCCCTGATCCACCTCCATTGACCTGCAGATGTCCCCATCCCCCCTTAATTAGGGACTAGTGGTGTTCCTCTTTCCCAGTGCAATTCCTTGGCCCCCCCCAACATTGGGAAACTCCCCAGCCCCTCACTCCCAGACCTCTAGAGCAGGGACCTACAGTACAGTAAATCCTTCTCCCAGTGCATCCCCTTCCCCATGGAATCACACACACTTGGTGCAGGGAATTCTGACCCCTCACCCCAAACCCTACAGCAAGGACTTGCAGTGAACTCCCCTCCTACAGGCATTTCTCCCCTCCCCCTGTAGTCATGGAATCATAAAATATCAGGGTTGGAAGGGACCTCAGGAGGTCAGCCAGTCCAACCCCCTGCTCAAATCAGGACCAACCCCCAGACAGATTTTTGTCCCAGATCCCTTTGTCCTTGGCCCCCTCAAGGATTAAACTCACAACCCAGGGCTTAGCAGGCCAATGCTCAAACCACTGAGCTATCCCTCCCTCAGTACAATTGCTCCTTTGACACCAACCCAGACCATGTAACTGTGGAGCACCACATGATCTTGGGAACCATGGAAGGATGGAGCTAGGCTCCATGCACCAGAGGGGGGTGTTGATGGGTGGGACCATGTATAGGATGGGGGGACATGCTGAGATACACGACAACATGCCTGTGATCTAATATGCATGGAGGATGTTGACATACACTGGGGATGTGTAACAAACATGAGCACATACATGGGTTTGCTAACATATATGACAACATGCATGGGAATTAACACACATAAAGGATGCTAACATGCATGACAACATATATGAATTATGCTAACATGAATGGCGGATGCTAATACATGTGACAGCATGCATGAATATGCTATGATGGAGAGAGGGTGCTAACATATGTGACAATATGCATGGGAACTAACATACCTGAAGGATGTTAATATGCATGACAACATACATTAAGTATAACATGTATGGGAGACTAACATGCATGGAGCTGATAACATCATGACCCAATGCTAATGTGCATGTGTGCTAACATGAATGACCACATATATGGAATGCTAGCATGCATGACCATGTGCATGGGGGATACTTATATATCCAAGATTGCTAGTAGCCATGGCAACATGCATGGAGACAGCAATACACATGGTGTTCTTCACATGCATGACAGCAGGCCTGGGGGTGATAAGTCATACACTATGCAAGGATAGTCTTTCTGCCTTAGATCCATACCTATGCCATGGCTGAGATGCATAGCACAGCAAGGGGAGCGGGATTCAAGTCAGGAACACCACACTAGAATCTTCTCCTGCAAAGCATTCTGGATAATTACATATGTAACTGATTAACCGTGCCATGCTCAGGGGGAGCTTTGGGCAGGTGGTCTCTGAGGCCAGGTGGGTATGCCCTAGTCAAATTAATAGGGTTATGGGATGGTAGGGTTTAAGCCCTGTGTCCTGGCCTAACTCAGGCTTGGATCTTTCTATTGCCACTCACCTCCTTGATTCTTCCTCACTGTGTATCCTTAGGTGTTAAACAGTCTCCATAACCCACCCCAGAGGCAGCTGCTTCTCAGCACCAGGCGAGGTGTCCCTGTACCAAAAGCCCTGAGCTCTGCCCCAGAGGTGGCTGCATCTAAGTGCCTCCCCTTGTGTCGTTAGTCTGAATCCCATCCCCTCCTGTGCTGCCTGCTTTAAATCCTGCAGCTGGCACATCCTAGGCTAATGGGCCTTCACAGGGAGTGGTGCTGATCAGGTCAGCTGATCACCACCCACACGGTGTCTGTCGATACCCATTAGAGGGTAGGGTGGCAGTATCACTGTGTCCCAGCTGCATGGCAGTACCTGACTCAAGGCCGGCGAGGGGGGAGCTGTCCAGCTGCATGCACCTCTTCCTTGCATTGCAACCTCTGCAGATGCCAGCTATGGTCTGATCACCCTCCTGCCTCACCCTGCGTGCACATGCCCTGTCCATGTGCTTGAGAATCAAAGATGCAAGGTAAGGAAGGGCTGTTAGCACCCACTGTGAGCTGGTGTGCACCTTGGCACCTGACATGCCAGCTCCCTGCCCCCCCCACCCGCAGGCACCCACCCTCAAATTCCCCATTTGTGCTTGGTGCCAGATGGATCATTTCCCCTAAGGGTCGGAAGCCCACCAGCACACCTGCAGCACTGGCCTGTCAAACAGGTGCATTATGGGAGCTGGAGGACCCTAGGTGGGCCAAGTGGTCTGTTCCAGGGTGGAGGGGAGGGAGGGATACTAGTTGGATGGGCCCATTGGTCTGATCTGGGGTGTCAGGGGAAGTGAAGGATGCCAGGCTGGATGGGCCCATAAATCTGATCGGGAGTAGATGCGTCACCAATCTAGCTGTATCTACTCCCAGGGCAGGAGTGGATTAGAACCAGAGGAGGGCTGACTGGAAGGGAAAGCAGCACACCAGAGGCTGGGAGACAGCAGTGTCCGATGCTATCATGGAAGGGGAGGCAGCACTATCATGGGTAGGGTGCTGTGGGTGAGGGGGCAGTTGTGCCATGGGGGAGGCAGTGCTGTGATGGGGGAAGGCAGCGCTGACACATGAGGAGCGGGACAATGCTCATGCTCTCAGCCTAGCACAGGGGACAGTATAGATTTGTCTGCTGGGCCTGTTCTGGCTGCAGGGAGATCTGTGGCGTCAGAGATCGACCGGGTAGCACGTGGGTGGGGCAAGTTGCTTGTCTCAGCAATCTCCTTCCATGCTTGGGGCAAGATGGGGGGTGGGGGATCCAACAGATACCTGCAGGGCTGACCCATCCCCCTATCCTTCTCCCTAGGATTCCCTAAAATACCACAACCCCTGCAGCGGCTCCCAGAAGATGCTTCCCCCTCCCCCCCCCCCCGTCCATCTAAGCTGATCCCCTGTATCCCATTCTCTGCCCCTTGAGCCAGCCAATTCCCCCATCCTTTGGCTGGATCAGAGCCAGCACTCCCTAGAAGGAAAAGACCTCAGATCCCAACCCCCACCCCCAAGTCACTGGTAACACAAGCTGTTCATAGTGTGAGTTAAATAACTGTTGGGTCATTAAAAATAAGCTTGTACAGCCACTGCTGGGCCCAGTAACAAAGAAGAGCTTACAAGCAAGTTACACAGTGCATGTGAGAAAATACGCGGGGAGACAAGGGGGCTGAGAGTCAGGGCTCCTGGGTTCTGTTTTCAGCTCTGGGAGGGAATTGGGGTCTCATGGTTAGGAGAGGGGGAACTGTGTCTGCACCTTACTCTGCTCCAGCCTCGGAACCCAGGAGTCTTGACTCTAGACCCCTTCTCCTCCACCATAAACCATTTAGACCCCACTATGTGCTGGGAATAGAAATCCCAGAGTGTTGACTCCCATCCCCCTACTCTAACCCGCTAGACCCCACTCCCCTCCCAGAGCTGGAGAGAGAACCCAGGAGTCCTGACTCCCCAGTGGCAGGAGAGACAATCTGATAGAAAGCGAGATAGAGACCCCAGACTGTTATAATGGTTAGTTCCATTCTCCCCCCGCCCTTCCTGTTTTGCTGTGACAATGGAACAGCCCCAAGAGAATCCCGCTCCTCTCAGCCCACTGCAAAATTATGAAAGAGATTTACAACTCAGCACGGAGCAACCAATTCTGATTGGCTGCTGATGACATCATTCCTGGGACCCAGGAGTGGGATCTCTGTGGATGAGCCCAGCTGGGTAGTGCACAGTGGGTCTGGCCCTGCATCTCTAGGGAACACCCCCACCATGTGTGTGCACTCTCTCTCTCTCTCTCTCTCTCTGCTGGGGCAGCCCAGACACTCAACCACACAAACCCAGCACTGGGCTATAGGGTTGGGGGATCAGCCTGGCCCAGGGTGAGACTGCGTGTCTGTTTGTACATACACACTCATGTTTGCATGCACACCCGTCCGGCACACATGCACACAACTCGTGCCCACACACCCATGTGCTTAAATGCACACATATCCTACACAAATATACATACATATTAGGGAAATCATTCTAATGCTAGGGATAGCTCTGGAATAGGCTTCCAGGGGGCAAGAGCAGTGGCAGGGATTCCACTCCTTTCCCCTCCCCATCCAAGCAATAGGCCCCATTCTGCTCTCCCTCCGCCCAGGGACATGATTCTGGAGTCCTTGCAGTGCTTCTAGATTTGTGCCTAACCACGGGATCTGGTCCTGGCTCTTTGAACCCTGAAAGGCATCCCATGCACCTCAAAGCTCTGCTGTAACATGCCGTGCTGCCAGCATATATAGTGCCTAATTCGATGCTTTCCTCCTTGAAATCCCCGAGGAGCCAGAGCTAGGAAAACCCATTTAGCTCATGGGCATGACAGGACTGTGCTCAACCCTGGTGACTCACAGCTTTGGAAAGGCCCCGTGGGAGGGTGCACCGGCTCCCACGCCAGCGCCAGCAGCAGGGGGAACGAGGATGCAAGGCAAGCAGTCCTGCAGCGTGACTGCTTCTGAATGAGGGATTCAAAGAGCTGGAGCCCCCCAATGCTGCCGCATGTCAGCTCTACCAATGGGGCTAGTCCAGGTGGGCCAGGCTGTTGGGTTCAGTACGGGAGCAGTTCTGGCTCCGTGCTGGGTGCTGTCCCAGAGAGATCGAAGCGGCAGGCAGGAGGTCCACCCTAGGGATTTATGGGATGGGTCCAGAATGGGGTTCTGTCTAACACACACACACACACGTGTGTACATACGTATGTACGTATAAATCAGTAGGCAATAAAGGAACACCACATCGGGCTCTAGATCCCATTAACTCCAGTGGAGCTGTGGCTAATTGACACCAGCTGGAGATCTGGCCTCTGATGTTGTGGTGCCTGAGTCGCCCCCACCCCATGACCTCACCAACGAATGGCCAGGGACCTGGAGCTGTTGGCTCCAGCTCAAGAAGTTTCTCGTTAAGCCAGTTCCAGACTGGGCATGTCCCTGCTCAGCTCTGTGTGTCACCCAGTGAGTAACATGCTAAGCAGTCACCGACCACACCTGTGTCAAAGTCCCCTCCTGAGATGCTGGTGGGAGGGAACCCACAGCATTCAAAACAAAGGCACTGAGATGCAAAGACATAGTTGCCTGTACCAACCCTCCGGAGCACGCTCGGGGACGGGGGAGCGTGGTATGGTGTTGGTGTGAGAGGCAGCGTGGATTGCAGGGCTTGGGATCTGTTGGTCATGTACAATGGGTGTGGCTTGCATGGATTTGGGATTCAGTGGATGTGGAAAATGAGCAAGATGTATTATCATGTGTTAATTCTTTAACACATCTGTCACACATCTGCACTCTTACATGCTTAACACATACAGACAAATATGCACACATACATATCCTGTGCATGCATGCATGACCCCATGCTTGCCCCATGCACACGTGTGCATGCATGCAGACACATTAATTCCCAGGCATATACATGTCTGTTGACACATGACATCACATGCACACACACACTCTTGGAAGTTCTCACCATATGTACATTAAATACCTTCACTTGTCCAAACACTCAGATTCTCCCCATTCCTGTGCCTGGATTCACCTCCCCCCCACACCTCTCCCTGTCCACACACACAGAAACATGCTCTCACACATCAGGTTCTGATGTGGGCAAAGCACAGAGAGCTCTTCTGGCAGAAGACACCAGACATGTGAGCATTGGACACACACCAGGGCTTGCACATTAGGCCCACTGCACCCCACCCTCCCACTTAGCACGGCGGGGTGGTGAGGGAGATTTGTTTTGAACCACCGGCTGCGAAGGGTTCAGTACAGGAGACAGGTCAAAAGCTGGGCTGCGTGTGGGGGGATATGACCCTGTTCTGTTTAATTTCTTGCTCATTTGATTCCTACCCAGGGCCAGCTCTAGGCACCAGCGCTCCAAGCATGTGCTTGGGGCAGCACTTTCCAAGGGGCGGCACTCTGGCTCCTTTTTTTTTTTGGCTTGGGAAGCCGACCCTGAGCGGAGGTGAGCTGCGGCGGTGACGGACGTGGGGAGGGCTGCAGGAAGTAACCGGGGGGGGGGCAGAGGAACCGCTTCCCCTCCCAGCTCACCTCCGCTCTGCCTGCTTCCCTGCACGTGCCGTCGCTCCGCTTCTCCCCCTCCCTCTCAGGCATGCCGCGTGAATCAGCTGTTTTGCGGCAAGCCTGGGAGGGATGGGGGAGAAGCGGAGTGGTGGCGGCGCGTGCAGGGAAGCAGGCGGAGTGAAGGTGAGCTGCGGTGGTGGGGGGAGCGGGGAGGGTCACAGGAAGTAACCTGGGGGGGCAGAGGAACCACCTCCTCCCCTAAGTGCGCCGCTGTTCCGCTTCTTCTCCCTCCCTCCCAGAGGTAGTAGGGGAAATGTGGTGCTCCCAGGGGAGGAGGCGGGGCTGGGGATTTGGGGAGGGGGTTGGGGTGGGGAAGAGGCGGAGTTGGACCGGGGCGGGGGGGGCACAGGAAAATTGTTTTGCTTGGGGCGGCAAAAATCTTAGAGCCAGCCCTGTTCCTACCATTCTTGGGAACCCCAGATATAAACAGCTCCTCCTGCTGCACTAATGCGTAGAATGGATGGACAGAAAGAGGGTTCCTAGCAGTGGAGGGACAGAGACACAAACAGACATTATGCTAATTTAGTGACTCCCTCCCAGGATCTCAAAGCACTTTGCAAAATTCATGTAAGCCTCCCTGTCCCCCCTGCACTTTGTAATGCAGCCTTTAGAGCACAGAACTCCTGAGTTCTCCTCCCAGCCCTGCTGCAGACACCCAGCATAACATTGAGCACAAGGCCCTTCCCTCCCACATTGCCTCAGTTTCCCCATCTGTAAATCACAGTGAAGGAGGGAGAGTGATAGTTATACGATTGAAATAAAATGTGTTGCAATGGGAAGCGCTGCAGTAAGGAAAAGGATGGTGGCGAGGGGGGGTGGACAGTTAGATACCTTGATAGAGGTGCATGGGAATGGATAGCTGGATGTATATAGGGTGGATGGCTAGCTGGATGTGTGCAGGAATGGGTGGCTAGCTGGATAATAGGATGTGTATGGGCATTGATAAGTAGATAAATAGATGGATGGGGGATGGCTGCATGGAGATCTGGTTAGATGGATATGCATGGGGATGAATGGATAAATAGGTCGACTTGGATGGATAGATGGATCTATTGGACCTATGGGGTTAGGTAGATTGGTTGCTGTCTATGGGGGTGGATGGATCTAGGTCTCTGTGAGATTTGGTAAATCAGTTGCTCTGTGGGGTGGATGGATCTGGGTCTCTATGTGGTTTGGTAGATCAGTCGCTGTCTATGGGCATGGATGGATCTGGGTCTCTATGGGGTTAGGTAGATTGGTCACTCTCTATTGGGGGTGGATAGATCTGGTCCCTATGGGGTTAGCTAGATCGGTCGTTCTCTATTGGGGGTGGATGGATCTGGGTCTCCATGGGAGTGGATGGATCTGAGTCTCTGTGGTGTTAGGTAGATTGGTTGCTCTCTATGGAGGTGAATGGATCTGGGTCTCTACAGGGTTAGGTAGAGCTAGGGTGACCAGAAGTCCCAATTTTATAGGAAAGGTCCCAATTTTGGGGGCTTTTTCTTATATAGGCGCTTATTACCCCCCACCCCGCTTTTTTATGCTTGCTGTCTGCTCTCCATGGGGGTGGATGGATCTGGGTATCTACAGGGTTAGGTAGATCAGTTGCTCTCTATGGGGGTGAATGGATCTGGGTCTCTACAGGGTTAGGTAGCGGTCGCTCTCCATGGGGGTGGATGGATCTGGGTATCTACAGGGTTAGGTAGATCAGTCGCTCTCTATGGGGGTGAATGGATCTGGGTCTCTATGGGGCTAGGTAGCGGTCGCTCTCCCTGGGGGGTGGATGGATCTCGATCTCAATGGGGTTAGGTAGATCGGTCCCTGTGTTTCTCCAGCGCCCTCCCCCGTGGACAGACAAACACACAGACAAGAGGGTCCTCCGTCCTTCCTTCCTTTCACAATGAAGCCAGCTTGGGTCACGTGTCCCGGTCCCTCACCATCCCGGAGATCCGGGCTCGCTCTCATTGGCTACAGATGATGTCACCCTCATAGCCCCGCCTCCTGCTCCCCCTTCCCATCAAAGCAAGGCTTCAGCACCAGATAGGGGTGCGGGTGGGGGAAGTAAATAGACAACCCGGGGGGTGGAATTTGCCTGGGCATTGGGGGGACGCAGAGGCTGGCTTCCAAGGACCCCCCTAACCTCCACTCACATGGGCATAAGCTACAGCATAGGGATCTGATGCAGGTAAGAGGGTGGCTGGGTATCCTGTACCCCCTCACCCCTTGGGACATGGGGGGGCTCTGACTGGCACTCAGTGGTGCTAGGGGCTTGGCACGGGGGCTGCTTCTCCCCGGGGGATTTGTTTTGGGAAGGGGAACGTTCTGGGCAAAGGGAGGCAAACACCTGGCTGGCTCAAGGGGTCCGGGGTGCGAACATGTGGGGGAAGGGCGCAGCGCTTTGTGGGCAAGGGTGCAAAGATTTGGAGGTAGGGGTAGAGGCGTGTGTGTGTGTGTGGTGTGTGTGTGTGCGCGCGGAGAGAGAGAGAGAGAGAGAGAGAGGAGACATCCCCGAAAGTGGTGACCCCCCAGCGTAGGGGTTCCTAGCATGGTAGCAGCTTGGGGATGTATTGTAATACAGCTGGTTGGGGGGGGCGCACATCTGGAGCGGGGGCGCCGGGCGCTAATGAAGGAAGCTGGGACAGGGGACCGGTTGGAACCAGGGAAGGGTTAAGCTGTCAGAGGTGGTGACTTGCTGCCAGAATGGCGGGGTGGGGGTATCCTGCTGTCTGAACGGGGGGGACACGGGAAAGAGGGGAGTGGGAGCGGGGACACCCAGCAGAGCTTGTGGTGGCTGGCAGAACGGCTTGTTACGGCAGAGCTTTGGGGCGCGTGGGAGGGGAAGGCTGGAGCCGCGATCATGGGTGACAGACGGGCTCCCACTCCGGGCAGGGAATGCCAGGCTGGGGGAGGATAGAGAACCGTGATGCCAGGACAAGAGGGGGTGATGCCATGTCGGGGAGATGGGGGGCAATGCCAGGCTGGAGGGGATGATGCCATGTTGGAGAGATGGGGACAATGCCAGACAGGAGGGGATGATGCCATGATGGGGAGATGGGGAGGAATGCCAGGCTGGGGGGACGGGAGGCAATGCCAGGCTGAGGGTGCAGGACAAGTGTGATGTCAGGCCTTGGAGGGGGCTGAGTGGGATCCTGCCCCTGCAGCAGGTAACTGGGTTCATGGCTCAGTGCCATGGTGGGAGTGGGGGTATTGTCAGTCTGGCTGGCTGTGACCTTACCTTACAGGGAGCTGGGAGGCCCGTGGGACCTTGTGCCCACTCTATGCTCAGCGCTGCAGTGACACAAGGGGTTATTTTTGGGTTGTGATAGCATATTCAGGGGCTCAGGGGGGAAGTTACTGGTGGCACTCCTGAGGTTGGCCAATGAGCTCCTGGGCTTTACACCCCCACCCCCACATGTGTGTGCATGAGCATGACAATGACTGCTGGAGGAACATGCATGATTGCACTCACCTATGCTGTGACACACACACAGACGCACACACCTATGCTCAGGTATACACAAATAGACACCCACCCTAACCTGCAAAGCTTGCACACACACCCTTACCAACCACAACACATGCTTACCACAACACACCCTCCACAACATGCCAAAGCTTGCAAAGTGCACGCGCCTACCAGAATACACATTCACCACATCAGGCACAAGTGCACAAACACAGACTTGCACAACTCAGCATGCCAAAGCTTGCACACAGATGCACCCTCGCATTGGTGCATGCTTGCACCACAGCACGCAGAAAAAGTGCACACACAACATACAAAAGCTTGCATAGGTACATATCCCACAGTGCACACTCCCTCTCCCCCCATGATGTGCCCATGCAGCCAGCTCAGCATGCGTATACACACATGTGCCTGTCCTGACACACACAGACACCCAACCACCTCATGCTCCTGTTAATTACTCCCAACCTCTCCATCAGAGGCAGGCAGCTGCCCACGAAAGAGCCACGTGCTCCCAGCACTGGGATTATTTCTCTGTTTAGAATGGGGCAAAATGTGGGAGAGGGTACACCCACCCTATGGGATTGGGGCTGTAACTCTACTATGGGTGTGTGTGCAGGGAGAGGGGAGGGGAGGGTAAGTGAGTAGGAGGAGTGACATGGGGACAGGAGCTGGAGGGGGGTCTAGGGACAGGAGGAGACTGTAGCAGGAAGGTGGGGTGGGGGGCAGAGGGGCAGGAGCAGCTAAGCAGCATTGCCCCTGTCCCTTCCACCACCCCCAGCTAGAAAAGCAGTCTGGTCCCTAGCCAATCAGAATTTCTGCAGGTGGAAGAACAGCCCTCTCCCCAACCAGGCAGAATCCACAGGGAATCTTTACTGCTGATTGGCTGGCAATGGGTATCACATACTGGGAGATGGGGTGGCCAAGGATACAGCCCCCTTCCCCCAAGAGCTGGGGGTGCTTTGGTTCATGGCACTAGGGCTGCCCCCTGGTGACAGAGATGGGGACAGCTGTCTGAACAGTTCCCCTGCCCTCCCTCCTCACTCTGCCCAGCACAGCATTTCTGGGGCCAGCTGGTGAGCTCACCCCCGGGTGGTAACCTGAGGAAGCACGAGCCCCTGTTGGGCGCTGCCAGCCCCTGAGCTCAGCTGGGTATTTTTAGAAGTTCCGTGATTTTGCTTTTCAGAGAGGGACTAAACATGTTGCCCCAGGGACCTGGACTCGCCAGCTAAAGAGCAGAGCATGTGGGCATGCATTGGGGTGAGCATGCACCAGTAGGATGTGCATGGGCGTGCACTCGGATGAACATACACCAGTTTGTATGCTCTGATGTAAGTGCCTATGCATGCACTGAGGTGGGTGTGCACCAGTATGAGTGTGTGACCTGGCGTGAGCAGGCACTAATGTGAGCACACATGTCCATGAGTACAAATGTGAGTGTGCATGGGGGTGAGTGCCAGGGGTGTATGTTTGACTTCACATAGGCATGTGCGTGCATGGAGATGAGTGTGCACACAAATGTGCATCTGTGCACGTGTGTGTGTCTGAGTGCGTGTGCTGGAGAGCGTGTGAGAGTGCATCTGTGTATGCGTGTGGCTGAGTGTGCAGGAGTGTGTAAGCCCATAGGCCTATGTAGAGCTGCGACTGTGCATGGCTTTCCCCTTATGTGGATGCACGTGGGTGTCCTTAAGAGTAGCTCAGCCCAGGCCCTGCAGCCCTCGATAGCCCCTGGTCTGTTGGGGAAAGATCCCAGGCTAGAAGGGCACAGACACTCCTCTCTAGTGGGGGGGAACCCCTCCCCCCTGTTCTGCAGTTCTGTCCCTCACATTCCCCCTGCTGCCAGAGGCGCTGATGGGAGTAGCCGGCTCTGTCAACCCGCTTTAGAGCACAGCTGCTGTCCTGGGGGAGCATGGGGAGTGCTTCAGGGCTGGCCAGAAGGGGGACAGAGTCACAGAGGAATGCTGACACAAGGCAGGGGGTTGTGGGGAAAGTAGAGACCATCACAGGTGTGGGCGGGGCTGGAGAGGGGGTCAGAATGGAAGGGGAGATGGGGCATGGACCCTCACTGGGAGACAAAGAGAGGAGTAGGGGGAGGTCAGAGTTGCCATGGTGGCAGGAAATGGGGGGAGGGGCTGTGTGAGGATGGGGGATGGAGTGCTGGTGTTGAGGGGGCACAGAGTGTAATTTCCCACATGATTCCTTCATGGCCCCAGTGGGATATGCTTCCCCCCAGCAGCCCTGTACCCCGGCCACGTGTGTGATGTGGGGCTGCCGGTAGCTGGAGCCCACCAAGGCATAGGGGAGGGGGGGTTAATCTCTGCTGGTGCAGAGAACAGAGATGAATTGGCCTCTTTGAATCTGACTCAGGCTCAGGGGAGCATGGGGTGCTTGGAACTGATAAGGCACCAAAATGGGGGAGGGGTGGAATCTGCAACCAGGAGCTTGGACCAGGAGGGCTGCCCAGAGCACCCCCCAACTCAGCTGCTCTTGCCCCCCCCCTTGCTATGGTTTGTATAGGGATCCCCCTCCCAGCACTGGGATGCAGGCACCGGGGGTGGGGGGGGGAAGGACTATTTAACTGCAAAGCCAATAGGGAGCCAGGACTCTAGTGCTCCACCCCCTGACCCTGGCTGCAATGACTGGACCTCACCTGAAATATCAGAGCTAGAGCATGAAGGGTTAAAACGCTTTTGGGAGGGTGTGAAATGAGTTTGCTGGGTCTCAGCCCTGGTGTCCCTAGCAGGGTGTGTGTGTGTGCAGGGAGGCACAGCTTGGCTGGCATGTGGAGAGGACCACTGGTGTGGGGACTACCCCTCTGTGCCCCTTAGTATCCCACACCCTCCTGACCCTCTCTCCCCTCTCTCTGCAGGTCATCCTTCCCAATGCCTCCCTCACCCCTGGAAGACCGCCTCTCCGTCCTCCAGCGCCCCAAGACCTTGGCTTTGCGCCTCAATCACAGCTTCCCTGCCGACAAGCAGCTCCTGTCACCCCGGGCACGGAGACCCCCGAGCCACCCACTCCCTAAGGACCGAATCGGGGCTGCCCCACACTATCAGGAGCCCCAGGCCTGCCTCCCACCCCCTCACTCCCACACCATCGACATCAAGTTGACGGTGGGGGCCGTGCAGAGCCGGGCACGGGAGCGCAACCTCTCCCTGCAGCTTGACCTCCACCAGGGCGGCAGCAGGTCCTGCGGGGGGCCGGAGCTCAAGGTGCTGCTGCCTCAAGCCAAGCTTAAGAAGCGCTGCTTTAAGGAAAACTCGCGGCCAGCCAGGAGGGACCCCCCATCACCCGCTTCCTCCTGCCTCTCCAGCCCCGGAGCAGGCACCATGCACCCCTTGAAAGGCGGCTGCCGGGGCTGCTGGCGTTTGATGCGCTGTGATGACACCAGCCCTAAGCCGGGGCTGCGCTCCCTGGGGTGCCTGTCATGCCACTCCAGTCTGGCTTCCCTCAGCTGCTCCCCGCCCTCGGTCAAGAAGCTGGGGTGCTTGCCCTGCACCCCGTCAGCCCTCAAGTCCCTGGCCTGCCTGGCATGCAACCCCTCAGTTAAGTCGGTCAGCTCCTCCTGCAGCTTCTGCAGCAGTGACCCCATCGTAGCCTACGACCCCCCAGCCAGGAGCTCGCCCTCCTCCAGCTATGATGAGGATGACTACAGCGTGCGCACCATCTGGCCTGAAGAGCTGGCCAAGAAGATGAGCCGTTCCCGCACCCAGCAGCAGGGGGCGCCGCTGATCCTGGATTGCCGCAACCTGATGCAGTACACCAAGAGCCAGCTGCAGGGCGCCATGCACTTCAGTGTCTCGGATGCGGCCGGCAGGCGGCGCCTCCAGCAGGGCAAACTGGCCATGCTGGACTTCATGGCCTCCAAGGACCCCCACGACTCCCTGCAGCGCCTCTGGCCCAAGGAGCAGCAGAACGGCTGCTGTGCTGCAGTGGGCGAGCCCTCTGCCCCTCCGGCCCCTCCCGAGCCCCGCAAAACCCTGCCCGCCCAGAACCTCCACCTGGTGCTGGACTCACTCAGTAAGGAGGTGCAGAGCAGGAGAGGTAGGTGGGCATGTGGCGATGGTGGTACCAAGGAGGCGTGAGGTGGCAGGCTCTGGTGGGCATGCAGGGGGTTGGATAGGGGGGCGGATGGACAGGGTGGGTGCACAGAGGGGAGGAGAGAGAACCTGTCTTCTCAAGCACGCCTGTCCTGGCTGAGACCTGACAGGGCTTCTCACAGAGATTCCTAGGGCTGGGGAGAGATTTCCCCCCATCCCCTCAAGCCAAGACCCCTTGCAGTGCACCCCTGATCTCCAGGACTCACCCCTCCCAGTGCACCCTCCCCTCTCCCAGGCTTGACCCCCAGACTCCTTGCAGTCCCAGACCCTCCAGCTCCTGCACAGTGCGCCCTGCCTTCCCTTCCCGCCCCCTAGCCTTGTATTGCCCCTCCCATGGCCTCCCCTCATCCCCCAGCACAGGACCCTCTGACCTCATCCCAGCAGGATCCATAGGGAACAGATGGCAGAGTTAAGGGGTGGGGGGGCCAGTGCAGCTGGCCCAAGCGCCCCCCTGTTCTGAGCCTGTTGAACGGGATTGATCTCAGCCCAGCTGGTGACATGACATCACTCCTTTCACTGCCCCTCCCCCACTCCCTGCTGGGGCACTGACAGCCATTGGACAAAACTGTGACCCCCATTTGTGATGGGAGCCAGGCATTGAGCTGCTACAATCCCCCCAGCTCCCCTAGTTCCATTGGCCCTTCCACCCAGACTCCCCCTCTCATACATGTCTCTCCCTCCAGCATCTTCCTTCCCTGTCCCTTCCCCCCAAATTTCCCTCCTTCCTCCACCCCAGTTCGGGCCCACAGAGAGACTCAACCACATTTTATCCAGCTGGCCTTAGGGCGCTGGCTGCACCCCCAGCCCAGCCCAGCAGCGCTTGCAGGCTGCAGAGTCGGGGTGGGCGTGGGTGGTGCCAGCCCTGGGGGAGGGCGGTCAACAGAACAGGGAAATGGTGACATTTTCTCTACCCCCCTTGTGCTGCTCAGAATTTGGAGAGAAAGGTTGTGGGGAGAAGGTCAGAGATTGGGGGTTAGTCTGGGTGGGGGTAGTTCAGAGCTTGAAGGTCAGTGTTCGGGGTCTTTGGGGTCAAAGGTCAGGAACTGGGGTGCATGGTGTGCTTGGGGTGAGGGTTCAGGGCTGGGGGGACTGAGGTGCTGAAGGTTGGGGTAGAGGAGGTTTGCAATCCAGCTAGGTTGAAGGTTCCAGGGCTGTAATTTGAGCTGAGTTATGAGGCAGGGCTGGAATTTGGAAGCTCAGGCCAAGGGGCTCCCCTGACTTTGAGGGATTCATAAACCACAGAGCTCTTGGGCTGGGAGGGTGTGAGCTAGAGGGTCTGGGGTGAGTTTCTAGTCTGGGGTTCAGGGCAGAGTAGGAGAGGCTGAGTTTCAGGAGTTCTCAAGGGATGGTTTCAGCTGGGGAAGGCTGGGTGTGGGTGGTCAGAGTGGGGAGTCAGGCGGAGAGAATCTGGATTTGGGGCCTCAGGCCAGAGGGGTTCTGAGTTTGGTGATTCACGGGCTGGAGGGCTCTGAATTTTGGCCAGTCTGAATCTGAGGCATCAGTTGGGGGGCTTCTGAGACTGGGGGGTTCACAGGCAGGGGGCTCTCAGCGGTTTGACTTTAGGGGGTACAGGCCAGAGGCAAGTCTGAATTTGAGGGATTGAGGCCAAAGGAAGGTTTGAGTTTGGGGGATTCAGGCCAGGGGCAGCTGAGTGTGGGGGATTCTGAAGCCAGAGGTTTGAGTTTGGGAGATTCAGGCCAGAGGCAGGTCTGAGTGTGGGGGTTGACAGGCCAGGGTCTGAGTTTAGGGGGTTCAGGACAGGCGCAGGACTGAGTGTGGGTCCATATGCCCCCGTGATGTTGAGCTGTTGCCTGCAGGGAGTGTGGCAGTGCCACCGTCAGAGTCGCTGGAGGAAGCTGTGGGGGTCCTGGAGGGAGTGGATGGGGACCCTGCGGGGCCACCCCTCACCCCCGACCTGGAGAGCGCCGAGCTGAGCCCCATCCTGCCCTTCCTGTTCCTGGGCAACGAGCGCGACGCGCAGGACCTGGAGCGGATGCTGAGCCTCAACGTGGGCCATGTGCTGAACGTCACCACCCACCTGCCCCTCTACCACGCCCAGAGTGGGCACCTGCACTACAAGCGCCTGCCTGCCACCGACAACAGCCGCCAGGACCTGCGCCAGTACTTTGAGGAGGCCTTCGAGTTCATCGGTATGGGGGGCAGCTCGGGAGCAGGGAGGGGGGCTGGGGTGGTGTCCCCAGGAGTAGAGAGGGTTGGGGACAGGAGGCTGCACCCACGCTGAACACTGTGCCGCTCCCCACCCCCACCCCCGCAGCCTGAGGAGATGGGCCAGCATGTGAGGGGGCACAGCAGGGCTGGGGGAATGCAGGGGATTGGGTAGAGGGTTGGGGGCATTCAGAGGCTTGGGGGTGCTGGGCATAGTGGGGGTGCAGGGGCTTGGGGGTGCTGGGCATAGTGGGGGGTGCCGGGGGTTGGGTAGCAGGATTGGGGGCAGGGCTGGTGCAACCATTTAGGCAAACTAGGCGGCCGCCTAGGGCGCCTAGTGGTTGGGGGTGCCTAAAAGCCCCCTCAAGCGAGGAGGTGGAGGTGAGCTGGGTGAGGGAGCACGCGGGGAGGGGTGCCCACAGTAATGCGGGGGAGGCGCACAGGGGAACAGCTCCCTGCCCCAGCTCACCTGCACTCTGCCTCCTCCGCTGAGCACACAGCCCCGCTCTAAGTCTCCTCCAAGCGAGGAGGAGAATTAGAGCAGCGCCGGTGTGCTCAGTGGAGGAGGCAGAGCCGAGGTGAGCTGGGGCGGCCTACCCAGGCAGGGTTAGCTTTGAGGGGGGGAAATCTCCCCAGGCAGGGTTAGCTTTGGCAGGGGGGTGGGGGGGAAGTCTTCCCAGGCAGGGTTAGCTTTGGCGGGGGGGGGGGGGGGGGGAGTCTCCCCAGGCAGGGTTAGCTTTGGCAGGGGGGTGGGGGGAAGTCTCCCCAGGCAGGGTTAGCTTTGGCGGAAGGGGGCGGAGTCTCCCCAGGCAGGGTTAGCTTTGGCGGGTGGGGGGAGTCTCCCCAGGCAGGGTTAGCTTTGGCAGGGGGGTGGGGGGAAGTCTCCCCAGGCAGGGTTAGCTTTGGCAGGGGGGTGGGGGGAAGTCTCCCCAGGCAGGGTTAGCTGCCATGGGGGGATGGGGGGGAGAGGGGTTAGCTGTCACGGTGGGGGGGTAGCTGCTGCGAGGGGGGCTCCCCGGGTGGGGGCTGAGATAGCTGCCGTGGGGGAGGGGTGCGGGGTTAGCTGGGGAGGGTGCAAGGTGGAAGTTTCGCCTAGGGTGCGAAACTTCCTTGCACCGGCCCTGGTTGGGGGTGCAGGGCATAGTGGGGGTGCGGGGGATTGGGTAGCAGAGTTGGGGGTGCAGGGCATAGTGGAGCATTCAGGGGATTGGGTAGAGGGTTGGGGTATGCAGGGGGTTGGGGTGCTGGGCATAGTGGTGGTGCAGGGGATAGACTAGAGGGTTGGGGTGCAGTGGCTGGGGGTGGTGGGCATAGTGGAGGGTTCAGGGGATTGGGTAGCAAGGTTGCGGGTGAAGGGCAGAGTCAGGGGTTCAAGAGATTGGGTAGAAGGTTGGGGGTATGCAGGGGTTTAGGGGTGCTGGGCACAGTCGGGGTGTAGGGGATTGGGTAGAGGGTTGGGATATGTGGAGGGTTGGGGGTGCTGGGCATAGTAGGGGTGCAGGGGATTGGGTAGAGAGTTGGGGTATGCGGGGGTTGGGGGTGCTGGGCATAGTGGGGATGCAGGGGATTGGATAGAGGGTTGGGATATGCAGGGGGTTGAGGGTGCAAAGGACAGGGTAGCTGGGCTGGTGGTGCTGAGGATAATGGGGGCTGGAGGGGGTTTGGTGCAGGGCTGCGTACAGGGCTGGACTGGTAAGAGGCACTGACCCGCCATCTGTCCCCTTCCCCCAGAGGAGGCACACGAGCGGGGTAAGGGTGTGCTGATCCACTGCCAGGCGGGTGTCTCGCGCTCAGCCACCATCGTCATCGCCTACCTGATGAAGCACACGCTGATGACCATGAGCGACGCCTACAAGTATGTCAAAGGCAAACGCCCCATCATCTCACCCAACCTCAACTTCATGGGGCAGCTGCTGGAGTTCGAGATGGATCTCAACGCAGGGGTCACACCCCGTATCCTCACCCCCAAGCTCAAGCTCACTGGAGTGGAGACCGAGGTGTGAGGGGGGCCTGGGCTGGGCCAGGCCACCCATCTCAGGGCGGGGAGGGGAGGGGAGCGTGTGCAATAACTGGACGGATGGACGGGCTTCCAACAGGCCAGGCCTGGGGGCCAGATACCAGGGCACCAATGCCCATTCTGCCCACTTGTGCCCCATGTGCCGCCAGGTGCCCGTTGATAGAGGGCTGACGAGAGGGGCCAGTTTTTACCCCAAGACCAATCTCTGCGTGTGTGTGCAGTGGAGAGGGCTGTTGCCTGCTATTTATTGGGTGTGTGTGTGTGTATTTTGGGGGTCCCTGTGGCCTGTTGTTCCCTTGGCCTCTCCGCTCTGGGTGCTGCTTTGCTGAAGTCTGCTGCGGAGAAGGGGATGTGGGGGGCGCTACAGGGATTTGGGAGGAACACAGGCCAACCCCCCGCCACGCAACAACAAAAAGCAAAAAAAAAAAAACCTTGCAGATTTTTTTTGAAAACTCAGGATGATCACAGACTTTCTTCCAGACTGATTCACAGCGCCAACATGGATGGAGTTTTGGGGGCCCCATGGCCTCCCCACCCTATATTCTTTGGACTCTGCTGCTCCATACCTGACCGTCAACCTGTTATACTGACTGATGTCTTAAAATGACAGTAGCACCTTTCTTGTGTACGGGGGGCGGGGGGGGAGGGGATTACATTGGACGGGAAGGTCTCCTCCCGCAGCGCCCAGTGTAGGAGAGAGACCCCCCACACACACTCCCTCCAGGGCAATACAGTTTAGTAAATCAGAATAGTCTTCCATTAGGGGATATTTATTTTTAAAGACTTGGGGAGGGGCTCCAAAGTGGGGGGTGCCTCCTTCGCTTTTGTACCATGCTGGTTCATTTCATGAGGCTGCTGGTTACTGTCTCTTTAAAATGCCCTCCTCTGGGGGGAGGGGGAGATTTGTGGGAGCTGGGGAGAACTATGGGGAGGGGGGTTTCTTATTTATCTGAGATGCAGTAGGAGTTTTTGGCTTTTAACCTTTTTTTTTCCCTCCTCCCCCAAATGGGGGGGCCTCTATAGTTAATGGTCCTGCAAAATCTGGGTGAGAGGGAATTTCTCTTCCCCCCATTTTAATGTCTTCCAGCCCCTCCCCCTTATTTCCAGTGCTAAGTTTGGTTCCCCCCCACCATGGAGGGTGCAGATATGAGGGGTGGATGGGAGCGTGGGGGAGCCAAAAATGAAGGGATGGGGCTAGTTTCTGTTGGGGGGGTGACAGCAAAGAGAGACCCCTCTCCCTGCATAGAGAGAGGCACTGCCCACAATCCCTCCCCACCCCCCAGCCATATGCACGCTCATCCACACCCCCTCTCAGGCAGCACTGCACACATACTGCTCACAGCCCCTGTGACCTGGGCACACCCCACAGGAGTCGCCATACATGCACCCCCCCCCCCCCGAGCCATGGACAGGTGCCCCCTTGTGCCCTCATGAGTTCCCAGGTGTCCCAACACCCCAGCTGGAGCTTCAACCACAGGGAGGGACCCACAGGGTCTGGCTCTTAAAGCTGGAGCCTTTCTGCTGGCTGAGCTGTAGGCCCAGGTGTTAGCTAAGGCTGCAGCAGGGGCTAGACAGGGCCCAGCCCCCACTGGAGGAAGGCAGAGCCCCACCTGGGGCAGGAGTGGGTTAGATGCGTATGGGCAGCCAGGCAAATGCATGAACCCACTCACCAGAGACCCTGCCCCATGCACTCACCTGCCCCCCCATTACACACACGTTCACAAGCCCACCCCCCAGACACCACTCTCCCCATTCACGCAATCCCATCCTGACACAATCACACCCTTGTCTGCCCCAGAGCCAGTCATGCAACCCCCCTGCCCTGCACTGGAGCTGGCTAGGGGGCGCTGCACAGCCAGGGGCTAGCGAGCGTGCCACAGTCCCTGCCCCCTCATCCCCTGGGGTGGAGGCTCGTATTGGGCTCCCCCCTTTTCCCCACGGATCTCAGAGCTTTGTATTTAAAGAAGCTGTCCCACCCCCAGGCGTAGGAGCTTGGAGTGTGGCGGGGGGGAGGGGACTCTGCTGTTTCTCTTTGGAATTTGTCTTCATTATTTATTGAGGTCAGGAATAATTTATTAAACGTGGATTCATTTTTGTAACAAGGCTTCCATGTGCTGCATTGGGGGGTAGGAGGGACTTGGGAGGGGATGGGGAGATCTGCGATGGGGTGGGGAGGGCTGGAATGGAGCAGTAGAGGTGGGTCTCCCAGGAGGTCTGGGACTGGAGGTACAGGCATGAGGAGGAGAATCGGGGTGGGGGGGCAGCAGACTCACACATGGATCGGGGGGCTTGCTAGGGGCATGGCCCCAGACTGACCCACTGGGTGCTGGGCAGCAAAGTTGTTTGGCAGACAGGGAGTGGATGGGAAACACCCCTCCCCCTTAGCGAGTGGGAGCCAAGGGGCACTCAGCAGGCACAGGGCACCCTTGGTCACCCCCGTCCTGCAGCACGACCTTGCCTGGAGGGATGGGAGCCCCCCCCCCACACTTCTGCAAACCAGGGGGGAAGGGGCCAGCCCTCAGAAGTGCAGGATGTGCCCTGTGTGGGGCTGTGCCAAAGTTCAGCCAGGGGGCAGGCAGTTTGGCTGCCAAATAGCTGTTGGCAAGATAGACTCCCCTCCTTTGGCCATGGGAGCCCCCAGCTGGGCTCCACCCTGGAGGAGATGGGGCACAGGCCAAGTGGCCTCCGAACAAGGGGAGTGCCTAGCTTGCCTGACACCCACTGACCCCAGCCTAGTGCCCCCCCCACCTCACCATTCCACCCCCCCTCCCGAGTCCTGCCTCCATCACCTCCCCACCCCCAAGACAGCCTCTGCCCACCCCCATCCTGCTCTGCCCCAAGCCTTCCCAGTGATGACCCGGTTGGAATGAAGGGGCTTGTAGCCACTGGGATGGTGCATGAGCCAGGCCAGAATCCAGCTCCCCCAGGGGGCAGCAAACAACCTGCAACGCCCAGGACGGTGAGGGCTCCTCCCTGCTCCAGGAGAGGGCCTGGAGATGAGCGCAGGATGTAGGATCAGGGCACCCAAGGATTAAATGCCACTCGACTTCATCAAAAATAATTTATTGCTCCTGGCTCTATTTACATTCTGTGGGGGTGCCCTCACATGGCTGCTCTGGGTAACTGCGGGGGCATTCATCCCACCCCTGCCTGGGCTACAATGCAGCTTGGGGAGGGCCAGTTGGCACTGACCCAGCACTCCCTGCCCCCACTGGCAGGGGGCACAAGGACAGGTACGTCAAGGAGAACAGTGCCAGGGGGCAAGGAGGCGTGGATCCCCCCCAGGCAGAGGAGGGAGAATGCTGGACAAAGGAGGCAGAGATCAAAGGCCATGGGGGGTTGGGGTACACCTATAGTGGGGAGGGCTGGGGGTGTGTCTCAGTATCCCTGTATAGCTGGGTTGATCGAGAGTGTCCTACTTCACCCCCCAAGATGCTCCCGCCCCTCCGCAGGTCACCTCCACCAGTATATGGGCAGCCTTCCCTGTGCTGGGGTGGAGCAGGGAGAGGTCCCCATTCCCCCCTCAGCCTCACTCCTTCCCTTGCAGCGCCCCATGCTGGGGTGGAACAGGGAGAGGTCCCCATTCCCCCATCAGCCTCACTCCTTCCCTTGCAGCGCCCCGTGCTGGAGTGGAGCGGAGCCAGGTCTCCATTCCCCCCTCAGCCTCACTTCTTCCCCTGCAGCACCCCATGCTGGGGTGGAACAGGGACAGGTCCCCATTCCCCCTCATCCGCACTCCTTCCCTTGCAGCGCCCCGTGCTGGGGTGGAACAGGGAGAGGTCCCCATTCCCCCCTCAGCCTCACTTCTTCCCCTGCAGCGCCCCGTGCTGGGGTGGAACAGGGACAGGTCCCTATTCCCCCTCATCCGCACTCCTTCCCTTGCAGCGCCCCGTGCTGGGGTGGAACAGGGAGAGGTCCCCATTCCCCCCTCAGCCTCACTCCTTCCCTTGCAGCGCCCCGTGCTGGGGTGGAACAGGGAGAGGTCCCCATTCCCCCCTCAGCCTCACTCCTTCCCTTGCAGCGCCCCATGCTGGGGTGGAGCGGGGCCAGGTCCCCATTCCCCCCTCAGCCTCACTCCTTCCCCTGCAGTGCCCAGTGCTAGGGTGGAGCGGGGGCAGGTCCCTGGGTCGCTATTCCCCCTGCAGTGCCCCATGCTGGGGTGGAGCAGGGCCAGGTCCCCATTCCCCCCTCAGCCTCACTCCTTCCCCTGCAGTGCCCAGTGCTAGGGTGGAACAGGGGCAGGTCCCTGGGTCGCTATTCCCCCTTCAGCGCCCTGTGCTGGGGTGGAGCAGGGGCAGGTCCCTGGGTCGCTATTCCACCTTCAGCGCCCCGTGCTAGGGTGGAGTGGGGGCAGGTCCCTGGGTCGCTATTCCCCCTTCAGCGCCCCGTGCTGGGGTGGAGCGGGGGCAGGTCCCTGGGTCGCTATTCCCCTTTCAGCGCCCCGTGCTAGGGTGGAGTGGGGGCAGGTCCCTGGGTCGCTATTCCCCCTTCAGCGCCCCGTGCTAGGGTGGAGTGGGGGCAGGTCCCTGGGTCGCTATTCCCCCTTCAGCGCCCCGTGCTAGGGTGGAGTGGGGGCAGGTCCCTGGGTCGCTATTCCCCCTTCAGCGCCCCGTGCTGGGGTGGAGCGGGGACGGGTCCCCGGGTCTCCCACACCTCACGGATGGCCCGGCGCACCCCCCGAGGCAAGTGCAGGGTCTCGGCATGGCACTGGCGGATGTGGCGCATGACGGTGCCTAGTCGAATAGGCAGCAGGGAGTACTCGCAGACCATGCACACCATGGTGCCAGCACCAGCATCGTAGTCCATCAGGAAGTCGGCGCGCCATGCCGGGTCAAAGGGCCTGGCCTGGGGTGGGGAGGGGGCTGCTGGGGCCTTGCCCTGCGTCTGCCAGCTCTGCAGCGTGCAGCGGACGGTGCTAGGGCTCAGCCGGAGGCGCCGGGTGATGCCATGGTGAGAGCAGCCCTTGCGGCGGAGGCGGGGGACACCTGGGTCCAGATCCTGGCTGGGCAGCGCAGAGATGGGGCCGTTGCCAACTGCAGAGAGGGCAAAGGGTTAATGCTGAGAACCAGCAGCCAGCACTGTAAAGCAGCTAACTCCGGGGTGGGGGCTGTTTATATGGGCACCCGTCACCAGGATCTGAGATGCAGCTGCCTCTGGGGTGGGGCGTATGGGAGCTGTTAACATACAGATCCCATGTCCAGCAGTAAGATGCAGCTGCCTCTGGGGTGGACTCTAGTGGGCCACTAGGGACCCTCCCCACTAACCCACCTTGCCACACTCACCTGGGTTCCCTGTGCTCCGTCTCACGGTCCCTGCTTTGCCGAGCTGCTTCTGTCTCTTCCCCAGTGCCTGGGTTTTTCCCCTGTCCCCTGGGCTCTTCTGTTCCTGGACGCTTGGATTCTTCCTGATTTCTCTCCCTCCAGAAGCTGCAGGAAGAGAGGGGGTCAGCAAGGGGGGGATCGCTGTGCCTCCTCTCCCTTCACCACCCACTGTGGGTGTCCTCCCCAGCTCCCCCAAGGCATGTAGGTTGGGAAGGGAGTGCCTGCCCCTTGTCTCCCCCCAGGTCAGGATGGAGTCACCAGTGAGTGAGCACTCAGCTGGCCCCCAGCCAAGGGGAACCAGCAAGGGGCAGCATCTGGGGCTGGGAGCTGGCTGAGATCCTGGAGGCTGATCTGTGGGAGCTGGGATGCAGCTGGGACCCTGGAGGAGGGATAGGACAACGGAGTCGGAGGTCGGGGGGGGAAGAGGCATGTCTTCAGCTCTGCTCTGGGGGAAATAGGGGTGGCTGCAGGGGACACCCTCTTTCCTACAGCGCCCTCACCTGACTGGGGTCTGCAGTACAGCCTGAGCGTGAATCCGGCTGGGAAAGAACCGTCAGTGAAGAGGCGGATTTCGGGGGGCGCTGAGCTTGGGGCAGCCTCCTCTGAGGGGGATGTTGTCCCTGTGGGGAGAGACACAGCAGTAAGGGTGGGGTAGGGACTGAGGAGGAACCAAGGTCCTGGCTCCCAGCTCCCGTGCTCTAACCCACAGATCCCACTCCCCTCCCCAGGAACTGAACCCAGGAATCCTGCTCTCTCTCCCCTCCACCCCTACCACTCACCTGGACTCACGGTGCCCCTGTCCTGTCCCTCACTCAGCTGCTTGCTCCTACGCTCCCTGGCTGGTAGCGCCATGCCCTCCACAGGCCTCATGCTCTGTCGTCTCCTCTGGCCCCGCGGGCGCTGCCCGGGCTCCAGGGCCCTAGCATCTGCAATGAGACACCCAGTGTCACGAGAGGAAGCCCCAAAACAAAGGGGATGGGCACCCACATGGCTGAGTATGGTCCCTGACCCCCAGCACCCGCCCAGGCCTGGCACTCACCTGGGCGAGGGGCAGGGCGCCCTCTGGGCTGCCCCCGTTTCCGGGTCACCGTCTGCTCCTCTGGATCAATTAGAACCTCGATCTCGGCTGGTTCCTTGGCCCCATGGTACTGACCTAGAGGGGGAGTGAAAGTCTGGGATGGCTGCATCACCCCCCGCCCTGCTGGTGCCCTTCAATCCCAGTCCATAGCTCCGCTGCTCCCTTCCCCGACACAGCTCCCCTGGTGCTCCTTGCTCCTGGTCTGCAGCTGCCTGCTACCCCAGCCCTGTGCTCCTCCCCAGCCCTGCTGATGCCCCTCAGTGCCGACCCACAGCTCACCTAATACCCCAGCCCTGGGTTCCCCTGATTCAGGAGGGGCTGGGGAACATACCTGGGGTGCAGGGTGGGGGTGCCCCCTCGGGCAGGTTGCCCCCCTGGCTCCAGGCCTCCAGAATGTTGCGCTTCTCCTCCGGGCTGAGGCCCAGCGAGTGGGCGTGGTGCTGCAGAACATGCTCCCGGGCAGCACTTGGCCCACAGGTACCCAGGAAGGTGCCACAGACCATGCACACGGTCCCGCCGCGCCCTGGGCAGTCTCCCACTAAGTACTCCTGCTGCCAGGCCCTACCAGGCCCTGCCTCTGCTGGTGCTCCCCCTAGCCAGAAAGACAAAATGTGCTCAGGGGCGCGAGAACCCAGGAGTTCTTGGCACCCAGCCCCCTTAGCTCACACCACTAGACCCCGCTCCCCTCCCAGGGCAGGGGCTAGAACCCCGAGTCCTGGCTGGAAAGTTCATACCTCTGTCTAGAGGCTCCTTGTCAGCCTCCTCCAGCTTGACCCCGGGGGCGAGGTCACCCATGGGGGCACAGAGCTGGGCACAGGCTGCAATTGGCACTGGTTCCTCTGCCTCACACTTCAGCGAGACAGCAATGTACTCCAGCCGGGACACCTCTGCCTTCACCTCCATGGCTGGGCCTGGGCAGAGCTAGGCACAATGGAGGGAGGGGTTAATCAGGGACTCAGGAGACCCCACCCCAGTCTAACCACTAGACCCCACTTCCCTTCCAGACCTAGGGACCAAATCCAGGAGCTCAGAGCCCCTCCCTCCCTAGGCACTGGCTGACCTTGGGCAGAGCTTCCCCCACCCCCACCATGCTGTCTCTTTCACTACCCCTAACCTCAAGGCCGCCCCCACCCCCTTCTTATCTCCAGCCACTCAGGCCTAGCAACAGCCCCTTTGTGCTCTTCTGTGGGAGGCAGAGTCCCAGCTTGGGACAACCCCATCCCCATTCAGGCCACTGTGGCAAGGAACCCCCAAAAGGACCCAGTGTCTTGCTCCTCTCAGGCCAGGGGCCTGGATCCACTCCCTTTCTACCCTGGGAAATACATCCCTCGGCCCCCCCCACCCCTGTGAGCCTCCTCTCAGTCCCCCCACATCGGCTCACTGACCCCTGTATAGTGGGGGTGCTGAGAGCCTTTGAATCAAATTGTAAACCCTATGGAAATTTCTTAATGCACCCCCCACTTCAGCATCTATGCCCTCAACACTTCATTCCCAACCCTCTTTCCCCACTGACCCTGGAAACCTCCCCTTCTTCCCAGACCCCCATAACCCTAGAAGTCCCCTCCAAACCCCCGCCTTTTCAATTTCCCTGCTCTTGGGAGTGTCCCCCACCCCCAGGAACTGTAGGCCCCAATGACAGTTGGAGCCCTCCCTTCCCAAGTGTCCACCCACCCCCGACCCTGAGATCACCTCCAGATTCCCTCCTTCCCAGACTCTCCAGTGAGCCTGGGAGCCCAGTTGCCCCTCCACCCCCTTCTGCTGGCTGCCTTGTGGCTGCCCCACATGGGATGCTTGCAGGGCCATCCGGCATGAGAAAAAAGGAAGGGGGAGGGTCACTCCCACTGGAGCCTGTGTGGGGGCTTTAAGGCACCAGCTACAGGGGGGCTGAAGAGGCAGTGATCCTCTCCCAGAGCCAAGGAGGGAACCCAGGAGTCCTGACCCACTGGCTGGAAGATTCCAAGATGGACACGCCAGACTGCAAAAGATCCCAAGTGGTTTATAACCAATGCACCAGGTACCAAGATGCAGCCACCTCAAGGGGCAGGGCACAGGGGCTGATTAATAACCAGACATCCTTTGCTATGGAAGAGGGGTCCTCAGAACAGTAGACCAAGCTGCACCCCACCCTGCAGGAATGGAGAACCCACCGATCCTTCTATGGGTCTGGTCTCCTGCCCCCAATCCATGCACAATGACACCCCCTACTGCATCCCAGCCCTCTCCAGTAATCCACTCCTCCAGCATAACCTAGTCCCCATCTGGACCCCATTCTTCCCATCAGAGTCTGCTCAGTCCCCTAATTCTCCTCCCACAGGCCACCCCATTGGATCCCAATGACCCTATGCTAAACCTGTGCAACTCTTCCCATATTAGATCCCTGCCCCCCAAGTGACCCACACCATCCACTGGATCCTGATGCCAGCATCTTCTTCCTTCCCAGTGGGACCCCACCCCCACAGGATCTCTGCCCCTCTTTCCTCCCTCATATGACCTGTGCCGTCCACTGGATCCCAGCCGCTCTCCCCATGTGACCCATTCATTCCACTGGATCCCAGCCCCTATTTCTTCCCCAGTGTGACCCAAACACCCACTGGATCCCAGCTATAGGTGCTGGAACTAGAGTTCTGGGTAGCACCCCAGGGCTTGAAGCGGTTTCCATCACATACGGGGTTTATAGTTTGATTCAATGGCTCTCAGCACCCCCACTATAAAATTGTTCCAGCTCCTCTGATCCCAGCCCCTCCTTCGTCCGCAGTGTGACCCAGACTCCCGCTTGATCCCAGCCCCACAGCACCCCCATTAGATCCCAGCCCCCAGCCCCACTCGCACCCCCACTAGATCCCAGCCCCTCCCCCAGCCTGCCCGCTGGATCCCAGCCCCTCCCACCACCGGATCCCAGCCCCTCCCCCCGCTGCCGGATCCATCCTGGCGACCCCTCCCCATTCACCGGCTCGCGCTGCTGCTCCCGGGCCCGGCACCATAGAGTTTCACGGAGGGAGCGGCACTACTCACCTCCCATCCAGCCCCCACAACGTCCCTCTCTATGGTCTCATTGTCCCGGCTCTCTTAGCTTGGGGCTCCCTCCATAGCGCACAGCCAATCGTGAGAAGCCCACCGCCCTAAGCTCCACCTCCTTCAGCACCGGCCAATCAGTGCGTGGATTCGGGAAGGAGTAGGAGGAGCCTGGGCGAGGTGCTGGGCCAGGCACCACCTACCGGCCGAGATGGGGATTGCAGGATGTGCGATGGGAGGGCAGGGGCGGGGATTGTACTGGATGACTCTCGCTCTTTGGGGACAGGGATGGGGCCTGGTCTATAGGGGGCATTCTATAGGGGCAGGCAGAGGCCCACCTCCGGGAAGGGAAGGGAAAGGGCTGAGCTCAGCCTCACGGACATAGAGAGAGGGAGGGAATTCTGTAGGAGTTGATTCCTGTTCCCTGGGCACAGGAAGGGGATTCTATAGGGGAGGGGATAGTATAGCGGCTGAGCCCCTCCCCAGGGGGACAGGAAAAAGGAGAGGGAATTCTATAAGGGGTGGGGATTGCATAGGGTCTGAGCTCCATCCCTGGACACGGAGGGGGGGTGCGATTTATGTGTGCTGGGCTTTGCTCCTCGAGCACCACGAAGGGGAATTCTTCAGGGACTGAATCGTGGAACGAGGAGGGGGAGGGGATTTTATAAGGGACGGGATTCCATGGGGCAGAACCCCACCCCCAGGGCACGTATGGGGGATTCTGTAGTGGATGGGGGTTGGAGCAGTGAGACAGTGTGGGGATGGCACTGGGGAAGCCCGTGGAGTGGGAGGCAACGTGGGGGACAGAGGTTTCGCCCCGGCACAGGGATCGGTCCCTGTGCTGCATGGGGTATAGTCGCTCCCAACGCCCCCGCTCGATCAGGGTAACGGGGGGCTGAAAGGAGCGCACCGCTCTGTGTTAGAACTGGGCAGTGCATTGATGGGGAGTAGCAGAGACCTGGGGCAGTTCAGTGTATTGCAAACGGCCCCTTATAGCCCAGCTCCCCCACTCCCTCCTCGGTTGGGGACTCAGAGTCGCGGGGTGTGTGTGTGAGAACTGGGGCTGCTAATAACCATCGTTGCCCCCTTATATCCCAGCCCACTACCCCATATATCCCCAGTCCGCACCTTGAGTCCCCGCTCCCCTCTCTACGACTGGGGAGGGGACTCACGGGGTAGGGTGGGGTGGATGAGACCCGGGGGTGCCCCCATCGCCTCCCCCCATGCTGCAGAAATAGAGCGCGGCCCCTTTAAATTTACCCAGGAGCCCTTAAAGGAGCCCCAGGGGCCCCAGGCAGGAATCCCCACCCCGGCCGGAGCAGCCTGGCTCGGCCGCAGCCGCCGTACGGAGTCCCGGAGCTCCCTCCCCACGCGGGCAGGGCTCTGCGGCAGCCCCGAGCCTGCCCCGCGGCCCCGCCGCGGATGGACAGGCGGCCGGAGGGGGGCGGGTGCTGACGGACGCACGGACAGAGGGATGGAGGCGCCTCCCTCCCCTCCCCCCCGCCGCCCCGTCAAACTGGAGCCCCTGGACCCGGAGGCAGGTGAGAACAAAGGGGGCGGCCGGCGCCCCCTGCCGGCCCTGGGGTGAGCAGGGGACCCGGGTGGGGGGTGACGGCCCCTTTAAGACGCTCCAATGGCCCTTTGGAGCCTCAGAACCCCCTTGCCGCCCCTTTAAGACTCTCGCCCCCTCCTTTAAAGCAGCAACCCCCCCATTTTATAAGGAACGAATCCTCTCTCCTGCTCCCCCTGTGCCCCTTTAAGCCCCTCTTCTTAAAGACACAGCCTTATAGAGCAGGTCTCCTCCCCACTGTCCACTCCCACTGCCGCTTTAAGGCCCCCCACCCATTTTATTGGTCAGGGTTCTTGTCCCCTGCTTCCCTCCCCTCCCCTAGGTCTCTTAAAGGGGTTAGCTCCCCCATCTCTTTTATCTTGGGGCCCTAAAGGTGTCTCTAGGTATTTAAAGGGGAGGGGGCACCCACGTTTTTGCTGGGGACTTAAAGGGGCAGTAACGTCTTCTCGTTGCGCTTTCAAGCCTCAGCTCTTAAAGGGGCAGGATGGTCGTGCCCTTTGCTGGGGTCTTAAAGGGCATGGAGCCCTCTGGTCACCGGGCTTCTCTCCTTTGGGTAGGGGCATGGAAGTTCAGGGTGATCCCTCACCCCTTATCCCCCTAGGTCTTTTAAAGGGACAAGAGGCCCTTCTGAGGACATCAAAGGACAAAGTCCCCAAACGCTGTACATAGCTCTGCCAATTCCCCTCAATCCCCACCCGCAGCCGCCGGCCATCCCAGCCCTGGGCCCCCCCACAGCTCTGCCAATTCCCCTCAATCCCCACCCGCAGCCCCTGGCCATCCCAGCCCTGGGCTCCCCGCACAGCTCTGCCAGTGCCCCTCAATCCCCACCCACAGGCCCTGGCCATCCTAGCCCTGGGCTCCCCCTCAGCTCTGCTGATGCCCCTTAGTCCCCACCCGCAGCCCCTGGCCATCCCAGCCGTGGGCTCTCCCCATAGTTCTGCTGCTACCCCCCTCAGTCCCCACGTGAGACCCATCCTCCCATGTACGCACTCTTGCCAAGGTGCCAGGCTACATTCTCACACATCCCTGCCCATGTGGTTTGTTTCACTAGGGGAATCCCCAAGCCAGGACAGCACCGAGGCCCCTGAGTTGATGCTAGGGAGGTCCCTGGCATGGGGGACCCCCAAGGAGCACCTCCTGATGGCTTCAGGGGGGCGGAAGTACTCAGATCACTGTGAGGAGCGGGCATCTCGGCCTGGGAAGAGCCGCATCCCTGGGCGGGACCATCGGCGCTATTATCACGAGCACTGGCGGGCTGAGTACCTGATGGACTTCAACCCGGCGCGGCATGGCATGATCTGCATGGTGTGTGGCAGCGCCCTGGCCACCCTCAAGCTGAGCACCATCAAGCGTCACATCCGCCAGAAGCACCCCTACTCCGGGGGCTGGGGCCCCTGCGAGAAGCAGGTCATCATCCAGAGCTGGGACGCCCACCTCGGGCTGGACGGGGAGCTTGAGGGGCATGGAGACCCCACCCAGGCACCTGACAGTCTGCAGGGAGCACAAGGTAGCGCACAAATGCCTCAGGCACCACCCCCCCTATGTAGCCTTCCCCACTGCTCCTACGCATCCCCATCTCTGAATACCCATTCCCCCCTGCCCCTCTGCACCCCCAGCACTCCCCGACTGCCCTGGGCACCCACATGCTGCTCCTAGGCAACCGCTCCCCGGAGCACCCATCCCCCTCCTAGACACCCCTCTCCTGAATACTCTGACACATTCCTCAACCCCTGGCACCCCCATTCCCTGGGCAGCCTTCCAAAGCATCTCCCCACCTTTCCTTTCCCACAAGCGTGCACCCGCGCTCCAGAAATCCCTCCTCCAGTCTCTGGGGGCACCTGGCTCTCAGTGAAGGCCTCCCCCCCTCCCCTTGGGGAATCCACCTTGCCCAAATCCCCACTGCCCCAGGCACCCTTCTTGTTGGGCAGCTAAGGCTCTTCCCCTGTAGGGGATGCTCCACTCTGCCCTGGTGTGAGCCCATGTAGTGCCTAGCCCTCCCATTTGTGATGGGGGCAGCTAGCAGCTGGGGAGAACAAGATGAGGGGGTGGGTTTAGTGGGAAGGTGAGGGCATGGCAGGGAATGGGGAACTGGGGGCTGACCAACCCATCTCCATGCCCATGTCTCAGGGGGGCTGAGGGGGAGGGGCATGCAGGAGAGCTGAGGTTCAGGTTAAGAAGGAAGGGTGGCTGGTGTCAGGGTTAGGGGTATCTGAGGCACTGCCCCATCTCTGCCTCCTTCAGGGGCACTGTTGGCAGCAGCGGATACAGCCTGTGCCCCATGCCCATCTTGCCCAGGCACTGGGGTCAGGGTTAGGGGGGTGCAGGGCGCTGACCTGTCTGTCTCCCCCAGGGATGCTGTCAGCGGGGGGCGGGTTCCGGCGTCGGCGCCGTGCCCCATACCCATCGCCCCGGGGGGCTGCCCGGCGGCCGGTGGTTGGGGGCAGGAAGGCATTGCCCAGCACCCGCCAACTGGAGCGCTACGTGCGTGAGTCGCTGCAGAGCTGGTTCCAGGCTGAGTTCCTCATGGATTACGATGCCCAGGGCAACCGGCTGTGCTGCATGATGTGTGGGCGCGGGCTGCCCAGCCTCAACCTGGATGACATCAAACACCACGTGCTGCAGGCCCACCCCACCTCGCTCGCCTTCAGCCCCGCTGAGAAGGGTGCCATCCTGGAGGCCTGGAACTCCCGCGCCCTGGTGCTGGCTGCTGGCAAGGGCTGGGTGCCGCAGGAAGAGCACCCTGCAGGTGAGGGGGCAGGGAGACCAGGTTGAGGGGACCCCCTCGTGGATGGCGAGGCTGGGAGGACTGGGGTGGGTGTGGGACCTCAGTGGGCGAATCTGGAGGGACTGGGGTGAGGGCTGGAGAGCCTCAGGATGAGAGGAACATGCCCTCTCCTGTGTCCTCTCTGAGGGGGTGGGCTGGGGTAACAGTATGTGTCACATGTGGGGGCAGTCCTAGCCTGTGATGGGGAGGGTGTGTGTGTGTGTGTGTGTGTGTGATCTGTAGGGATGGGAGCAGAGTCTGCTGTGCTGTTGTGGGACAATCTGTCTGTGGCCTATGGGGCACCCACATGTGAACACCCCCCAGCACCTCTGTCTTGATCCCCATCTCTCCTTAGAGCCCGATGCCTCCTCCCCTGGGGACCTTAGTGCTGAGGCCTCTGAGCCATGCTCGGTGATGGCTGCCCCAGAGCCAGAGGAGAGCAGCTCCCCAGGGAGCTGGGCCAAGGAGGAGCCTGTGGCGCCGTGGGAGCTGGATGCAGGGGGGCCGCTGCGGGGTAAAGACCACCAGCGCCACTTCCAGGAGCACTGGCGGCTGGAGTACCTGATGGATTACCACGGCAAGCGGCACGGGCTGGTTTGCATGGTGTGTGGGGGGGCACTGGCCACCCTCAAAATGAGCACCATCAAACGCCACATCCGCCAGCGGCACCCTGACTCCACCCTGCTCAGCCACCAGGTCAAAGCCCTGATCGTGGAGGAGTGGAACCGCAAGGTTGCCCAGCTGGTGGAGATGGGGTCACCCCAGCCAGAGCAGGCCTCAGGTGAATGGGGGTTGGGGCTGGGGCCAACCAGCTGCTGGCCTTCCCATAAGTACTCGATAAGCTGAGGAGCAAGTCCTGCCATCCATCCCTGGGCACCAGGGTGTTCCATGGGGCAGAAGCCAAGGGCCATGCCCTGCCATCCAGCCCTGGGCAAGATGGGTAGGGGGAGCTGCTGCTAGCCTCTCATGGGGAGAGGGACAAGCAAAGAGGATCCAGTGCTGTGTGGCTGTCTCAGAATAGCCAGGGACAAGGTGACAGGTCAGATGGGGGCAGGGCTGCTGGGGACTCCCTCCCCCCAGGAAAGATGCCAGGGTGTGCCCGGTGTCCAAAGCAAAGAAGCCCTGGCCTGTACTCTGAACAGTAACAGCCCTGGTCTGCCTCCCTCTGCTACCTGCAGTGCATGTGCTGCAAGGACCAGAACCCCACCTCGTGGCAGCAGGTGGTACTGCACCCTGCAGCCCCTCCTGTGTTCCCCCACAGTAGCCCCAGGGGTACTGCAGCCTGCAGGAGCGCAACACGTCCCCCCCTAGTGGCCTCAGGAAGCATTGCACCCAGCAGGAGCTCCATGAGTCCCCCTGGTGGTAGCGGACGGCACTGCACCAGCAACAGCTCCACAAATGACCCCCAGTCACCAGCAGAGAAGCTGTGTGCCTGACCCACCCCAGGACCTGTGTGAGCACTGGCTTCTCCCAAACCAGCTCTGAAAAAAACTGGATCAGAATCAGCACCAGAGAGGCTCCTCCCCATGCAGAGCCAAGCTGGATTGGAACCAGTGTCCAAGAGGCCCTGAGTCCCCCTGCACCTGGGCTGGGTCAGAACAGCACCATAGGTGAATGTCCCTTCCCCCTCGTAGCCAGGCTGGCTCAGAAGCAGTGCTCTAGAGACACCCCCCCACCACACACTGCAGCTGGGCTAATTCCCCCTTCCACGGGGAGGGAGGGGGGATGTGCCGTGTACCCCAGCTGTGCTGTGATCTCTGAGCCATGGTGGTGGGGCCATGAAGCTCTGCTTTGGAGCCACAGGGTCAGCAATTCCATCATGCCCAGAGATGTGGGAATGAGGCCTGAGTCTGTGCAGTGTGTGTGGGGAGGTGGGGAGGGGAGGCCAAGCACAGTACCTAGCTAGACTTGACCTTGCTCTGTCACCTTTCCAGGAGACTCCCAGAATCCTTTGCAGCCATCAAGCCCCGAGGAGCTGGATGAGGATGTGCAGCTGCCTGCAGAGGGGGAGGAGGAAGAGGAGGAGAGTGTGTTGGTGGTGGGGACGCCCCCATACACCCCACAGAGCCCCTCTGACCTCACAGCTGGCCCCCCTATGGGCCCGGCACCGGCACCGCGGCGGGAGCAGCGGCGGAACTACCAGCTGCACTGGCGCGTGGAATACCTGATGGACTACGATGGCAGGCGGCACGGGCTGGTGTGCATGGTGTGCGGGGGGGCGCTCGCCACCCTCAAGGTGAGCACCATCAAACGCCACATCCTGCACGTGCACCCCTTCTCCTTGGACTTCACCCCAGAGGAGCGGCAGACCATCCTGGAGGCCTACAATGAGACAGCACTGCGCTATGAGCCTGCCCTGGGGGAGGAGTCTGAGGTTAAGCCCCACCCCTTCCTCCAGGCCACTCCTACTGATGGGGAAGAGGCAGAGTTGGCCTGTGTCCCACCCACCAGCACAGCATAGCTGATGGACAGGATTCCGTCTTGACTCTTGGGAGCAGGGGTGGGGGGTCCAGGCTATGGACAGACCCCCCCCTTGCTTAGAGGACTCGTTTGGGAGCAGAATAGGGGGTTCTGTACCCGCAAATGCTACAGACATTGCCCCGTGAACTACACAGCACCTTCCCCCACTCCCATCCCCACCCTGATGCATCTGGTCCTCATGCACTGATACTCCGTAGCCCAAGCTTCAGGATGGGGGAAAAGGCCGCACGTGGCCCCCTGTGGCTTTTAATCCCACCCCATCCGAGCTGGGGATGACACAGAAATGGGGTTGTTGGGGATGGGGGCACATGGGGCTGGAACCCAGCTGCTCAGCGAGCCAATGGGATAGGGCGTTTGCAAGACATGGGGGGTGGGGGGAAGGGATGAAATCATCTTCCTGCCCGGGGTAGGCACTCATGAGCAAGGGAGCAGTTGCTCTATTTAAGGGGACAGTTCCACACCCCTCCTGGGACTCTTCCTGGCCCCAGGGTAGCTGGCTTGAAAAGCTAATGCTCCCCGGCTGCTGCTGCCAACTCCCAGCCTCCCCCAGCTCCTATCTGGCTTCCAAACGGGGCCCATTTCTTCCTGCCGCCCCCATTCCCCTCAGCTGCAGATTTTCACCCCAGCAGCTTCCTGGCACAAGTGCAGGCTGGAATCCATGTCCCTCAGAGCTAATTGGATGTAACCCCAATGCTCCCATTGACCTTCCCTGTCCCCAACCCACTCCAGGGAAAGTGCCACCCTCTGTGGAGAGTCTAGACTGGCCTTTGCAGTCGTGTTTATTAGCTTAATTAGCCGCCCGAGTCACCACACCTCATCTAGATGCAACATCCTAAGAACCTTCCTTGGGCTGAAGTTAAACTGACCCTCCCCCGCCGGCTCCAAGGGGCCCCGGTAAGTAACCCGCTCCCCTGCCGAATGCCAAGCAGTGCCACTCACGTGAGTTGTGCAAGGCTTTGGGCCCCATCACACCCATGTTTATACCAGCCCCAAGGGCACGTGGATGGTCGCCCAACTGGAACGCAGCGTTGACACCAGATGGAAGTGAGCGTAAAAGGGGGGAAGCGGGGTCCCTGCCTTGAGCCGTGGGGGCTGGAATTTCAAGTGCTGGAGTGAGGCCGGGAGCAGGGCTGCAGCTGGGGGGCCTCGGTCAGGGGTAAGGGGGTTGAGGCTGGGCTGCAGCTGGGGGTGGGTTTAGGTCTGGAGTGGGGACACAACTGCGGCCAGGGGCTGAGGCTGGGGCAGGAGCAGCAGCAGAACCACAGCTGCCAGCTGGAAAAGGATGGGTCATTTTTTGCTCGAGCTGCCAGGCTTCACAAGGGTCCTGTCATTAGCTCTCAGCTGCCCCTTGTGTGGCCAATAGCCCTATATCCCTCCACCATGCAGGGGCAGCAGCTGGTGAGTGCCAACAATCCCTCCCCTTCATTCTTTGCTCTGCACTGGCCCCCCTCTCCCCAGTGATGGGGCTGGGGGTTGAGGTAAGTGCCTAGGGCACTCTGACATGGTCCTGCCTGTGTCTCTAACAGGGCTGGCAATGGGATACTGGGCTAGATGGGCCTATTGTTGTAATGCGGGGATGGAGGGGGGACACTGGCTTTGAGGGGCCCATTAATCTGAGCTGGGGCAGGGAGGAGAAGGGAGACTTGGCCCCATAAGGGCAGATGTGGGCAAACTACAGCCCATGGGACCATCCTGCCTGGCCCCTCCCCCGGCATCCCCCCTCCCCTGCAGCCGGACCTTGCTCTGGCCCACTGCTTCTGCTGGGCAGTGTGGGGAGTGCAGCTGGCTCTGGCTGGGTGTTGTGCCTGCAAGCTCCTGCTGCTGGTAAGGGGACAGGGAGTGGGGGTCCTAGGGGGCGTTTGGATGGGGCAGAGGTTCTGGGGGGGCAGTCGGGATGGGGAACAGGGAGGGTTGGGAGTGGGAATCTTGGGGGGGCCTGTCAGGGGGCAGGGATGTGGATAGGGGACAGGGAGCAGGTGGGTTGAATAAGGGGGTGGGATCCCAGGGGATAGTTAGGGGTGGGGAGTCCCGGGAGGGGGTGGTCAGGGGACAAGGAGCAGAGGGCAGTTGGGTAGGGGGTGGGAGTCCCAGGGGGCTGTCAGGGGGCTGGGGTGTAGATAGGGGTCAGGGCAGTTGGGACAGGGAGCAGGGGGGTTGGAGAGAGGGTGGTTATGGGAACAAGAAGCAGAGAGGGGTTGGATGGGTTGAGGGTTCTGAGGGGGGCAGGAGCCAGGCTGTTTGGGGAGGCTTAGCCTTCCCTACTGGGCCCTCCATACAGTTTTGCAACCCTAATGTGGCACTTGGGCCAAAACGTTTGTCCACCCTTGCCATAGAGTCATTAGTCTGATGCAGGGTGAAAGCTCCTTGCGAACCCTTGACAGGCTGGAGCAGCTGGCCCCTGATTGCCATAGAGATAGGGGAAATGCTGCCACCCCCTCCCCTGTCTGCGAAGGCTGCTCCTGCTGGCGGCACAGAACGTGATGCCACCATACACTGAGCACACTGGGGTCTGTTCCAGCTGCTACTTTGCTAACGCTAGCCAATGTGCCCCTCCCTGCTGCGTTCGGGGCAGTGCTAAGTGACTCCCACTTTACAAGGGGGGAAACTGAGGCACAGAGGGGCTTTCCCTGTGCTGGGCTGGCTTTCTGGAAGATGGCCCAGCCTTGCAACTCAAAGGGGTGGGAGAGCCAATGGAGACAAACCCCCCAGCAACCACCCGCACTTGCACCCTTGCTTCTAGCTGCTGTGAGCAGGGTTACTGAGGCAGTCGCCAATCCACACTAGTGCACCCAGCCTCCTTAGCAAAGGGGTAGAGAGTTACCCTAGAGCATGGGAGGGAATCCCTGGGGTTACACCACCAACCCCTTGCTGCTGCCCCCACTTCTCCTCCAAGTGGCTGGGACCATTCAGTTTTGCTCATGTCACTTGAACCATCCATATTTGGAAATCTTTCCGTGCTTCCACCCCATGTGTCATCTCTAGGCTGGGGGAGACCCTCTTTCTGCTCTCTGCCACAGCAGCTGGCCTCTTGTGCTGGGGCAGCTATGCTTATGTGCACCTAGGCTCCAAAGTGCTGGGTTTTAAGCAGGCCTCCTCTTCAAAGTGCACTGGGACAGCCCCCTTTGCGGCTCCATCTCTGAGCAGCTGCATGAGCCCATCATCCACTTGCTGTAGAGAAGCTGCCCATCAAAGAACAGCAAAATGCAGCCATGGGGCTATAATGCTGCATGGAAGGAAAGAGGGAGGCAGACCTAGTGGATAGAGTGCTAACCTCAGACTTGAAAGACCTGGGCTCAATTCCCTGTTCCCATATAAACTTCCTGGGTTTCCTTGGGGAAGTCACTTAGGCTCAGTGCCCCTCTCTCTACTATGGGGATAACAGCCCTGCTCTGCCTCTTGGGGGGAGGAGGGAAAATAAATGCATTAAGGATGCTGGGGCGCTCAGATCCAGTGGTACTTTACATGAAAGGTTGCAGCTGATGGGCTGTAGGGTGGATGGGGCCCATTGGTCTGATCTGGGAGCATGGGGGAAGCAGCCTGGCTGCGCCCATTGCTCTCAGCCAGGGAAGATTCTGGGGGTAGGAGGGGCTTGAGAGGCCTCTGGTTCTAATCCGTGCTCCATAATCTAGAGCAAAAAGGTGCTTAGATGTTACAGCAGTTACCTTAGCATGGGCAGGGGGAGGGGAGTGAACTGGGGATAGAAACACAGCCTCATTCTCATACTGCTCCTTCCCTGTACCGCAAGGAGAAACCCTGGGCCCTGGCTTGGCTCAGGCTGCGAGACTGGAAGGGGGCAGAGCTTGCACAAGTTACTATCTAGAGCCCATCATGCAGGACTGGATCTGCTGCTAAACACTCCCCTGCCCTGGGAGGAATAGTCCTCTATTGCAGGGAACAGGCCTGTAGCTGTGAAGAGTCGAAACCAGCCCTAGCGATAGGTGGTGCAGAATTCCCTACAGCTGAGCACTCCTCTTCCCCCCCAGCTCTCAGCCGAGGAGCAGGTCTTCGTCCTCCCAGCCAAGCTCTGCTGCAGCCCAGGGTTGGGGGGGGCGGGGTCTGATGCAAATCTAACAGCACTATCCTGAGCCTCAATTTTACTGCCCCACAGAAAGGCCTCTCCTTTCAAGACTAGCTTTGGGCTCCAGCCAGCACCGTTGCCCCTGCCTGAGCTATTAAGAGCTGGGTGTAGCGATGGGAAGGCAGGAGCTGAGCATCAGGCAGCTGGTAGAAATACCCAGCTCCCAGCCTTCTAGACTGACTGGCTGTTTCCTGTGAAGCTGACAGGGCTAGCGAGAGGTTCCTCCTGCATAGCTAGTGTTCAAGAGCTGCCCTTGTGTAATCTCACTTCCTCTGTGCACCTGCTATGGCACAGCTCACACCTGGGGAAGGGGCTGCGTTCCTTGTGTACACCTGGACACCAGCAGCACCAGGGCCCATTCGTGCAGGCCCACCTCAGCCACGAATGGAGGTTCAGCAGCTCTTCAGCTTCAAGGTAGAGGCCTGAAGACCAAAGCAGGGCTGTGAGCCCAAGCCTCCCTTACCCCACCCAGGTGGTTTGGCGGGAGGGTGGAAGACAAGCTAACATTCCAGGCCTTCGTGGGTAACTTGCCATGTGCCACCAAGCCCCTGCCCCATGGCACGGGCCTGCTTTTTCACAGGAGGCGCAGGCTCTCCCTCTGGAATCAGAAGCTGAGTGCACTTGAGGCATTTTGCTTGTAGATTCTTACCTTGGTTTTAGTGCTAGCTCCAGCATCTCAGAGCATGCTCTAGTGAGCACACGTGATGTGTTGGAAGTGGTTATCCAAGGGGAGTCTTCATGGTTCCAAAGATGTTGCATGGATGGTGTTCAGAGCCATCTTCTTGGGCTTCCCTTCCAGCTCTGTATATACCCTGCTCTGGAGAGCAGGGAAGGTGAGTTCGTAACATACAAAGAGATGCAACATTAGGACATTTTGCCATCGTCCCCATTGCTACATGCTGCAGGCATGTCCAGCAAAGCTGGTTTCAGACTCATGTGAAGTCTATAGTGAGTGGTAGCGGCCATCCGTTTAGGTTTTTGTGCCTTACCAGCGTAGGTACCACTAAGATGGTAGGTCACTAAGCCGAGGAGCAGTCACGCTTGCCAGCGTAGGAGGTAGGTAGCTCAGCTGAGAGGCCTCACGCTTTCCAGGATTTTCCAGGTGTAGGGAGAGTAACAGCTTGATTCAAATCTCAATCTTCCCTACCAAGAATGACATTGCAAAAACCAGGTGGCAGGTTGGTGTCATTTGCATTACAGACTTAGCTGTGCCCATCTTGACTAGATGCTACAATCATCTCAGTTAAGCCCTACCTGAAGCCTCAGTGGTTTCGAGTGAAATGTTTTTATACACCTCCCCTCCCGAGAGCAACTTGCTCCTTGTAGCTACCATGTAAATGTTCTGAATTATATTTATATGCCTATGTTACACTTTAGCGACAGTATTGGAATATTTGTATGTGGTCCTCGTGAAAAGGTGTTTTGCATCAGTATGTTTTTTATATACATATGTTTTGTAAACATGTTAAATAAAACCTTTCAAATGATGCAGTTTTGAAGTGCATTAATTTGCGGGGTTATCCCCTAAAAAGCACCCTACTGCCAGTGCTTCTCCACCGCTTAAGTCTGCAAGATCAGGGCTTTAGGAGTTGGAGTCACTTAGAATTCTTTAGGGCAAAGAGGAGCATTCAGAAGAATAACTGACTGGCTCAGCTGCAGAGTTCTGTTCACTGATTGAACACCTGGTCTAGCACAGATGCTGTAAGTCACTTCAGCTATCTTAAAAATGGCTTAGTTTCTTCCTAAACCAGGTGAACTAACTGTGGGTAGAAACAGATTTACTCATTCGGTGCTACACCTCCATGCAGACAGACACTCAACTGATTCAAGCGTCTTGAGATGAGTTTGGATTCCCCTCAAACTGAGTTAGGTTGGTGCCCTGAGCTAAGCAAACGGGTGGAAACAGTCAAAGTGGTGGATGAGGTAAGTGAGTGTTTATAGCTCAATGGCAACTTCAAAATCCCACCCAGCTATTGCGCCATGCAGCACGTCTGTGCTGCCATCTTTTCATAGGAGTCTGACTGACCACTGATACTCTCCTGCAGAGATGAGCTTTAGCTTGAGGGCCTGAGGACTGGAGTTGTCAATTCTGATCCTCAGCCCAAAGCTTTTAAGATAAGGCACTCAATGGCCCAGCCTGAAGAGAAGGCCCGACAGAAAGAGCGGAAGAGAACCAGAACTCCCCCAACGCTCTGCTCCCCGAATGACAGGGGAGCTATGGGGAATTCCAGCTGTGGAGGCTAACTCCATCCCCCCCACCATCTACCCCGACAACCCCCCAAGACGACTGACACAGGAAACGAAGCCAGCGGGGACCTGTCCATGGTGTTTTTTTATTAATACCACATCATTTGCAGTGTGACAGGAACTGGGATATCAGCTCCCAGGGCACTACTGTAATTTATGCTGCACGCACACACACAGAGAGCTTCATTAGTAGTTTGTTTCCGGTTTTTTGTCTACATGTTCTCTTTAAAAAAAATAAAAATTGCCTGGCACAAAGATCTGTTCAACGTATCTCACAACAGCAGTAACAGAACAGACATAAGAGCTGGGCCGACAGCTTCCAGTGCAGAAGAGGTCCTGGGGAAGGGGTGGAAAGAAGTCAGGGCAGGACAATCAGTGCAGTTTCCACTGGGGAAAGCAGAGAACGTGGTTTGTTGTGGTGATGCTGAGAAAAGACCAGGGCAGGAGCAAAGAGGCTTTGAATTCCCTGCACTCATCCCCACCAGCTTTGCTTGGGAGCAAGAGAAGGTGGCCCAGCCAGTTATAAACCTTGTGGCTTATCAGGCCTGGGGGCATATTCCCTGTAATAGACTACCTGCATCTAGGCTTTGAGTCAGTTGGGCTCAGTTCAAAAGCAGAGTTGTGTTTTTTGTGTTAAATGCTGCCTCGCAGGGCTCAGAATCCCCATCTCCATTAGCAGATGCTGTGCTAAAAAGGAGCCTGAGCTTCTCTAAAGCAGCCAAAGCCTCCCTTCTCCCTGCCACACTAAACTGACACGAGGGAGGTGAGAATCCCCCTTGCCCCCAAGTGCTGAATGAATGGCTCATTCATCCACTGGGCATTTCCCTCCCACTCCTGCTAGCAGCACCTCCTTTCCCCCTGGAAAAAGCAACAGAGGTGGGCATTTGGTGTAGGTCTCAGAGCCGCCACCTTTAACCGGGCGCAGCAGGCTGGTTAAAGACTGACTCCTTCTGAGGAAACTCAAAGCTACCTTCAAATAAAGTTCAGCGAGTGAAGAGTGTACAACAAACACGAACTGTGAAATCTGCCACTCTAAGACTATTCTGTACACTAGAGTATTAAGTACCATTTCTCCGCCCAGCTGGGGTTCAAAGGGACCTTTGCTCCCTGCTGCCAGGATGGCAAGCGGGCAAGGCAGCATGTGGCGCTGTCTCAGTAGTTCAGCTCTCAGTGATCACCTGCCCTCCCCTCCGGGGTCTGAGATAGGAGTTATGACAGCAGAGGAGTCACATGCAGAGTTCAGGGGAGGGGATGTTGTTTTTCCTCTACACAAGTTTACAGCAGTGTACAGCAGATACAGACATTTTCATCTCAGAGTAAGAAATAAAAGGTACCCGCTGGCAAAAGGGGGGGGGGGGGGGCACATTAAAGGAACTAGAGAGGAGAGGGATGAACCAGACTAAAGCACAGAACTGATGTCACGTAGGGGTACAAATCTCCCTTTTGCTCAGCAAGGTTGAGGGGGGAGTTTCCTGGACTTCCCACCCCACCCCTTTCGGTACAAGTCCCTGACCCCCAAGGAGCCGGCTGGGAGAGTATTTGGGGAGCAGGGACTGTAGAAGCGCAGGAAGCCAAGGGGGGGGGGGGGAGACGGGGATGTCTCCTCACAGCGATTCCCATTGGCAGGCGGGAAAGCGTTTGGTCGAGCAGAGAGCCACCCTGCCCTCATTGGAGGCTGGGAACCGAAGAGGAGCCAGCGTTCAGAGCAACATTCGGTTCCTGCGATCAGGGACAAGACCATTACAATCGTTCAGGTGTGCTGAGGCTCCCCTAAGGGCGTGGACGCCAGGTCTCCTTTAGTCTGGTGCACGTTCTGAGCCCAATTCTAGGCTTAGAAAAGCAAATGCCAAATAATAACAAGAAACGCTTGGAATGCAGGCTCAAGCTGACTCAGCATGTTCCTTCATAGGTACAAGTAACAATGGTTATAACTATCGCATGAAGTTTAGTAATGGCTGGATCCTAGGGCTGCCCACCCCTCAGCTTATTCTGGCTTTTTCTTCACCGCTCCTGGAAGTTTTGCTTGGATCCTACAGGAAAAGGAGTAGGGAAAGGGTGAGTTTTAAGGGCCAAGAGGTCAGCTGGATGCTCATTAACTTATGACAGGATCATGCAAGATGTTGATGAGGCTACAAGCTCCTGGACTGGAGGCTTTGGCTCAGGCAGCAGACACCCACGCTTTGAGGCTTTCTAGCTCTGCAGACATGACTGGGTTGTCACTGCACTAGATTTACTGAGGACCCTCCATGTGGCTCTCTTCTTTCTGTTCAGCACCTGTTCTGAAGAGCATCTTGTGCTCCAAATGCTCTTGGCTTGTGGAGGAATTTTGTGCTTATGGAAGCCGTGGAAGAATTAGACTAGACTGTAGGCTTTTGGGGCTGGACAGTCGCATGTATGTACACAAGGACGAGCACACTACACTGGGAGCTACTGGAATGCAACTAAGGGAGGGATTTTCAAAGTGTCCACTCCCCCTACAAGTCAACAGCAGTCAGGCATCTAGAGCACAGGTGGCCAGACTACGGTTCGCGAGCCACATTGGCGCTTTTATAGTTAAAGGGTGGCTCCTGGAGCCCACCATGCCCCCCCTTCTCCACCTAACAGACTGCCAGGGAAGGGAGCTCAGGACTTCTGCCTCTGGCGGGGCTCTGGGCTTCAGCCCTGTGAAGTGTGCTTGCTGGGGCCCTGAGCCTTGGCAGGCGTTTCCCATGGGGCAGAAGTCTTAAGTCCTACCCCCTGCTGCAGGGCTGAAGCCCTGAGCCCTGGCAGGTGCACCTGGCTCTCGAGGTTCTGACGATTATCGTATGCAGCTCAGAGGGTCAGTAAGTTTGGTCACTCCTGATCTAGAGTGTCAAATGGAAACAGGCCCAGTAGCTGTAACTGCCACGCCAACCACCAACAGGCCCAGCAGAGATGCTTCTCTTCTGCAGTATGAAGCAGGGCTCACCAGCAGTCAAGTGTGACACATCACCTCCATATTGGCGCTCATAACAAAATTCATGTGATGGGGGTGGGGCAGAGGGGTTTTGGGTGCAGGGGGAGGCTCAGAGCTGGGGCAGAGGGTTAGGGTGCGGGGGGAGTGAGGTCTCCGGCTAAGGGTGCAGGCTTTGGGTGTGGCCGGAGATCAACAGAGCGTGCGTGCGTGTTTTCCAACTAGTCGTGAAGACTCTGGGGTGGGGCTGAGAGGTTCATGGTATGGGAGGGGGCTCAAGACTGGAGCAAGGGGTTGGGTGTGGTGTTGAGGGCTTCAACTAGGGGTGACGGCTTTGGGGTGTGGCTGGGGGATGAAGAGTTTGGGGTATGGGAGGGGGCTCAGGGCTGGGGCAGAAGGTTGGAGTGCAGGCTCTGGGGTGAGGCCAGGGATGCAGGCTGCCCCAGGTGCTGCAGTAGGGAGAGTGGACTCCCCGCAGCCCCCTCTCACTGCAGCAGCTCAGGGCCAAGAGAGAGGCGCCTCTCCCCAGCTGCGGAAGCTCCAATTGGGCTGGGCCTGGGGAGGGGCTCCTCTCCCCCAGCCACGGCAAGTCCAGGGCAGGTCCGTGCTGGGGCCGGTGAGAGGGGCGCCTCTCCCCGCTGCAGCAGGTCTGCACTACTTGCCTCCAAGGAAGCCTTACTAGCCAAGAGCAGTTTGAAGAGACAATGAACTTGCATGGTCCATATGAAGTCAGCAGATCATGTGCACCCCAACCCTTACTAGCAATGACTCCCAGTCAAGGCTCATTCACAACAGCTATGTCCAGTTCAGATGGGGTTGGTACTGCTGCATCTAGAAGCCCCACTATGCTAGCAGCTGTACAGACAGAAGGTCCAATCCTCAGGAGGAGGAGGAGGAAGAGGAGTCCTCTGCCTGGGACTCCTGGCTCTCAGGTGACAGGGAAGGTGCAATTTTGATAGTGGGGTTTTTAGAGAAGTGCCAAGTGGACTCACTTTGCAATAATCGACTTAGTCTGGTCCCGGATGATTCCAACGTAGCGATCGATCTGCGTCTAAGGAAGAACCAACGGGTTAGGACAGCTGGAAGGGGAAGTGTATCCAACAGACAGCAGCAGCGCTTCCCTTCACAAGTTCTCTGAATGGCTGTATCTGTTTACCTTTTAAGGCCAGATGGGGCCGTCATGATCAACCTGACCTCTGTAAAGTAGCTACCAACTTAGCATAGGCAAACATTAGCTAGGACCACAGAGACCCCTGATATGTCTGCATTTCTCCTCTGACGAAGCCACTGCCTTAAATGCACATGCATCACAGGGAATTCTGACAACGTCTATTGCCAGGTATTTTTACAGTGTTTGGAAGAAGATCCAGTGCCTCAGGCATCTGCTAGCTAAACAAGCTGCTAAACAATGCATGTGCTGGGAGATTGTGGTGACTCACCTTATATTTCTCATAGACAACTGGAATACCGAAAATCAGCAATTCTCCTGCAAGAGACAGACAGGTCACTGGGAAGGCAATAGCCCTTTGCACTCTGACTGCTCATGGAAACAGACTGCCCTGTGTAAGGTGCAGCACTGTTGCTTTCAGAGAATTACTGCCATACAGTCAGCATCAGGACAGGGTTCTAGCCATTCCCTCTTTACTTTAGCCCCTTACAATCTCTAACAGATCTATCCTCCCAGCACCCCTGAGGCAGGGCTGTGCTATTATCCCCATTTTACAAATGGGTAACAGGCACAGAGAGACCAAGTGACTTGCCCAAGGTCACACAGGATATCTGTGCCAGAGCAGGGAATTGAATCTGGGTCTCTTAGGTTCCAACCTAGTGTGCTAGCTACTTGGCCATCCTTCTGGCTCCTTAATACCCATTAGTAAATGCTGACGGGTGCTCAGCAACCCCATGGCAGAGTAGAACCCTGGTTTCCTAACTGCTAGTCCCTGCCCATAAGAGAACTAAGGGATTAAACAGAGGTTCATTGTTTAGGAATGGACACACTAGAAGCTGATGCAATGGCTCCCAAGGCCTAGTCTTTGAGGTCCATGTTCATCTACATTGGATGAGCTCCTTGACTGACAATGAAAGGAACAGGTTCTAGATAGACCAGGAAACGCCCCCACTGCACAGAGGCCCATTGCCTTCTTGAACTGTGCCCGCTCTCTTACCAAGAATGAGGAGGGTGATCCCATTAAACACAGCCCCGACATACGTCATCAGCCACATGACAACTGCCAGCTGCAAAGGGAACAGTGCAGTTCTGTTAACAGGACTCAGCCACGCTGCTCAGCAGCATTGACCTGCCTCTACGCAGGCTAGATCAGAGCCACATTAGAGCACCAGTCACAGTATGCTGATCTGGGCACTTTGATATTGAGTTTTATTAGGAAGGTCACACCACCACTTAGATTCTAAACTCTTTGGGGCAGGGAATGTCTGTTGTGTGTGTACAGCAGCCAGCACAAAGCCTGGCCCATGACTGGCGCTGTAATACAAATTCCTAATATTATTTCACCAACTGTCTTCCTCAGGCAATGGCCTGTCCCACTGATCTCTGGTTCATCTGTTTGTGGCACTGTTTTCCCACTTCAGATCTGCCCAGAATTCAGCTTGGGCTGCAGAGCTCTAAGTAAGATTCGCCAAGGCAGGTATCACCAGAGCCAGGCTTCCCTCCCGAAGAGTCACTGCCCAACAATAGCCCCTGCCACCAGGGAATCCCCCTGCCAACCTTCAGGGAATCCACCAGGTCCTCCACCAGGAAGAGGCGGATGATGAGTTTGAGAGCTCGGTTGACGTGCACCATTGCATCATTCACGTAGTTGTGGAAGGCCTCTGAAGAGAGCGTGATATCGAGGTCCAGGTAGGCTCTGGAAGAACAAGAGAGTTGCACCCAATGAGAGATGTCAGCCCTATGCTAACAGTATGACTCTCCCCTGGCCCTCGGTGCCAAACCATGCACAGAGGTAGAGGAGTGTGCTATTGCTTATGGTCTAAGGAATCCTTTAGCTCAGGCACTAGAGCCTCATCCTTTTAGGTTTGGAGTTCTCAAGTTTAGACCCCACAGATGATACGTCAGGGGCATTGTTACTCAGGGAGGACTAATAAGGTAAGAAGCCCCAGTGGACTGGCTCCTTCCACTAGGAGCAGAGAACACTGAGCAGGCCCCACAGCCAGGAGGAGAGGGAAAGTTCTTTGAGACTTGACCCTGGAAGTTCAAACCCATTACACTTGCTACAAGAACCAGATAGGGTGGGAGAAAGGGCAGTGGTGGTGAACTGGGACAGCACCATCCTGAGTGATAACTGAGGGAAGGAGAGGTCTTCAAACACATTTACACTTGCTTTGGAGGCACCTGCTGCATTTGAAGTGCCATCAGCAGGATTAGTGTGGAAGAACATCCCAGTACAGTAAATCTCCAGAATTGTGTGGCTCCGATCCAGTTAGTTCTTCCCTGGAGGATGTGGACATTTGCATTATTTATGCACAGACCCCTTCACTGTGGACTTGACATGAATATTTATATTGAGAGGTGTTTTTGAGAGAGGAGATCACAAACTGTCAACTCTGGAGCAGGGGCAGTCATTTAATGTTTGTACAGCACCTAGCAGAATGGGACCCAGCCTGGCTGGAGCTTCTAAGTACCACGATGATATAAGATGGATAGTGTGGACATCATCGCTGTCTGGGTTCTAAAGCCACAGGTTCCACCAACTACTTTGGGAATCTTCTCTGCTGCAACCACTGGCAAAGTAAGGGCTTGTCTACATGGGGAACGACTCCTGATTAGCTACCTGCATGGATGCTCTTATTCTGGAATAAAAGCACTTTACTCCAAATTATCTTAATCCACTTCCAAAATTCCAAATTAACTGTTCCTAATCTGCTTCAAATTCACATCCGATTTTATTTCGGACTAATGTTCAGGTTTAGATAAGCCCTAAACCATTTGCCCAATTATGGTAGCCATGGCACAACAAGTCAGGATTGCGACCGCAATATACATACACATTACGAGGCAGTCCCTGCCCCAACAAATTTGCATTTAAGTAGTTTTGTTGCCCCCCAAAGCTTGCTGTGTGTATATCAGGATGCTGCTAGAAGCTCTTACTCCAGCAGGGGGCACAGATAGCTAGTATCCCAAAGTCACTCCATTCTGTGCAATGGTTCCGGAGGGGTGGGACGGTACCTAGGTCATGAACTGCAGGGCACTCGCTCTCCTGGCACAGGATACAGATTAACCAGAAGAGCAGAAGGGAACATGCTATTGTGTGACCCATCTTGCTCCTATTTCCACTGATAACCAGTGCTACCACATGCTGAAGAGCTAAGGGCACATCACTCCCGTTAGCTATGTAACTGGAGGGTCTATCCAATGGCCACACCTCTAAGAACAAAGGATTGGCTCACTTGAATGGATGTCCCTCTTCAGACTTCTGTACAGCTTGGATGACAGACTTGTAGACTCTAAAGCTGATGGTGACTGACAGCAGCGCCAGGATGAGGTAAGAAACCACACTGATGACACTGAAGGCGGCCAGAGAGAGCAGCATGATCAGTGACGTGCCAAAGACAAAGCCTGTCTTCTTCACATCCCGCCAGAAGATCAGATCATGCACTGCCAAGGAAAGGGACAAAACAAGGGGAAGTTACGGAGGCAGGGGTAACAGAGCAGTGGAAAGTATTGGACAGTGCGGGATCCAGTACAGGCCTTTGCTAAGTAATCGTCACTCAGATGGAGCTTTAATGGCCTATAGCATAGGTACCCTTACGCTATACACTGTGGACAACAGGTGCAGAGGCCCAATCATAGTCATGAATGCATTTGCAAATATGTAACATTAAGCAGGGGTATACTTCTTTAATGAAACTAGAAGGGAAAATCCTTTCTAACTAGTGTTTCTTTAGCACCAGCTAATCAGTCTCCGTACAACAGATCTCACAGAACACAGGGGATGGACTCAAAGCCCGACAAGTGGAAACAAACCCAAGGCAGAATTATCTTAGCTTTCAAACACTCAGCCCCAGTGGAGAGAGGCAAGTATGAGCCTTGCTTCACACTCAGGAAGCAGCACTGTTAAGGAGTTTGTGTGAAGTCAATCTGCAATATCAGCAGCACAGCTGGTAACCTCCCATCCTCCGCTCCTGCTAGGCAATGTTACCCTGTCAGAGAAGTGGGCCTGTCCAGAGTAAGCTGTCATGAAAGACAGTCTGAGCAGGGAAATACCTGCTTGTCAGTCACAATGATAGCTTAAAATCAAGTTTTTAAAAACAGCATGTAAGTTTGCATGGAGAGCATTTCCTTCATCATTGTGGATTTGTGTTTGAGTAAGGGCCTCTCCCTTCCATCACATCCCATTCCTTCAAAACTTGAATGTGCCAAGAAGTCAGCCCTGTGCCCCAAAGGCCTAGGAATGGTTGGGCTATTGCAACACAGCACTCGGATTTTGCTGGAGGGTTAAAGAGCAAGACCATGCAGTGATGCACCAAGAAATATGACGGAGGGGGTCACCCTAATGGAGGAAGGCTAGCAATCAAGGACACTGACTGTAAAATGAGAGGAGCCTGTTTAGTGCTGAGCAAGTCTTAGCAAAAGCGACACATGGGGCAGAACTGAGTGAGCCGAGCTCCAGAGACTGGAAACACAGCTGCAGTAGCTTCAAAATGCCTATTAGCTAGGATGAAGTCATCACAGTCCACTTATTACACACCGCCCCCACAGGTCTCATTTTTAGTGCGGCCCATTGTATGTTTACCCAAAGGGGACTGAAAATGAGTAACATTTGTCTTTCCCCAAAGCTGATACGCCAGGTTAAATCACACCCCAGGCAGCCTTCTCATAGTACTCAGCCACCACACACTGGTGTCGAAAACATCAGCCCTTACCTGCCACCAAATCCACTGCTGGGTCTGCGGTGCTTACACAGCGCCCACTGCTGTGATATCGAAGTACTGATAACATGGGTGACATCTCCTACTTACAATACAATAGCTTCATCTGCAACTATCTTTGGACTAACTCCCACACCACAAATTGCTCTCCAAAGCTCTAGTCTACAGATAAGCTAACTTCTTTAACAGCTGTTTAAAACCGCAATTAGGGAACCTGGTCCACATCCAGGATTTAATCTCAGTTCAGAATAAGGCAGATCCCTTCGTATATACCCTAGATTAGAGGGGCTTTGTCTTTCAGCCCTCGTAAATAACGTCTCCTGATAGGAGGTATTAATACCCGCTTTGGGTATTAATTGCTTTGCCTGCGGTATCCTGCTTCCGCTACAAGAGGGCGCCATTGTTATTAACGGCAGCATGAGGACTGAACAAAAACTAAGCTGCAGGATTTGCAGCAGTCCCCAACCGGTTTTCCTCTGCTGTTTATTTTACTAGCGACAGGCTGCTGGGGGGAGTTGAGGTGGGGGGTTGGGAGGGAGAAGAGAATTGGGCAGCCAGTCAACCAGCACCACTCCCAGTAACATTGGCACTTGTCCACGATCCCAGCTCAAACTCTGCAAGAAAGCTATTCAAGTCTCCTCCTGAAAAGAAGGAGGAATTTCCAGGGTTTACCCCATGTTTTTCATGGTTGCTTTAGATAAGTTAAAGGGTTTGGTGAAGCCGCAACTTTGAAAGGGAAAGATATTTCTGTTTTGTTTAAATATTCAGAGATGAACTCCACTAGTGTGGCAGCTTATTTAAAACATACCTGGCAGTGTAGTGTGTGGGGTGGGGTGGTTAAAAACAAAACCACCCCCCCCCCCAACCCGGCCCCAAACTCTCCCTTCTGGCCATCTTCAGATTGAAACCAAGCAGAGAGCTAGCCATCTGGTTGTTTTGGAAAAGCATAAAGGGTGTCCATTTTCTCAAGTTCCTCTCCCAGGCAGTTTCTGCACCAGCAGCTTGGCATAACTGGTTTTCAGTAACTGTCACAGCAGCCAGAGGGAAATGTAGTAGGAGAAGAAGTGAGAACAATCTAAGATCTCTAGATCTGAATTATAATGCTGCTGAAGGCAGATTACAGGCTGCTGGAGAATTAGCAATTTTATTTTTACCTTGCGCAAGCATTAAGGAAAGAGAGCCAGGGCTGATGGATGAATTACGATGAACATGGGAAGTGCTGTAACTCAGATCAGAGGTTAAGGAAACATTCAGAATTTCGAACAGACTTTGGTTCCATCTGATTGCTCTATCTTTGTCTGCCTGTTTACAATTTCCAGCCTCCTGCTGGTCTGAGGATCATAGGCTGGAATCAGCTGCACCTTCATGTGTATCCAGTATTCTAGCTTGGATTCTTGTAGCCAAGCAAAATATGAAAGCGGTGGGTAGAGAGGAGCCATATTAGGAGCCTGCATTCCTTTAGCATGCAGCAAGGACGCTATATGTACAGTGAGCATAAGACCAACTGCTCAGTTTGTGAAGGCAGATGCTTCAACCCCCTTTGGTTCAAAACACAGCCCTCTTCACTCGGATTAAACTCCTACACTACATAGGAACCCAAATAGGTTAATGGAGTCTGCTTCGTTCTTTACAATTCGTCCCCAGCCAGATCCAGAGCCCTCAGAAGAGGACAGAGGAGGCATTTACGAAGCACACAAGGCTGTTACTGTGAGAGACAGGAGAGGCGCTTTCTGTGCTACCAAGGAGCCTGGCAACTGGCCAAAGATAAATTTATAAAAAGCCCTTTTCAAATGGGTCGCTCTCTCCTGACCTGTAGAAAAATAGTTTATCCATGAAGAGATGCCTGGCTGTCAATCTCACATGTAACAATGCAGAAGGGAATCACGTCTGCTAGCCAAATTGCTGGAGAGAGCGAAAGCCAAGAACCACAGTTTGTCGGCACGGTATTAGACTAAGGGAGAACAAAGCCAGCCTCCACTGAACAGGCAGGAAGAAATACACCGAGGGGATGTAACTCCCTTGGTCACATTCTCACTACAGAGAATTTTGGTTGGCAATTCTCAGGCCGTCTTTCTTATGCTGGAATTAGAATCCAAGTGTCTCTCAAACATACACATGCTTTTAGTCCAGTATCCAAGGGTAAAGCTCTCAGCACAACAGCCGTATGAGGTGCCTGGATTTTTATGCCTCAACACACTGCTCTAGTATTCACACAACAGCATCTTTTTGTTTGCTGCCCACACCTCAGGTGAGTAGGTTTGTCAAACTAAACTCAACTTCCAGTTGGCTTTCATCTGTTCCTTTAGCTTTCCTCACTTCCCTAGAGAACTGGGATTCCTGACCTTGCATTTGTGAATGTAAGATCAATGATGGGATGCAAATCACTCAGGTCATTTAAAACCCCACGGAGATGTATTCTTGTATGAACACTCCTGCACTCCAGTTCCCATGGAAATATACCCCTCTGTGGGCTGAATAGAAGATTTAAGAGATTCGCAGGAACTGGATATGGAAGGGTCTCATCTCCCGGGCAGTGCAGGATATAGAACTGCTCATTACAATGTATTGTCTAATGCCCAGTCCAAGCAATGCGTCTTTCACTACTTCCCTTGGAAACTACAGATCCCCCATTTCTCTCTGTTATCCTCCCAAATAACTGAACTGTCCTTGGTGTTTACACCCTTTCCCAACTCACACTATCCTCTCCCAGGGTTGCTTCCATTTAATCTCAAAGAAGGATTCATGGTATCTTAAATTTTTTGAAAACACGACTCTAAAGAAAGATTACACATTCTGGGCCCCACCTCCAGCCCACTCAACCACGCTCTCGGCTTGCCAGCGTTTAATTGTTCCTTGCATTCAGCCAGCATCTGAACACCAAAACAGGGGCCGGTCACACTGATGCTCCAAAGACAGAAGCTATTTCATTCAGTGCAGTTCAACAACTGATCAGGACAGACTGGCCCCTCGCATTAATGGAAATATTACTTGTGTCACCAGTGCTGTTCCATTCACTTGAATGGACACTAACTGAACCCAGCTATAATCTGTGCATGAACTTCTTCCCAATACCCATGTTATTTTATATCCATACACTAGATAGGGAGTCTTGAAAACCAGATTGAAATTCATCTTCCCAGCATAACCACACTGGAAGTGTGAACAGAGTTTCTATTCAGGCCTCTTTCCAACACATACTTCCCCGCTAAGCCAAGCCAAGCCTTTATCTTCTGTAAAGAAATTTTCACAACAATCTCTTACAAAATAATCAGTGCTTGTGTTTGCAGACATTTCGAAAATGAACCACATGATGCAAAAGCCTCAGGGGCTTCACGTTATTAAAAGAACGGTTTGCGGCCCTGAGTATTTGCTATTCTAGCAGGCCAGCTGATTTGTGCGTAATCTGGATTAACATAGAAGTACTAGTGGAATGGACATCAGTGGGTCTTTTATTCCCCACCTTCTATGCCCCAAATTACTCCCCAGCAGAATTCTGACTCCAAGACTCCAGGCAAACCACTTGGGACATGGCTATTGGTGATTTTACATGGAAGGCATTCAGAAAATACAGAAATGGGTAGCAGTAGATTCAGATTATAGAGCCAAAAGGGAACACTGGGATCTAGTCTGATCTCCTGTAAAAACACAGGCCCACAGAATTAATTCCTATTTACTTTGATTCAAACCTTTCAGAAAAACATCCAATGTGGATTTAAAAATTGCCAGTGATGGGGAATCCACCATAGCCCTTGGTAAATTGTTCCAATGGTTAATTCTTCACTGTTCACAATTAGTACCTTATTTCCAGGCTGAATTTGTCTAACATCAGCCTCCAGCCACTAGATCTGGTCAGACCTTTGTCTGCTCAACTGAAAGGCCCTCTACTGTCAAATTTCTGTTCTCTTTGTAGACTGATCAAGTCACCGCTTAACCTTTGCTTTGTTAAACTAAATAGATAGAGCTGCTTGAGTCTCTCACTATAAGGCACGTTTTCAAATAATTTACAGCTACAAGACAGACTTACTTCAGCAAGCAAACAGCCCTGTTTGGAAAATGGTAGAAAGCACATGGACATTAATGAAGAAAAGTTCTCAAGGAAGGAGGAAAACGTGATTAGAAACACTCAGAACCCAAGATGTGCTCTTATACCCATAATGCAAGTAAAGTTGGTTTCCTTTGTAAACCTAGATTTCTAAGGGTATTAATAAGGTGAGTGTCTGACAAGCAAATAAGGACAAGAGACTGGTATTGTATTTCCAATATAAAACGTTTACCTGAAAACCCAGTCAGTAGCCTCACTAGGGCATGTTCTACTGGAGATCCAGCCACGCTATCCCAGACAGCTTCTTTGGGGATTTCACCATCAGTACTAATGAGACCTGTGGCAGGGGTGGGCTTCATATCTGTTTGCTGATGGATGCAGAGAGGTCTCTTCTCCAAGGGAGATTTCTGAGCTGCTGCTGAGGTGTCCTGGTCCTGTGCTGTTCTTTCCCCTCCAGGTGCGGAGATTTTACTTTGTGCTGGAGTCTGCTCATCATCCAGTTTTCCACCTAGTTCTTTGAGGGCCTTAATTGTCAGCTGCTCCTGCTCAAAGTCTTGAGCTACCGTGGGAGATCTTTGAGAGAACAAAGGTTTCTGGAAGTTGCCCTCGTCATCAGTGATGCTTCGCACAGCATAATCACCATCCACGTTCACATCTGACCTATTTGCCTCATCTTTATGAAGAGCTCTTCCTGGAGGAGTGGTTTTTAGAGCTGCAATTTCAGCCTCTGAGAAGGTGTCTGTCAGGTCCTCTAGAGAGTCATTACCCTTTGACTTCAAGCATTCCTGCATGAAATCCACAAAGTTCTCCCCACTTAAGGCATCTGGATGATCTTGTTCTTTCAAATTACCCAAGGGCAGAGAGAGGGGGACTCTCTCGTTCGGCATGTTTCTAAGATCCTTCAGTGGAGCTGCCGTTGGAGAAATGCTCAGAATTTCACCAGCCTTGAGTGGTTTCCCAAGGAGACCTGGATCCCAGCTGCCAGAATGCTGCATATTTATAGATGTCAAATCCAGAGTGGACAACTTGGGATGTTTTGCTTCAGCAACTGGACTTCCTCCAACGTCTGGATGCGCTTCTGTAGTTTCAAAGCCATCAATGAATCCCTGATTATCTTCTGGTGTCTTAGAGGGCAACTGACCCTCTTTGCTGTGTTTGTGCAGCTTGTTAGGTGCCTCTTCATTATCTGCAATTATCCAGTCTCCTGTTTTGCCAGCAGTAACTGGAGCTAAGGTCAGCTTCTCCTCTGGTGCCACGCCGCTATCTGCGGGTTGAAGGACAAGCTTCTTGTTTCCATAGGCCACATCTACAGGCACATCCTCTATCACTGTGTCATCAGACTCACCAGAGCTGTCTGCATCTGTGATTTCAGCCAGGCCAGAACTTGGCCAGCTCCCATCAGTCTTCAGTTCAACTGCAGCAGGTGAAGCAGTCTTCATTTTAACAGCTTCTTTGTCCAGAGGAACATGTTTCTCAAATCGAGGAGATGCTAAGTCTGTATATGCTCTGTCTTTCTGCTGGACACTGACAGTGACAGGATGAGGGGAGGGTGCTTTGCATACTTCTGTCCTGTTGCCAGCTGGCTGCGCAGGAGGGCTGCCAACTTCTTTGGAGGGCACTGCAGGTAGGTCTGAGGTTTCAGCAATCTTCTCAGAATGCTCTACTTTAGGAATCAAGTCCCAGTTCAAAAGCTCATTTGTGAAGCTGTGCATCTCGCGTACACACTTGGACACTTCTTCCAATGCAGCTGTTGTACCTGAAGACTGACGTGATAGCCCGGGTCCTGCTGAAATAATGCTCCCGCTGCGAGGTTTCACCTGGAACTCACAGATACGGTCTTCTGGGATATCCGTAAGAAGCTCTCTCTCACTGTGCATCACCCAGTTGCTACTGAGATCACTGGAGTTGCTAATTAATGAATCCTTGTACTCTTTATCAAATGCTGCTTTGTCGATAATCACCTCGAACGGCGATTCAGGAGAGTCTTTTTCTAGAGTGGTCTCCCCAGCAGATGGAGTGGAAGACTGTGAATAGACACCTTTAATCAGAGATTGCTCAGCATCTTGCTTCTGGTCAGTCAGGAAAGTAAATCTGAATTCACTGCCTGTAGTGACTCTCTTGTTTTGGTCCATAAAATCTTGGTCTTTACGTCTGCTTTGTTCAGCCTTACCATCTTCTGACAGGCAGATACTGGTGCCGCTCACATACGTTTGTTCTGGGGAACTAGTCGAAATCACTGGGCTGTAGGAATGAGGTTCTGCTCCAATAGAAAATGGGGAGCCTTCTGACCCAGGAGACCCAATGGATGTTGCCTCTATTCCAGAATCAGCACTTGGCCCACGGAAGCTATCCATTCTTTTGTTGTCTACAGCAACCACCAGTTCTTTCACCTCATTTGAGGGAGAGGACTTGCTGTCTATTTCTCTGCTGCTGTCTGCCCAAGCTGTCAAGCCAGAGGTTTTATTTTCAGATCCCAGAATCCCTGAAGCTGCCTTATCAGAGAGAGAAGCTGTCTCCTCTGAGGCCAGGATTTGAGAGAGGGAGAGATTCACAGAGTGCAGTTACAAGTTAAAAGTCAAGCAGGCAACATGCTCTCTTGAGATCTAGAGGAAAAAAGACAAGACCCGAGACACCAGCCTTGGCAAACATGCATGGAACTGCCAGCAGTAGGACAGGAAAGCCACTTTACACAAGAGGTTGCAATCTACACCAGTACTTTCCAAGCTGCCAGTTTATAGCTGTGATTTCATAGCACATGAAGGGGAGTGTTAAGGCCTGCAAAATTAAGTACACAAAGCAGCAATGGAGGAACTTAGGCATGCTGAGAGGGTTAACAAAAGCAATACAAAATAAGTGTCTGAACTTTTTGCTGCGTGCTACTTAAGGCACTGATGGGATTGCCAAAAAACCAATAATACAGTTCCAATAAGAGCCTAAATTCATCATCACCCAAATTAAAGTGACATCTGAAAAAACCTGAAAGCATTAGGACACCTGCACGTCAATGCTGTAGCTATTGCCTCTGAACTATTCACCTCAGTATATGGAAGGAGTGCGTTCTAGTTCGCTTTCTGTCTGGAGTGGAAGGCAACTAGTCCTCCCTTGCTCCACTCAAGCATGTGGGTAGGGTTCTGCCCTGCTCTTGCAGCAGGGGGCAAGAATGTTAGTGGCAATGTACCCTGCAGAGCTGGGATGGTAGTCCCATCCCAACAGCGTCTAGAAAGGCAGTCTGGTCATACCATCATCAGGTGGTGTCTCGTCTAGAGCACGCACAGTCTGGAGTGCGGGAGTTTATAGGGTGTGTCTCCCACCATCACCACTCAAGTCTCCTTGAGCTTTGACGTGCTACGAGAAAAAGCTTCACCCAGTGTCATTGCAGATTCGCTCAGAGCAGTTTCTCTGATTGCACTGCCAAGGGAATTAGTCTGGGCTACATGCAGTGTGGAGTCATTTGGGAAACACTCCCTCCGAACGGAATTACAATTGTGAAAGAAGCAGAGGTGGGGCCAATCCCGTTGCAGGTGGGAGAGAGTGCGCCTCTGGCATAATTTAGGTCTATATGGCAGCAGTTCCTCAGTGATTCAGCCATGTTGCTCAGCTTCTGAACAACTTCATACAAGATGAATCAGAGTAAGTGCCTGGGAAAATGTGCACTATATGCTAAGTTTAGCACATCATAGAAGAAAGTGGCTCAATGCAGAACCATTAGGATTCCACATGGAATGCTGTCCACTTCCTGATGAAGTTATTTACATTAAAACATGTTGCTGTTTCATACTGAACACAGATGTAACAAGGAATAAACCCGAGATCTGTCGTAACCTACATGCCAAGAGGACACCTGCAATGAAACTGACTACCTTCCAAACACCACCACAACAGGCTTTCCAACACAACACTTCAAAGAAGGGGTTTAGAAAAATAAATGGCCAATTTATTTTAATAGTTTAGCTTATACCTAAAAAACATTAATTTCTACTATCTGTTGTGTGATCTTTTGAGTCTGGAAAATTGTCACTTATATCCACTTCCCTCTCTGCTGAAAGATGCAAAAATGTAGATTTTTTTTTAAGCACACTATGTATATTTCTAGCTTGTCCAGGAATATCTGTCAGGATGTTATGAACGTCAGTTCTGATGTAAGTATGTTTTACACAGCTTCACAATCACACTTCAGGCAATATACAGCTTCACACATGAAAGTTAGTCTCCAATATAGGGTTAACATTAGAAGCAGGATCACAAATGAAGTAACATTTGGATACAGCCTGTTTGCTGTGCGGGCTCTGTGCAACAGCAGATATTGACGGGTCTTGCTACTATTATATGAAAATATTACTAGCATCCTAAAAGGGAAAGGTTTGGTATGGAAAGTTAACTTTTAGCCCTCTGGGGCACCTGGCATTGACCACTGTCGGAAGACAGGACACTGGGCTAGATGGAACTTTGGTCTGACCCAGTATGGCCACTCTTACGTTCTTAAATGGCCAACAGGAAACAACTTCCCATGATTTCAAAGGGCGGTTTTGGAATCCCCATCAATGGGGGATTAAAAGAACAGGGGGGAGGCTGCGGGTTGCGGGCTGGGTGCTGTGGTTCTCAACCTAACACACTGTGAGTCGCATATGCAGCCCACAATTATAAATCTGTTGAGAACCATTGTTCTAATGCAATGATTTTTAACCTTCTCTCATTTGCGGACCACTAAAAAATTTCAAGTGGAGGTGTGGACCCCTTTGGAAATCTCAGGCAAAGTCCATGGACCTCCAGGGGGTCTGCTGACCACAGGCTGAAAGCCACTGTTCTAATGGATCTATAAAGGTACATTTCACCAAAAACAAGGCTCTACAATTAAAAGGTTCATCTGAAATACAGGCCTCCTATATGTGATTGACTTGTATTCTCTGAATCAGAGTATGCATAAAGATAGACACTAGAATCACACTACAAAATCAATATTCAAGTCAGGCAGCTTAGAGAGAGTGATTTTGCAGTTTCTAGGGCGAAAATACTCAGATGTTTCTTATGGCTTGAGGGATAAGAGACTGAAGGAAAAAATTCACAGAGTAAGGCCAGAAGGGAACATTAGATCATCAAGTCTGACCTCCTGTGTATCAGAGGCCATAGAATGTCATCCAGTTTGCACTGAGCTCAAATGAGGCTCTGTCCCTGTTAATTTATGATGCATGAAGGTGGCACGAAAAGCTACCTTTTAAAAAACTGCTTCCTTTTGCTTTTTCATTTTAAAATGGAGGATCAAGACACGTCAACCCAGCTTCTCTATGGAAATATGAAAAATTGTCAGTATGTATTTAACTGCAATGGCAAGCACACACTTAGGGAATACTGATCTGGTATGCAACTCCTCTGTTCTTATAGCCATAGGACTGCCAAACTGGACCAGATCTGGGTCCCATCTAGATCAGTATCCAATCTCCAAGTGTCCAGATGCTTCAGAGGAAGATGCAAGAATCCCACAACAGGTTTCCTCATTTATAAAGTCAAAAAACAGGCCAAAGATACTAAATTGTCCTCTCGTCACTTTAATATGAGCACTTCACAGTTGTGAATATATTTATCTTCACACCTATGTGAGGTAGGGGAAATGTTCTTATCTTCATTGTACAGAGGGGAAATTGAAGCGTAGAGAGACTAAGTGTATGTCTACACTAGAAACGCTACAAAGGGCACAGCAAAAACACTGTAGTGTAAACGCTTAACTACAGTGATGGAAGAGGTTCTTCCATCATTGTAGTAAATCCATCTCTCTGAAAGGGGGTTGATGGAAGAATTCTTCCTCGACCTAGCATGGTTGACACTGGGGCTTAGCTCAGATTAACTAAGTGTCTCACGGTTGTGTTTTTTTCATACCCCTGAACGACGTAGCTAGGTCAACCTAGCTTTCTAATGTAGACTAGACCTAGGTGACTTGCTCATGGTCACACGGGAATCTGCGGCAGAGCAGGAAATTAAATGTGGATTTCCTGAGTCCCAGGCAAACTCCCTCACTTGACCATCCTTCCTCTTTGGGTTCAAAGCCATTTTAAGAAATCCTATAAAAGCTACCCTTAGAATGGGAGATATCTATAGGAGCCTTGCTCAACTTACAGGTCAGACCAAACTTGCTATGGCCTCTCCCACGGGATAGAATTCAGTGTTGAGGTCATTTCTTTCTCAGATTTGAGAGTTAGCTTATATTTGGTTCTCTTTCTGAAGTGTTCTGCATCTTGCTGTTTTACCACTTGCTTAGTTTGTTTTCACAAACTCATAAGTAAAATTTGCTACTTTAAAGTCTAACGGTATGTTAGCTGATGGAAAAACATAAATTTACATCAGAGATCTGTAGCAAGCTAATAACAAAGTGATGTAGCAATCACTACATACTTATCACTTTAATAGGGTGATAGACACTTGATTTAGAATCTTTAACAGCATGTGCACACACCCACCCACACGCACCCCCCAAGTGATCAGCTTAAAAAAAATTCAGGCTTTTTTTTCCACTGAACTAATGTGTTATCTCTAATCCAAGCAAATACAACAGACATTAAGATTGAAGCTAAAAACGTGCAAAGCAGTATCAGCACCTGACAGCCACAGCACCAAGATAGGAAGTTAGCCAGCAGACACTTTGCAGTCAAGCTAGGTTGCAAAGGACTTTAGTAACGGAGACAGAATAGAAAGAAAAATGTTTTTTAAAAGGCTGTAACCGGCTAACAACTTTGTTCCCACCGCTTGCCCCAAAGTTCTTCAGTATTGCAACTTCCTATTCCAGATGCCTGGAGTGTACTGTGCCAGCTGGGTGAATTGCTTAGACAGCCAAATAAAGAATTTGTATTTCTGATACTGCATAGCAGGCTTTTCCTTAGATTATCCTATTCATGTAAGTTGGGAATCAGCTCTTTTCCTTAGCCCTTTTTGAAGGATGACCAGCTTTGAAGTTTCCTAATCATCTGGTCAGCTAAGGCACGACAATCTTTCATTCTACCCTGAAGTTCTGGCTGTCCCTTATATGCAGGTGTCAAAATTTATTCAAGTTTAACTGTGCACATGAAATCAGGGTTAAACTAGTAACTCTGGTGGCTCCAACAGACCCAACTTTTTGTTTATCAAGTTAAATGAACAGCATCTCCAATGACTGGCTGATACAAGGGCTAAGTTGATGCACTCATGTCTTGTCTGAATACTTCTGGTGTTTCCAGCACCCAAAGTTTCCGAAATTTCAAAAGGTGTGTGCTGAAAAACTAGAACTGGAGGATGCAAGTCAAATCCACATGAGAACACTCCTAGATTACAGGTGCTTTTGCTCCATTTGGTTTTCAAGAAATCGTACTGCTAAGGGATTGAATCTAGTTGAATTTGCCTATAACTATCTTAGGCCCTGTCTTTACGGAAAACTTGTACCATTTTAACTATGCCAGGATAGTTAGGGCATTACAACATCCCCCCCGCCAAGTGCAGAGGCATTTATATCAGTATAAAGGTGCTTCCTGCTGATAGACTTATTTCTATTCAGGAAGGAAAATAAGCTTTACAGGTATAAGGCATCCTTATACTAGTATAATTGGGTCAAATACCAGGGGTTGTACTGGCATAACTGTGTTAGTTAAACATCACAGCCTCTAAACAAAGTAATTGTACTGGTACAAAATCTATGTGTAGACCAAGCCTTTGGTTTAGTGAATGGCTTTGTTCCTGTAGAGCAGTGGTTTTTAAACTTTGTTCCAGGGGACCCAGCTGAAGAAAATTGTTGATGCCCGCAACCCAATGCAGCTGGTGATGAGCGGTTTGGCAGTATGGGAGGGGGCTCTGGGCTGGGATGAGGTGGGAGGGCTATCTTAGTGGTTCGTGCATTGGCCTGCTAAACCCAGGGTTGTGAGTTCAATCCTTGAGGGGGCCATTTAGGGATCTGGGGCAAAAATCTGTCTGGGGACTGGTCCTGCTTTGAGCAGGGAATTGGACTAGATGATCTCCTGAGGTCCCTTCCAACCCTGATATTCTATGATTCTGTTTGGGGTGCAGGAGGGGGCTCTGGGTTTGGGGAGTGGATCAGGGGGTGCAAGTGGGATGCGGCCTTACCTGTGGCAGCTCCCCATCAGTGGCGCACTAGGCGTGCTAAGGCAGGCACCCCAGAAGCGACCAGCAGCAGGTCCGGCTCCTAGGCAGAGGTGTGCAAGTGGCTTTGCATGGTTCTCACCTGCAGGCAACGTGCCCCCACCCCACCCTCTCCCCAGCTCTCATTGGCCAGGAACCGGTCAATGGGAGTACAGAGCTGGTGCTTGGCACTGGAACTGGACCGCCTAGGAACTGGACTTGCAGCTGGCCGCTTCCTTAGCTGGCAGCACAACTGACAGGACTTTTAATGGCCTGGTAGGTGGTGCTGACCAGAACCGCCATGACCCAGCGCCTTACAGTCTGCGATTCAGTACTGGGTCACAACCCACAGTTTGAAAACCACTCCTGCAGAGAATGGAAATTTAAGTCATTTCAGACCTCAAGCAGTTTTCCTATCTTAAGTTCCTCCTTATACTAACAAACTATGGGCCAACAGTTTATCTCCCCACCCCAGATTAGAAAAAGGTGGCATATTACGGTATCTGTTATCTAGTCATTTCTATTCTGTCAGCTATGGGGCTTTGGCATCCTATTAAATATATGGTTTAGAAAATATATTTGGTTGCTTCACAGGTATAGGATGGTATCGTTTGCATTCATGACAAGACATGGGATGAGATGTGAAATGGTGAGAGAACACAGCATTCCCCACTCCTACCACTGCCTGAACTATACGGTTAACAATTTTCTCCAGGGAATCCACAGCATAAGCTAAAGCACTGATGCATTTGCATTACTGTACTTACTGTACTTGTCAGATGCATCACTATACGGTGGGTCAGAATTTCATATCAACAGCAAGCTACTGTAGCTAGCAGAGAAGACATAGGGAGAGGCTTTGCTATTTTCTTTCCACAGCTGTTAGGTCGATGCCACTAAGGCACTGCATATACTAGTAGCCCCAATACCAGTTCTGGTTGGGCCTACTGTTGGCAACCAATTTAAATCAACAGGTCACAATTCCTAGCTTTTAGAAACATTCTGCTTAGGCTTGGGTAGGATAATTATTCAAAGAGGAACAATCACTTATTTTAACTCTGTGCTGAAAGGATTTTACTGGGATTTTTTAAACAGTTTTTCCACTGACAAGGTTTCCAGCACAACATACTCCTTCCACTAATACAGCCAGAACTATCTTCTCTGTTAAAATGCTTTCTGATGGATATTATCCCCATTCCACAGACTAACAAATGAGGGGAAGAGACTTGCCCAAGGCCCATATGGCAAGTCAATATCAAAGCTGGGGGTAGAACCTATGAGGCTGGGTCCAAGTTGCCTTCTCTAACTACTAGACTACTACTTCTCAAACTGGGGATGGGGTCCCCTCAAGGGGCCACGAGGTTATTACATGGGTGGTCGCAGGCTGTCAGCCTCTACCCCCAACCCCGCTTTGCCTGCAGCATTTATAATGGTGTTAAATACTTAAAAATGTGTTTTTAATGTACAAGGGAGAGGGGTTGCACTCAGAGCTTGTTGTGTGAAAGGGGTCACCAGCACAAAAGTTTGAGAACCAGCGTACTAGACCATGCTGCCTCCCTTCAAAATAACGAGGCTCTTATAGCAAGACAAGTAAAGCACAGTGTTCCCCTCTAACTTTCTCGGCATTGCTGGCAGGACTGTGCCCAAGAAATGCGCTAACTACAATGTCAATTCTCAATCGGCAGCTGGATGAAAAGAAAAGCCACAACATAGTATGGGCAGCCAGTCCTACATGTCAGCTGACTGCCTCCCTGGATTGTGGTACTAATCCACAAAGAATTCAGCAAAAGATAAGACTATCAGTAGTTTCACAGGAGCTCTCCACATGAACAGCAGCAAACCTGTCCTGTTCTCCCTATTTCTTCGGGGTTGTTATGTACATTAGGAAATCCTGCACGCACGTGCTCCTTGGCTCACAGCTATAGATCCCTTTTGCCAATTTGCTGTTGACAGCACTAGCTAACTGCTGTATAAGGGGGGGAAGAGCATGTCTTTATCTTTCTTACACCAAGAAGAACGTATTGTGCACTAGCAACCAGGCCATAAGAGAGTAGCTTGGCTGAACCAGATCATTAGCCAACAGCTGCTTAGTGGGTCACACGGTGAACTGTTTTGAAGCTACTTATAGATTTTTAAGGGATAATTCTGGACAAGAGAAAGCCTTATGCCCCAGTTACAGCCTTTCTCAACATTTTTCTTTTATTAGTGTACAAGAAAATGACAGACTTGCCTTGTGAAGTCGTAAAGAGAGAGACAGGCTGAGAGGAAGAAACAAAGGAATCTGAAAGAAAATATACAGGATGAGAATTTGACAATCATACACACTGCTTTGCAGTGAACCTCAACAGGTGCAGAAAGACTATGGGAGGGGGAAAGAGCTTCTTGATCCATTCACTCACCTTTGTGCAACAGCCCATTACTTTTTCTTTTTTTTTTTAAATGAAGCAACTATGAATATTAAGCCAAGCAGTCAGCTTCACTCCACTGGCTTAGAAAGGACACGTCTCCATAATATACTGTTCCATTGTTACTTTATGAGGGAAATGGGGGACAGCCAGTGCTTGTGTGAATTCACTAGGTATTCATTAGGGTTTTGCAAGTGTCTTCAGTACTAAGTGCACATCTTCTGAAGTGGTGGTAACTGCATCAGCTACACCCATCTAATAAATGGGTTTTCAATACTGCCACAATAGGCTGTTAATACAAGTGACACCAATGCAAAAAAGCTTGAACACATGTTAACATATGTGGAGTTACTGAAAGATGATTCCCTTGTTAAAAGTTTGATTCCTACTTGTCTTAGCTATAAACTACACATCTCCCCAACCCCACTACAAAACAAAATACGTTTACTCTAATGAAGGCTGCGTGGGAAGTGTACTATAGATCCAATCTAAACATCCAACTTCAAAGACAGAATCACCTCTGGGAACTACACAGACCACTTTCTCTAGATATGGTTTTCTATTCTCATAGCATCTCCTAAAATGTATCTATAACAGCTTTCATTAAAATCAGATACACGTTATACAAAGAAAAGCAAAAGACACATTTTAATTCTGTGCTTTCTAAAAAAGAAATACTGAAGTTCTATTACTTCATTTAATATGTGCACCTTCTCTCCAAACCAAAACACTACCATTACACCACTGGCCCATAATGCACCAGTTCTTATACTGAGATACCTAAAAAAGACTGTCTAGAAACAAGGGGATTTATTCTTATTTTCACTTGCAACAGCAGAAAGGAAGTTGTTGGACTCTAGTCTAAGAAAGATAGCCAACCCGGTGGGATTTTTGTCTCTCACATACATGGCCTTTAGAATTTAAACTGATTTTACCATATAAAGGATGAGTTCATCAGTCTCTCCGTATGAAATTTCAAAAGCTTATTTTTCACATTTCAAGTACATGGTATACCAGGGGTTGGCAACCTGTGGCATGTGTGCCAAAGATGGCACGCGAGCCGACTTTTAATGGCATGCTGCTGCCTGCCGAGGTCCCGGCCTCACTCAGCCCCCCCACCAACCGCTCTCACCTGCGGGGGTAGGTGGCAGAAGCTTGGTCTTTCTGGCAGCCAAGCTCCCCCTTTCCCCTCTTCTTTCCCCAGCGTGGTGCTTTCCTGCCCCTTCCCCTCCCACTTCCTTTCCCTGCCGCCGATCAGCTGATCGCCCTTGCAAGGAGGAGGGGGAGCAGAGCCACAGTGTGCTCATTGCTCAGCGGAGGAGGCAGAGAAGAGGTGGGGATGGGCCCCTGGGGGAAGGGGTGGAATCGGGGCATATCCCCTCCAGCCCCCTGCCGTGCGCACCTCAGCCCTCTGCCCTGACCGCTGCACGCCCCTGTCCACACACCCAGCCCTCTGCCCTGACCCCTGCACCCCCCCGTCCACACACCCAGCCCTCTGCCCTGACCCCTGCACCCCCCCTCCACACACCCAGCTCTCTGCCCTGACCCCTGCACCCCCTCGTCCACACACCCAGCCCTCTGCCCTGACCCCTGCACCCCCTCGTCCACACACCCAGCCCTTTGCCCTGACCCCTGCACCCACCTCCACACACCCAGCCCTTTGCCCTGACCCCTGCACCCACCTCCACACACCCAGCCCTTTGCCCTGACCCCTGCACCCACCTCCACACACCCAGCCCTCTGCCCTGACCCCTGCACCCACCCGTCCACACACCCAGCCCTCTGCCCTGACCCCTGCACCCCCTCGTCCACACACCCAGCCCTCTGCCCTGACCCCTGCACCTGTCCTCCACACACCCAGCCCCCTGCCTGACCCCTGCAAGCCCCCTCCACACACCCAGCCCTCTGCCCTGACCCCTGCACCCGCCCGCCACACACCCAGCCCTCTGCCCTGACCCCTCCACACACCCAGCCCCCTGCACCCCCCCACATATACCCAGCCCCCCTACATCCCCGTCCCTACCCCCACCCTCAGCACCAAATCGGAGCTCCTGCAGCCGCCCACCCCCACACACATTCCCACCTGCACCCCCAGTCTGGGGTCCCAGCTGTTGGCTCTGCTCAGCCTGCTGCCGGTCTGGGGTCCCGGCTGCCAGCCCCTTGCCAGCTGGGGTCCCGCAAGCTCCACTCAGTCTGCTGCCGAACTAGGTGAACGGAACCCCAGGCCGGCAGTGGGCTGAGTGCGCCGGCAGCGTAAGATCAGCATTTTAATTTAATTTTAAATTAAGCTTCTTAAACATTTTGAAAATCTTGTTTACTTTATGTACAATAGTTTAGTTATATAATATAGACTTACAGAGACCTTCTAAAAAATGTTAAAATGTATGACTGGCATGTGAAACCTTAAGCTAAAGTGAGAAGTGAAGAGTCGGCACAGGACTTCTGAAAGGTTGCTGACTCCTGTGGTATACCAGGTACTGGAGGCAGCATGATCTAGTGGACTGAGCCTGGGACCAGGAACCAACTATACTTGTTGTCAAGGTTCCTTTCCCCCACTTTAAACTTTATGGTACAAATGTGGGGACCTGCATGGACACTTCTAAGCCTAATTACTAGCTTAGATCTGGTAACACTGCCACCACCCAGAATTTCAGTGTCTGGGGCACTTTGTTCCCCCAAAACTTTCCCCTCCCTGGGTTGCCTTGAGGGACTTCACCAATTCCCTGGTGAACACAGATCCAAACCCCTTGGATCTTAAAACAAGGAAAAATCAATCAGGTTCTTGAAAAGAAAGCTTTTAATTAAAGAAAGAAAAGGTAAAAATTATCTCTGTAAAATCAGGATGGAAAATGCTTTACAGGGTAATCAGATTCCTACAGACCAGAGGGGCCCCCTCAAGCCTTAGGTTCAAAGTTACAGCAAACAGAGGTAAAATCCTTCCAGCAAAAAGAAACATTTACAAGTTGAGAAAACAAAAATAAGACTAACACACTTTGCCTGGCTAGTTACTTACAAGTCTGAAACAAGAGAGACTGATTTAGAAAGATCTGGAGAGCCTGGAGTGAAGTCCCATCCCTCTCAGTCCCGAGAGCGAACAACAACCAAAAAAAAATGAGCACAAACAAAGACTTCCCTCCACCAAGATTTGAAAGTATCTTGTCCCCCTATTGGTCCTCTAGTCAGGTGTCAGCCAGGTTTACGGAGCTTCTTAACCCTTTACAGGTAAAAGAGACATTAACCCTTAACTATCTGTTTATGACACTTGTTATGATCAACTTCCTGTGTGACCTCAAGCAAAGGCCACTGCCTCAGTTTCGCACCTCTAAAGCTTTAATACTGAGGTCCAATAACAAGGCAGTAGCACAGAAGAGAATAGAACCCTGGAGTCCTTACTCCCAGTCTCTTGCTTGAAGCACTAGACCATGTTCCCTCCGTTGTTTTTTTTTTTTTTTTTTTTGTTTGCTCAGAACCAGTTTCTCCAACTCTTCAGCTATCTGCAGATGACTCATTTACCTTCCGCTATAATCCTGTGGAAACAGACGGCCAGCAAGTTCTGGAACTTCAGGAACAAAGTTTCAAACTTTTTGCCAAGAATTCCACTGAGTCTACACCATGGGAAGAGAGTCTACCAGCCGTCTCATTTTCCCCACACAAAAGCCTGCTTCTTACCAGCAGATTTTAACATAAGAACTATTTCTCTCCGCTTTGCATAAACAAAAGTGGCTGTTTCTAGTTGTTAATCAGTGAGGACTGGGATGAGAAGTCTGCACAGGGTCTCCTAATGACAAAAGCATATTGAATGGCTTCAGACTGCATTCTTCAGTCCTAGGTCTGTGTAGCTGAACAGAGATCCAATGGAGGAATTATGAAGAGTCTTTCACCTCAAAGCCCGTGCCAGCATTCATTATGCTTTTCAAACCTAGATGCTCTATCAGTGAGGCTATTTAATGTCTTTAACAATAGGAATAGCTTCAAGTAAACATTTATTTTGATTTCTCAGACTTTGTAAGAAGCTTGCAAAGAGTTCTCGGAAACCAACTGCAAGCCTGACATTTTTAATGGTTTGAAACTCAGCTCGTTTTACGACAGACCCTGCATCTCAGACCAAAAAAACAGTAGGGCCAATAGCTATAGGATTTTGTAGTTTCAGAGGACTGCAAGTATTTTTTACCTGGCTGTATCATCTCTCGTAATGCCAGAAAGCATCCCAAAACAAAACCATTAGCTTCATCCAGAAAAGATATACCTTCGTACATTGATTTCTGAACAAGCCCTTTACTAAGGCCTAGGATTTTCAAAAGTCACTAGCAATTGTGGACATCTCAGTTTTTGGTTAACCAGTTTGCCACACTTTAAAGTGGCCTCATTCAGTAAATGAGGAGCACCTGCCCTCTTCAGATCAAGATGCTTTATGGTATCTTAAGGTGGGCACCCAAGAAAAGTTGAGTCATTCAAAACCACTGGTTACCTGTGAAAAGTGTTGGTTTAGTGCTTCTTCTGCTTATTTCTTTGTTGCACTCTCCTGCCCTTTTACATCAGGAGTAACCAACAGGTTTTAACAAGATGCTCCAGTGAATTAAGACTTCCTCTGCTCCACTAGAAAGCCTGGAGCTGCAGTGTCTCAGTGTTTTTGTTCTGAGTGAAGGCTTTAGGTGCTTGCCTAACAGCTATTAAATGCTGTCTAGGAAGATAACACTCAACTCAACGACATCTGCTCCCCTCTAACGATGGGCCGGAGAATGGTTTGTGCTGGGGTCAAAGCTTCTCATTTAGGAGCTGTGATTGGGTGAAGAAGAGCATGTGAGAGCTCTTCAGCAGGACACCTGTGAAGACAGTCTAGCCAAATGAATTAAATTTCGAGGCCATATGGGAGGCTGCCGGCATGGTGATAAATCTGGTTTAGAGAGCACATAATGCTGAGAGCTACACTCACATTCAGGCAGATTAAGTGACCCACGGACTATGAGTTCTATGGATATTATGAGACGCCTGTAGATTCAGACCCAGTGCTTTAACACTGGAGATACAGTAGTATTCTTAAAATACACTAAGAAATATCTAACAGGTGGAGCACAGCAAATTAACCATGACTGGTATGGTTATACTGAGACTTGGCAGGACCCAGTAAAATAAAGCACTCTTGTGCGCCACAAGACCCAAGCTCTCTCCGTGTTTCTCAGCACTTGTGGTAGGACATCAGAGCATACCACTCCCTATGTGACTCAATTCTCTCATCTATAGTACTTAAAACAGCTTATTGTGAAATGCTTTCAGATTCTTAGCTATAAAGGTACTGAGTGCTAACCATTACTGTCGGTACAGTTCCGGGTCCCCATTGGCCAGATGCTGCCTTTTATCTAACAAATCCATTATATTTTAGCTATACAAGTGTTTATTGTATAAACATAGTACAGCACAATATAAATACGCAGCATGATCATTATTTACCTAGTCAAAAATGGTGCTGTTTTCCATCAAGAACTTGCGATCTGTATGTCATCTTTCTGCCTCTCTAAACCAAAGTCAAAGATCTTTCTGGTTTGAAATACAATTTGATTTCTTATTAGCTCTGGCATTGCTTTATTGCTCTGCGTGTAATATTACTACATTTCTCCCCCATCAAGCCGGTAATTTTTAAGTGGACGCTGAAAAGCCTGTGATCTTAACTGCTACAAAACCAAACCAATTCTTCTGGATTCTGTAAGTAGAGGGGCAACTTATCTATTAGATAAAGCCATTTCGGCTAGCTGAGAAGGAAAGGACTTCTGATTCATACATGCAGCTTTGAAATGTCACATCAGATGGGTTTTCTTATTTAAAAGAAAGTTACATACTGGAGTTTCAGAACTTCATTCATCAGACACACAGCCACTGGTATTTTATGTGTTTTGAGATTCAATTTTTCATTAGAAATTAGTGCTGGTTTCACAGCCCGAGAGATAGATGTCCTCCATATTTATCATACAGCATAGATAACAGCAGTGCATGCTTATCCAGCACCGTCCAACCCTTTTCAAAAAGACTATCCTAGCACTGATCTGCCAGCTGAGACAAGGAGACCATCCGCAGAGATTGAAGAGAGCAGATGTACCCGTCTGGGAAGTTTCACAGTTCGCCTTTGTTAACTAGTAAAGAATGTCTTAGCTAGTACTCCCTTGAAATAATCAAGGATCAGGGAGCTGTCAGTTATGGTGGTAACCAATTCACCAGCATACCAGCACTCCCCCCATCAGTACAGACAGGGAGTTGTAATTCTGCCTGGCATTTTTTTGCTGCTGAATAAAATGTCCACCCAACACAGGAAGGCAGGCTGGCAACTTTGCCTTTCTGTGCTATGAGAGAGAAATTAGGATGTCCTACAAAATGGGAGAATAGCAGAGACGCTTGCTGACAGCCTTGTCACTAACCTCACATTTGTGAGGCATTTGATTAAATAAAGTTATTGTTAAACTTGATCTGAGCTATGTTAGAAGTTCAATTTCAGGTCACGGAATGGTTATTTGTTACAACTGCATCTGCATCAGTGTGTCCAAACAGATACTGTAATAATGGATAAAAATATTCCAAATTAAGCATATTATTTTTATGAAGAGCTACAAAGCCACGCAACAGTAATAACTATTGATGAGAGGGGACAGCTACAAACTGGACACTAATTCCACATATTGATGTTCCCCAATGTTCAAACCCCAAGCAAGAAGTGGAAGAGGAATATGAACAGCAGCTTCACCTCTGAAGCCTTCCACTTAGTTGCAGTCAAACACACGCCTCACTAGCTATTTAAAATAAAGCTTTCTGGGGCTATGGCCTGGTCCACACTACACAGTTAAATCAATTTAAACAGCGTTAAATCGATTTAACTCTGTACCCGTCCACACTACAAGGCACTTTAAGTCGATTTTAAGGGCTCTTAAAATCGATTTCTGTACTCGTCCCCAACGAGAGGAGTAACCCTAAAATCGATATTACTATATTGATTTAGGGTTAGTGTGGACGGAAATCGAAGTTATTGGTCTCATTCCTTTAATGTAGCTACCCAGAGTGCACCGCTCTGGAAATCGATGGTAGCCTAGGACCATGGACGCACACCACCGAATTAATGTGCCCTAGTGTGGACACATAAAATCGATTTTATAATATCGGTTTTATAAAACCGGTTTTAGTAATTTCGATTTTATGCTGTAGTGTAGACGTAGCCTCAGAGAAGCTTTCAAGGATACAGAATGCTTGTTACTCACTCAAGAGACTAGCTTCTGAATCTCATCTAAAGGGCTCTTTAACATAAGGCTAACCCTTAAGAAACTACTCCACCACCCTCATACAAATACAAATACGGTTGAATAGACTTTTCAGGCACCTCTTATGCCTTTTTTTTTTACTTTATGTTTCTATCAAATCAAGTGGAGATTTCTACTCCAACTGCCTATGTAACGTCCAGTCACGGATGTAGCAATGTTATCAACCGTAACTAGCTCTCGGAATCAACCAATAAAGAAGGGGGTCTCCTGGCCTGCAGTTTCCTTCACCACTATTTCTTTGTGCCCACCTATTTGTATAAAGCCTTGAAATCAGGTTTTATCAGTGAATTTGTAGTATTTGATAACCACAGACTGCATGGTATAAGCTTCAAAAATACTATGCTTGTTAGACCAAAAGATTTTACAACCTTAACCATGGAGCCTTGATCACTTTTGTTGTAAGCCATCCCTGTGATTTTCCATTAATTAAGGGCTTGCTTTTGTTGCTAGAAAAATGCAGATCTCCCATAGTCAACAGCAGTTGTGAAAGAGTGGCTACAGAATGCAGCACTAAGTACCAGTGCTTGGATGAAGTGTTTTGATGCCTTTGTCTTTACCACATGGTGTATGGTAGTGGTAGAGTTTTCTTACAGCGGTACTGCCATAACTAAGGGTTTCAGTGTTTCTTATATCTGACCTCTCACGCACCTCCCAAAGGAGAATATTAAACAGGATTGACTTGTTTTGCCAACCAAAGTCAGAACAACCATTAGTGTCCTCCTTCTCCCTGACAAAAGTTTTACAGACAGCCTGGATCATTATAACTGCCAATTTTGAGATCAGGGACTGGATGGGGCTCTCTTCAGATCCCCTTTCCACTACTTCAGGAACATCCAAAGGGGAGCACTAAGCAAAGCACTCCTGCCTATTCTCCCAGAAATCAAATCTAGACCAGGGATCGGCAATCTTTGGCATGCGGCTCGCCAGGGGAAGCACCCTGGCGGGCTGGGCTGGTTTGTTTACCTGTCACGTCCACAGGTTCAGCCGATCGCGGCTCCCACTGGCCACAGTTCACCATTCCAGGACAATGGGGGTGGCAGGACCTGAGGATGCAGCAGGTAAACAAACCGGCCCGGCCTGCCAGGATACTTACCCTGGCAGGTCATGCGCCAAAGGTTGCCAATTCCTGATCTAGACTTTCCGTACAGCAGCAATACTAACCACCATGCCACCTGGATTTAATGCCAAAGAATAAAGTTCAAGACTTCTGCCATCCTCTTCAATAAATGAAAAGTTCCTTCCACTCACAAATGCGGTAGTGAGTCTGTTCTTAAACAATCACGCGTGTTTTCATCCTCTCATTTCAGGTACTCTATCCACTTACCTTTCCATCTAGCTCATATCAGTGGGATTTCCACTTCTTGAAGTCAACAAACTGGCTTAAGGACATTTACAAATTTTTCACATTACTTTGAGCAGACTGATCTCGAGCCCACACCATGAAAACATCCAGGAGAAAGGCCCAGGTACTTTCTCTTTAAGAGGATCACACATCATTTTGATTTTTTTTTAGCTGCAAACAGGACTATTTGTGGGACTGTCTGGTAACAGTGCAGTCTCATATGGACAGCGGATGTGTTTTTCCCATTGGTTAGGAGAAAATGAAGGTTCAGGAGCAACACAATAGGCCTGCAGCCAGCCCTTACTGCTGCAGACTGCATTCAGTGGCACCACAAATGCTCCTTCTGTGTCCCTACATTGGCAATATTGCAATTACAATATCACTGTAGTGCAACATGTCTATTCACGACACTGCCAGGCTCCGAAACACTTCAGTGATGCAACAAGCAGTAAAGCCAACTACTAGTTATGTAGGTTTCTTTCCAAACAATGCCCAGGACAGCACCTTGATGATACCAAACCAGCTGCAGGGCTGCTATGTATGATAATGAAACCAAAAAAGGCCTGCCCCCCTTTTCTGTCAACTCTTCCATAATGAAGTACAGTAACAGAGTGAAAAGTTGCTGAGAAGTCTATGGTTAAAGTCTGCATATTTCTTAATCTCAGGATTGTTTCCCCACATTCTCCCCTAGCAAATCTGACCACTGGAGAAAATAAACTATTATTATTTGCAATAAATATTCTGCAGCTCTACAGCACCTTTCAAGCAAAGATTCATTATGCTTTATGCATTAAGGCTCAAAACTGTCCCCTAAAAAAGATACAAAAATATCATGGGGGAAATTGAGACACAGCAAGGTGAATTGTCTTGTTAAAGTTACTCCGGGACAGAGCTCAGAACCAACTATTTCTATATCCAAGTCCCTGTGCTAGTGACAAGGCAAACCTTAATCTCTCCGCCTTCCAAGACTCAGAGAATTATAAAGCTGATTCCCCAATGGCAAAAAGTAAAGTATCTATAAACAGGGCCAATGATTTGCCTTAATTCGGTTATGATTTGTATTCCAGTGGTGAAGAGGTTCCAGATGAGCTTAGGGCCCCATGTATAGTGTAAAAAAAAAAAAAAAAAAAACCGTTGCCCCAGAAAGCTTCATCTGGATTGACAAAATGTGAGAGAAAACTGAGGCATGAAATGGAAGGTACTTTGCTCAAAGTCAGAACAGGTCACTGGCAGAGCTGGGAATAAAGCCCAGGATTCCTGAGTCCCAGTTCAATGCCCTAATCATTAGGCTACATCACTTCTGTATAGCTCTCAACAGAAACCCCCTGTATATCAGGGTTTCTCTGGAACACTGAATGTTCTCTGGTATCTTCTTCAGGCTATGTGGGGAAGGAAAGAAATGTGGACAAGGGTAACAATTTTCAGAGTGAACAATACTGCATCTTGAAATGAAATGCTGAACATGTGGGCAGGGTAGCCTGGTAATCATGCTGCATCATTTAAAATAGTGTATTAAAGTTATCTTACAGGCTGAATGACAGGGATAAGGCAAGGCCAGAAAGTACAAGGCATTTTGTTGGGTTATAGTGATAACTATAAGAGCACTTAAAAAAATTGCATTCAGCGTAAGACAACCCTGATGACATAAGATGCATATGAGTGGTTTGTAACCAGTAATAAAATCTTAACTAACTTCTTTGCTATGATTTAAATCAGCAGAAGTCTATACATCTAAGGAATTACTGTATAATATTCATAGTGTTATTCTCTCTTACAAAGTAAGCATGCACAAAATCTGATTTTTCAGAAGTGCTAGGGACTAACAGCTCTCATTGACTCCAACTGGAATTACGACTGTGCAACATCAATGAAACTCAGGCACAAGTCATTATGCATAAATAATTCACTAAGCAAACAGATGGTTTTAAATCTACAGAAGTGTTGCTGTTTCAAATGAAGGAGATAGTCCAAAATGTGGACTAACACCACACAAAGATTTTTTGTAAATGTTGTCTGCAGTGCGATTTAAAAAAAATGCAGTGCAAACAACATCTAGAACAAAAACAAGAATCCAGATAAGATATACAAATTACTATAATAAACATTTGGTTTTGTGAATGGAAAAAAAAAAGCCAGATAGATTTAACCAACACTTTTTAAAATGCATCTGGTAGGCTACCTATGCTTTTAGTATAGATACATTAACAAGTATTGAATTAGCTTAATCCCCTGGGTACAGATGGGTAAACTGAACCGAAGAGAGGGCAAGTGATTTGCCCAAGGTCACAAAGCAAGTTACACCCAGGATAAGAACCCAAGATTTCTGACACCCAACCCATTCCATGTTCTAATCACTAGACCACACTGCCTCTCCAATAGCAGAAGACATGGATGTTGCATGCAAGTTGTACCAAAATGTGGCATATCATTCTGCATATGATTTCATCTGAGCTTAAGGCAGAGACTGTGCATATTTAATCTTCTTGGAGGACAGAGTCCACATCTGATTCTAGAAGTAACATGACTCTGAAGCCATTCTGCCTCCTGATTACAACTTGTCTGTTAAACCACAGTGCCAGTGGCCATCAAGATGGCTCAACATTTATAGAGCACTAGCTTATCTGAAGGATTTGAGGACAAAGATTCCTTAGCTATCCTAGGAAACAAACAATTGTGGTGAATCAGAGAATAAATAGCCCTCAAATACTGGGTGAAAGGGCTGCAGTTCAGAGCAGACAGGGTGATGGATTAACCTATAACCATGAAATCAAAGCACTAAACTGCTGAGTAATAACCTCCCTTTGCACCCCAGTTCAGGCACCAAGTAAAACATCTCGGAGGAGGGGGTGGAAAAGCAGCATGATGCAAGGTACCAGAAAGGCATACATTCAGACTTCAGCCCCACAGCATGCGAGTATAAAACATGCTGCCTCATACTGCTTCACTTGCTCTTAACCCTACAGATCTGCCCTGTTCACAAGTAGGAAAGCCATTTCGACTCACTTGGCATTTCAATAGGGTGTTGGGGCTTTATGAGAAAAGGTGGAAACTGCTATACAGCTCATACGGTGAGATGAGCAGCGTCTACGGCCACCCTGGAAAACTAGCTTCTCCACCAAATGAAATGAATTCTATCTAGTGAGAAAAACATGAGAGGCTGGCATATTACCACACAGGAGACAGGGAATATAGTAAGCAAGTTAAAAAAGGAAGCCCCGCGCCACGAATTTTTAAAGCTAATCACTCATTTTTGCTCTGGATGGGTGCATCAAAAGATGAAATTGTGTCTATTATTGTTATGGCTGTTATAAGAGGCTCTGCCCCTTTAAGAGCTGTCACCTGCCCAGTCCGCCCCCCCCTCCCCGCAAGGCATCTGCACTGCAGATCTTTGCAAGGGAAGCTAGCTTGCCAGTTCCCAACACCAAGCCTGACAGGGATACAAAGGGAACTAAAGCACAGCCTCCTCCTCCTATTTTGGACAGCTCCCCCTAAATGAACGGGGGATTTAACCACACACTGCTTTGTTTGATATGCTCTCCCTACACTCCCACTCAATTTAATGAGCTGCAAAATGACAAAAGGGAGCATTTGCAATTACCACCCCCTCAAAATCAGAGATCACTGAAAGTTTCCACCAGTCCCCCACCCCTCTTCCATCTGCCCTGATAAATGTCTGACTGAGAAAAAGATTTTCCTAGGAATTAATGTATCTTCCCACTGCCCATGTCTGGTATTAATGCAGGAGGATGCGGTGTGTATACACACATCTTGCATCATCTGCCACCCACACCTTGCGGAGAGGTGGTCCAGTGGGTATATTGCCTTCTCCACCCTCCATGATTTTTAGACAATGCCTGCTGTTTTGGGGCACTCTAAAGGGAGAAATGTGTGGCTTTGCAGAAGTGTCCTTTAGAGACAAAGATGGTAAGAGTCACCCCCAGTTTGGGAGGTTCAGTAAGATCTGGAGAGGGTGAACACCACCAAAGGCAAAGGGAATCTACCCTATCCCCTCCCTTAAGTTCAGACACTGCTCCCTGACCCAGTCCTTGCTCTGATGCCGGAGGGGTCACTGTCAGAATGAAACTAGAAAGTGCAACACAGACATTCCGCAATCCCCACCTCCCCAATCTGAGTCCCCTGTCTCAACCCCCTGCCACCCACCCAAACTCACCCTGCCCTAAAATCACACCCTTAACCATCCACACTATCTACCCAGCCCTAATCCAGACCCCACCACAATTCTCTCCCCAAATGGTGAACCATGCCTTAACTCCCACTATCACCCCAATCCACCCACTTCCTACCCTAGACCCAGCCCCCTGAAAAACATCCATGCCCCTAAACTCAGTCCCTCGAGCTTCTCCCATCCTCAATTCAAGCCCCACATGCCAAATTCCTGCCACCCTTGTACTTCAAAGTCCCTCACTAGCCCCCCCAGACAATAATCCTCATCCTCTCCCCCAAATCCTACAGCTCTGAATCCCACGCCCCTCGCCTCGATCCATCCTCCTGCTTGAGGCCCCTTACCCCAACTCTCAGCCCACTGAGATCGCACCGCCCACTCACCCGCCAAACCCAAACGGCCCCCCAGCTCCTAATGCCAGAGCCCCTCCCCCCCGGCGGCTCCTCTCTCTCGCCACCCCCCACGCGGGCTGTTCCCTCCTCAACGCCCCCGCCCCCCGCCTGTCATCAGGCTGTTCCCCGCCGGCCGCTCGGGCTCTGCCCACCCAGCTACTTACCCGGCTGTTTCACCTCCCCCGTTACCCGGCTCTTCCCCCCATTCGCCGCCGCTCCCCCCGGCTCTTACCGGCGCAGGACTGGGAGCTGGTCCCCTTACAGTCGCGGCCGCCCGCGGGGATCGGGGTGGTACCCGGCTCAGAGGGGCCCCCTCCGGCGGAGGAGGAGATATACGGCGACTGGGTGGCGGGGTCGGCCATCTCCGCGACAGCAACAGGAGCCTCAACAGACTACGCGTCCGTCCCTCACGGCGGGAAGATACGGACTGGACTGATGCCGCGCAACGGACCTCGGTCCTCCTAGGACGGAGTGGGAGGGCTGCTCACTGCGCATGCGCCATTGGGGAGGGCTGCGACGAAGGCGTACACTACGCAAGCGCTTGTAGCTGGGGGCCGGTCGGTTAGGCACCGGGCATGCGCCGCTGGAACAGAGTGAGACTCGGAACGCGCAGGCGCCAACGGACGCGAGGTATTCACTGGGCCTCTTGAGTTTCAGGGTTGGAAGCTGCTCATTACGCTGGGGGCAAGGGCGGAGTGCCTCATCCTTCTACGCATGCGTAATAGATATCGCGGCCTGAGACAACATATGCGCTCTGGGCACCAGAAAACCAGACTAGGGCGGGTGACGCCCTGCTGAGTCGAGGCAGGCGGGCGCGTGCAGCTCTGAATTGATTCTTTGTTTTGAGTTTAATGGGAAGGGAGAATTTTTCTTTCATTTATTTCTCTCCACTCTTTTTCCCATAATTTCTGTCCTTTCCCCATCTTCTTATTTCGTCCATTCCCTCCTTTTGTCACTTTCATTTTCTCTATTTTCCCATTCCGTCTTTTCTCTTTCAATTTTCTTTTCACCTTCCCCTTCTCTCTTAACTAAAAAAAGGCATTTAAATACATTTCCTTTCAAACAGTCCCTCCCCAGAGCAATGGGGCTGGGACTTAACACCTCAATGAGGTGCATAGGGTGGCTCCCCTCTGAGTGATTGTCACAGGCAGACATGGCTTCCTGTTCTTGGAGCTATTGTCTCAGGCTCTCTGCAGATGCTGGCAGATGCCACAACATTAGTTACAACTGGATCATCCTTTCAAACTTTTCTCCACAACCACAGAAGCTAGAAACTTCCTTTGTTTATAAATGGAAACTGAGCTTTTGATGCAATCATATGACTCCAGAAGCTGCCATCCAAAAGTGCCAACAGCCCTGCATGGCTGCACCAGCGCTGTGATCATTCCAGGACTGGGGGCCCCCACATTAGCTGTGAAGATTGCTTGCTTTGGATCCGGCTGGAGGAGCTATCTGTACTTGGCTGCTTATTGATCTGATTAAGATAACATTGTTTGTTTCCTTATCACAGTGATTTTACCTTTCCATTCTCTGGTTAAGGAACTGGATCACTGCCTGCTGCAAAGAACAGGCTATCAGTGCCCTTTAGGGCAAAGTGGGAGAGACTGCATTTCAGGTATTTGAATATGTGGCAGCCTTAACTTCATTCACTCTGTAATTTCTGGTGCATCAGCAGAACCTAAACAGTTGCTGATGCATATTTGCTTTTAAACCTATTCCCATCAGGGCTGTTTCTCTTCCTGAGTGCCTACTGGAGGGAATCCTAGTTTCCACATAGAGAAATACCACATCATTTTGCTGCAGCATTACCAAAGAGGTAGGATTAGAGAAAGGAGTGGCTTCTAGTGTGTTTGTGAACAACCTGGAGTCAGAAATCGTGAGTTCTATCCCCAGCTCTAGGAAGGGAGTAGTGTCTAGTGGGCTAGAATAGGTGGAAACAGGGAATCATGACTCCTGGGTTCTATTCTGAGCTCTAGGAGGAGGATGTAATAAGACTTGTTGTAGGCTCCTCAATCAGCTGCTTCTTCCTGCACTGTGTTTAGGGAACAGCACTTAACACACTGGGTCATGGGGCCAGGATGGAGTGCAAGGGAAGAGTGCCCCCTACTGAATCACTCACCGTGCAGCACAGTGCCCAATAGTGCAGCACTGGGACACTGGAGTCAGCAATGACTCTGAAGGCCGAGTGAGCCCTGCTGGCAGCACAGATGCTACACGTAAAATTGCTTGGGAACAAATATTTTCACCTGAGAAACTTTTAGACATTTTATAATAAACAAGTTAAAATCTTTAATTAAAAGCTGACAGCAAAATTGTTGTTTTTAAGGACATGAAAGTTTAATAAAAGTTGCACAAACATTTTCCATCCATTTCAAATTCACTGTCCTTTTGCAAACAGCATAATTGCCACCCTTTCCACTCAAACACGAGAAAAGATAGTCCAGCAGTGGGGACGTTAGCCTTCAGCTTGAGAGATCCATGTTCAGTTCCCCCATTCTGCCACAGACTTGCTGTGTGACCCTGGGGAAGTCACTTTGTGCCTCAGTTTCTCCATTTGTAAAATAGGAATAAATAGCCCTACCTTCCAGGGGGGTTGTCCATTATAGAATATGAGGTGCTGAAATACTATGGTGATGGGGGCCAGATGAATATCTTATATTATTATCATACCTAGCTTTTCTACAGCACTTTTCATCAGTAGATCTCAAAGTGTTTTACAAAGGTCAGTGTTGTTATCCTCATTTTACAGATGGGGAAATTGAGGCATATAAAAGTTACTTGCTTGCCTTGCCCAAGATTACTCACCAAAGCAGAGGCAAAGCTGGGAACAGAACCCAGGCTTCCTGTTTCTTAGCTAGAGAGAAGCATTCAGAAATCATACACTGGGCCTTAAAAAAAGCAGTTTGAAAATCAGATGTTCTGAATATAAGACAGGGTTGCCTGCAATAGCGGGGGACTGGACTTGATGTCCCAGAAGTGCTTCCTTCCAGTTCTCTGTTCCTATGACAAGGCAGAACAGAGACATAATTTTCCTGTGCCATTGAGACATACGTTTAACCTACTGGTTTGGCATGTTTTATGCATCCCCTCTATGCTCAGTCTGCAGGAAATGTGGCTCTTACAGCTCTCGGGTGTCTTACACCCCCTACTCTGGCTTTCCATAGAATATCATAGCAAATTAAAGGTCTTGGGGCTTATCTTCAAGGTGTTCCATAGCCAAGACCCAGGGCTTCTCAAGGTGCCTAAAGCGTCAAGACAAAGACTGTAGTTAACAACTTGGCCTTGTTAGCACAATGGAGCTCTCTGCAACAAGGGTAAAACTTGTCTGTACAGGGGCTGGAGCTTTCTCAGGGGCTGGTACCAGGCTGTGAAATGGACTCCCCCAGGAACTAAGGGCCATTGCAAACCTCCCCACCTTCTGCTCCAAGTGCTGGGCTCATTTCTTTGACCTTCCTTTCTCTAACATAAACATGTATACACAAGGGGGTCTCACACATTGTATGTACTGTCAGATGGGTTCATTGCACACACCAGGGCTCCTTGCATCCTTCCCTTCTCCCCCCAAGACGCCTGTGTGCAGCTCTCCCATTCCTCTCTATTTTAGGAAATCCTTGTAACCTGTCCATCATCTCCCTCATGCCAGGGGCTCTCTGTCCCCACATTCCACTCACCCACTATACCAGCGTCTCCCATTCATGTCAGGGACTCCGTATGGCCCAAATTACTCACATGCCGGGGACTCTGTGTCTTCTCCATTCTTCCCTTCCTGCATACTAATATCCCTCATTCTTCCTGCTATGCCAAGGGCTTTGTATGGCCCCCATGCCTACATGCAAAGGGCTGGGTGCCTTGCCCATTGTCTTCTCCCCACCCCTTCAATAACAGCAGTAGGTGCTCATGCTTTTGGCTCTGGGAGTTGCAGGGACAATCCCTCCTGTTGCTCAAGATGCAGTATCTCCTATGAAACTGGTGGTGAACATCCTGGGGGAGACCTAATCTATACTGGGGCCTCCAGGTACTACTGGAATACATGAATAATAATGATAACAGTAAATGTGTAGAGGGCCTGCTCTCCTGTCACGCAGGACTCCTCTTCTGCAGCCAGCCCACAGAGCTCTTTCGCTACTACAATCAGTTCTGTCTCTGGAGTCCCAGCCCCTGGGATGCAGACTCTTTCCCAGAAGCTGGGTGGCAAGGTTAACTAGAGCATTTGAAGGAGCTGTTTAGAACGACTGCAAGGTAGCTGCAATGCATGACCTAAGGGAAGGAGTCATATATAGCTGCAAGGCAAGGACACTGCACTGGCTAGATCAGAGGGAAGGAACAAAGCACAGCTAGAGGAGAAAAGCCATGCACAGGCTGCAGGGCAAAGGCAGTGTACAAGTAGCAGGGATGGGCCATGCCTGGGCTGCAGAGTAAATGCAGTGCCAGTGCACAAATTGCAGGGATGGGCCATGCATAGGCTGCAAGGCACAGGCGGTGAACAAGTAGCAGGGATGGGCCATACACAGGCTGCAGGGCAGGGCTCACCTGTCTTTGTAGATGATGCTCCTTTCATACAGAGCCCTCTCTGCAAAACTTCACCAGTACCTTGTAGTCAACTGTGCCCCAGCCTTGTGCCCCAAGAAACCAAGCACCCTCTCTTGCTCTAGAAGCCTGGACATCAGCCTGTACTCTGCTCTGGGAATGCTTTGGGTGGCATGGGGCTCAAAGCAGCACCGGTCCACAACATGCGACCCTTGGGTGTGAGGGAGTTACTCTCCCGAGGAGGCTGCTAGAAGCCATAGTCCATGGACACCAAGGGGTACCCCACGGGAGGACTGGGGCTGGCCTACATTTCCCGGCATGTACCTCCCCATGTGGGGACAGTGCCCGCCGCGGCGGTTGCTGGGACTTGTAGTCCACGGGCGCCACAGTTTATTGAAATGTACCAGAGGGGAGTTCAAAGGGACTACATCTCCCGGCATGCCTCTCCGGTCGGCCTGCTCTCTGTTTTCCCCCTCCCGCCGGGCGTTGGCCCCGCCCATCTCATCCTGGCCCCGCGGGGCGCGGGGGTGGTGGTGGAGGCGGCTCCATGTTGATCCGTACGCAGTGGCGGCAGCAGCGAACAGTGTCAAGCTGGAGGCGGCCGGTAATGGGGCCCTCTCCCCCCGTCCGGGTAGCCTGGGGCCCCCTATGGCGAAGGGGGTATAAGGGTCTCCTATGGTGAGGGAGTCCCCCTTGGAGACGGCGGGCGGGGCTACGGCTTCCCCTCTGGAGCTGGGATTCCCTATGGAGGGGGCAGAGGGGTTCCCTACGGAGAGAGACGGGGATATGGGGTCCCCAGAGAGACGCGATCCCCTGTAGAGAAAGAGGATTCCTTATATAGAGAGAAAAATGAGGCCATGTGTTCTCTTATAGGGAGAGGACGTATGTGGTTCCCAGAGAGGAAAAAGGGGGGCTATAGGGTCCCCTATATGTAGAGAGAGGGACAAGTCACAGGGTCCCCCATAGAGAGAGGAGACCATAAGGTGCTTATGCAGTACTAGGGAGCTGACTAGAGCAGGCACCTCAGTATACAGAGCAGGAATTATATGTGTTTCTATAGTGTCCCCATGACCACCCTACATCAGGACCTGGGTATAGGTGACTGTACTTAGGTAGAGTTGTTTGAGGACTCTATGCCCTCTCCCTGGATGAAAGGCCCCCTTTATACGAGCACAGCTAGAGTCCTTGAAGCACTTTGCAGTCTATATAATGTATGTAACTGGGGCCTGATTCTGCAATGGAACATCGCGCCACTTGGTTCACATGGTCTGTTGGATACACCAATTGCTTGTGAATCAGGACACCTATGTTTGTTTCCCGGCTCTGTCACTGTCCTGCTGGCTGACTTTAGGCAAATCACTTCTCTCTGTGCCTTAGTTTCCCCATCTGTGAAATGGGGAGAATGCTGCTCTTTGTCCTCCCACCCCATTAGGGCAGGATTGTTCCCTGTAGCCTTATTTCCCCCACACCCTACTGAGGCAGGATCTTTCCCTACAGTCTTTGCCCCCACACCCAGGAGTCAGGAACGTAAAGGGATTAGAAGGGGGTGAGAAGGATGTGAGGTTATAATGTTTGACCCTCATTTGCCCAAGAAACATGACCTCTGGCTGATGATGGCTGTAAGTGAGGCTGAAAGTGCTTTGACTGCTAGCATAGGTGGGATAACGCCATGTAGAGACTCGGCCAAGGGCTGTGGTGGTACTGAAACTGCTTTCTTCCACTGTCACATTAGGATGGGACCATATATTTGGGTCCAAGGGCTCTAAACCATGCTGCTTCATGCCCACTAAGCATCTGGGGATCAAGTGACCCCATAACTGCTGGGTCTTTTCACCTTTCTCAGAATCCGCCTATCTGAGCCCTATAGCCTAATCCAGTGAGGAAGAAGGAATATAGAGGAAAGATAATCCAGAAGGTATGGTTCTAGGGAGACCTGGGTTCAAATCCCTGTTTGGCCACAAGTACCCTTGGGCAAGTCACTTAACTGCTCTGTGCCTCAGTTTCCCATCTATAAAATGGAAATAATAGCACTGTCCTGCGTCACAGGGTATGTGTGAAGATTATGAGATACCTAAGGTAATGAGGGCTCTGTAAGTACCATAGAGAGGTAGATAAATCTTTCTTTGAGATGGTGGCAGAGGCAAGTATGATGCAGGCAGGGACTGGGCAGTCTTTCCTTTCACCTAGCTGCGTTGATGTTCCTCAGTCCTGACACCCAGTCCCCCCGTGAGGTGATAGTTTACATCATACCTCCATCCATCTCCATGTCTGCCCCTGCCTACACCTCTCTATCATGTGTGCCAACTCCTATGCTGTCTTGAAGAACAGTTGAGGTGAGGCATGATTAGCTGCATGTGAAACATCAGGCTATTTTCCTAGCACTGCACTGGGAACTAGTAAATTATGTTGGATGGCGCAAAGAGCCCTTCTGCCATCCCCTGCTTAATGTGAACCAGGCCTGGATTTCCTGACTGAGGGCAGGGTGGGGAGTGCAGACTGAGTAGCTCTGTTTTCCATTCACTGGCACTGGAAAGAAACTACGTGCAAGTAATTTTTGGGTGTGCGTTTGTGGTGTTGCCTTTTTCCCTTTCACGGAAGTACGTATTTCAAGAGGAGATGGTGGGGGTGGAGGGGATCCAAGCCATAGCTTAACACTTAGTCATCTGTGCAGGCAGAGTTTTTGTAACTGCTTTTGAGTGAATTTAATCTTGAATGAAGCAAGCATTTGCAAGGGAAGCCTGGAGCAGAGCCCTCTCTATGCTGCAGTTTCCTTGCCCTGGTTAACTTCCAGTTAACCTGTGTTGAGTTGCTTTTTGACACCCTTGCATTGCAAATGTGTGGCCTTGCGAGTGTGTTGAGTAGGGAAATGTTGCCCTATGTTGTATTATGCAAGTGTTGTGTTGCTTTGCGGGGCCAAGGTGTGGCATGGCAAATGTGGTGGGTTGTGAACCTTTTGTGATGTGTTGCAGACACGTTGAGTGAGGTTGCTGTCAGACCCCATTGAACGGTGTTGCAGATGCAATGTGTTGTTGTGTTAAAGTGTCAAGAATGCTTTGTATCGCCAACACAATGTGTTGTGAATGCTTGGTCGGTGAGTTATTTGTACTGTGGTCATACTACAGGTCCCAGTCATGGATCAGGACCCCATTGTGCTTGACACGGTATAAAGCTGAACCCTGCCCCAACGAACTTCTAATCTAGGTATAAGATGAGACAACAGGTGATACAGACAGACAGGGGAGGAGCACAAGGAAATAATGAGATAATCCAAGTTGGCATGATAGGCTGTTGTCCCAGCCCACCAACATAATGGTAGTCAAGTGTTTTGTGAGCGTCATGGCAAAGGAGAGTTTGAGGAGGATAACGAGGTGGCTTTGTGGATGTTTGCACTGTATTGCAAGTGGTTTGTACTGCAAATGTATTGTGTCCCAAATCCTTTTTCTTGCAAACGCATTGCGCTAGTTTGCAACCAGCCTGCCTTGCTGACACCTTGAACTGCTTCTCTGGGGCTCAGACTGCCCCCTGCTGACTGAACACCTATGGCCCTGTGTACCCGGCATGTCTCCCTGAGCATGTCATATTATTGACACTGCTCAACTCTGGTTCCTCTGCTCAGGGGTCCTGGGCTTACATCATGGACCCTCCTAGCCCTGAGGCCCTGTCATTCCTTGCCCCTGTGACGTTTTCCTCTGCACTCTGCAAATTTGATTCCAGGCTTGTTGTCTGCAATACTGACCGGAGGATGGTGCCGGCATTGGGGTGTCAGGACTTTGCTGAGCCTCAGTAGGGTTGTTCCTGTTTTTTCCCCATTGCTGCTCAGCTGCTGACACTGGGTGAAACCTCCTAGAGAATGATTTGAAATATTGGCTTGTGTTTATATTGTCTTGGCATTATTTGTTTATCACACAGGAAAATGAGAAGGTCGCGCTTGAGAGAGTGAGGCATAATGCAGGGCCAGGATAAGCTTCCTCTTCACCCATGTCTGCCAGTGCTCCTCAGTCTGGACCTACAGCTTCCTGCTTCCCAGCCTTGGGTTCATCCTCTCCTCCCCACCACCAGCTCTGCCAATGTCCCATAATCCTGACCTACCGCTTTCCTGCTATCCTAGCCCTGGGGTGCCCTCAGTCCTGACCTGCAGCCCTGTGCTATCCCTGTTCTGCGCTCCCCATACAGCTCTGCTGATACCCCTCAGTTCTGACTTACAGCCAAGTCCTGTCCCACTGCTGGGCTCCCTACAGACAGAGCTGTCGGTGCCCCTCACTTCTGGGCTGCGAACTCACTGGAGAGTGTCAGTCACACTGAATCTATTCCTGCAGGTGGCTTTGGGACCTTCGTACTCACTTTGCTTGCTGCCTGAGTCACAGTTAAGCCCAGGTGCCCAGAGCTCTTGTGTATTAAATTAGTATGGCACTAATGGAGGCCACGTCTACACTACAGCATAAAATCGAAATTATTAAAACCGGTTTTATAAAACTGGTTTTATAAAATCGATTTTACATGTCCACACTAGGGCACATTAATTCGATGGTGTGTGTCCATGGTCCTAGGCTACCATCGATTTCCGGAGCGGTGCACTCTGGGTAGCTTAGTAAAAGAATGAGACCAATAACTTCGATTTCTGTCCACACTAATCCTAAATCGATATAGTAATATCGATTTTAGGGTTACTCCTCTCGTTGGGGAGGAGTACAGAAATCGATTTTAAGAGCCCTTAAAATCGATTTAAAGTGCCTTGTAGTGTGGACGGGTACAGCGTTAAATCAATTTAACGCTGTTTAAATCGATTTAACGCTGTAGTGTGGACCAGGCCGGAGTCAGAAAAAGAATGCTAATTGCTCTTTTACTGCTCTGGGTGGCATAGATAAAAACGAGCTGTGTGTGGTGTTGTTTACTATGTGCATTGGAGCAGATGCCTTGCCTGAGATTGGGGCCTCATTACAGTGTGTACATTATTAGTAGCATTATGGTAGTGCCTCAAGGCTCCAGTTGAGATTGGAAGGTCCCCATTGGGCTGGGCACTGCACATCCTCCTCCCCAACTGAGATTGGCAGGGCCCTGTCATGCGGGGGGGAGGGGAGGCATTGGGCATGTGCTGCACAGACACCCCGTGATCAAGATTTGGTGGGGGTGCATTGAGCTGGGCACTGCAGAGAGAGAGACAGCCAGAGATGGGCCCTGCTCACAAGATCTTGGATTCAGAGGTGCCTGCCTGACATTTCAGGACCCATTGGTTCAAAGGAGGAGCAGGAACTGTTGAGGCACTGTCTCCAGAATCTGGTTTGTGACTCTTTCCCAGTCACTGCTGTCCTTGAGAAGAGCCTGGCCTGGAATCCAACAGCTTTTGGGCTAGCCGGAGGTCAGAGTTTGGGTTCTCCAAACATCTGTGGATCCCAGCATGATGTCTGGGTCTTTCACTGGCCTTAATCATTGAGGCACTAGCTGGCCTAGGAGAGACTTGATCTGGGCAGAACCAGTTTCTCCTGCTAGCAAAATTTCAGGTTAGAAGGTTCCAGTTGGTTCCTAGATGATCCCTCACAGATCCTCTCCCTTCTGTCCCCAAGGAAAGAACACAGAGCAGCGGCATGTGCTGTAAATAAACAAAACCGTCCCAAAACAATCCACTCCACTACATGTGCAATTCTCCCTGCCCCCAGGGAGAGGACAAACCACATGTGACACGTCAGTCATGTGGGGCTTAATTCACAGATACTAGAGTGAGGAAGGCAGGGTAAGAACCTGTACAAAATAGAATGGAGGGGGGAGGAAAAGCAGCTGAGTATGGAGCCAGCCAGGGAGAAGAGACCATCCCATGCATAGGAACCCCTCTTCTTAACCATCATCTCCACTCTGCCCCAATATCCTGGTGAGATCCTGAACTGGACTAGCTGCTGATCAAAGCTCTCTTTTCTAAGTGGTGTAGCTAACAAGCAACCTTGTGATCAAAACATGGGGCAGCTGGGTGCTCATGCCTTAGGGCGAGCCATTTCCCATCTCTCTCTGCCTCTGTTGTTGAAAGAGGCTCATTCCATCCAAGGAAGGGGGGTTGGCATGGATGCCCGCAAAGTGCTTTGATGGTGAAGAGCCAAGGAAAGTGGAAAGTTTTATCCAGAGGCATAGATTGGGTGTTAGTCACTCATGGACAAGAGTCCCGGACTCCCCACTTCCTTTCTCCAAGACTTTTGCCCCTCAGATCTCTTTCCAGTCCAGTCCTAACCTATGGATAATCACCTGAACACAGGCTTCCAGTGCAGTGCTGTGGCCAAAAAGGCTAACGAGAATCTGGATATATAAACAGGGGAATCTTGTATAGGTGTAGGGAGGTTCTGTCTGTATTTGGCACTGGTGCGACTGCTGTTGGAATGCTGTGTCCAATTCTGGTACCCACAATTCAAGAAGGTTGTTGGTAAAATTGGTTCAGAGAAGAGCCACGAGAAAGATTAAAAGATCAGAAAAACATGGTTAGAGTGGTAGATTCAAGGACCTCAATCTGTTTCGTTTAAAGGGAAAGTTAAGGGGTGACTTAATCACAGTCTAAAAGTACCTGCATGGGAAACAGTGGTGTAGCCGTGTTGGTCCCAGGATATTAGAGAGATAAAGTGGGGAGTTAATTTCTTTTATTAGACCAATTTGTAGCTCTCTGTAGCAGGAAAGCTTCGCTCTCTCACCAGTGGAAGCTGGTCCAATAAAAGAGATTACCTCACCCACCTTATCTCTCTTCATGGGCAACTGAACTTTGATCATGGGCTCTTTAATCCAACAGACAAAGGTCTAAAAAGATCCACTGGCTGGAGGTTGAAATTGGGATTAGAAATAAGGTGCAAATTGACTAGTGAGGGAACTTGACCATTGGAACAACTTCCCAAGGGCTGTGGTGGATTCTCCATTGCTAGGAATGTTTAAATCAAGGCTGGATGTGTTTCTAACAAATTTGCTGTAGTTCAAACAGGAATTAATTCAGGGCCGGCCTATGTTATATAGGAAGTCAGGCTAGATGATCACAATAGGCCCTTATGGCCTTAGAATCTAGGAATGCACCTGGCCCCATCTGCTGCTCCTGCCCCTTCCCCCTCCCCTGCACGATGAGGCAGAGGGTCAGACCCTTGGCTGGCCCCAGTCAGAGGGTGAGTGGGCTGTGCTCGTTTACCCCAGCTGAGGAACCAGCCCAAGGCAGTTCTTTCATGGCAGCATTCCGCTTTCTGGCATATTTTATCAAATCACGCTAATTTCATTCAACTGGAAGTTCTTTGGGCCAGGGATTGTCTTTTAATTCAATGTTTGGACAGTGCCTGACCCCACGGGGTCCTGATCCATGTCAAGCTTGTGCCATCCAAAATAATACTTTGTGTAACTGCGGCACATTAGCGAGGTTCTCGTCAGCATCGTGGTAAAATCCCTCTCTGTGGAATTTGCTGCACGAGGCTGTGCTAAGATAACTGCCTCCCTGTGGCCCTGGCTCAGAGAGACTTTTAAGGCCAACAAAGAGCCACTGTGGTACAAAGCCTAAAAACAACACTCTTCCCCTCCCCCCTGCCCCAATGTTCATTCGTTATTATGCCCATTTTGCAGGTGGGGAATTGGAGGTGCAGAGGAAGGAAGTGACCTGCCCCAGGTCGCATGGGGAGTCAGCCACAGAGGCAGGAATAGAACCCGCATCTCCCGAGCCACCAGGGCCTTACCCTGAGCATGGGTTAGTGCTGGATTAGAAGTTACCTGTTCAATGCCATTGGGCTGGATGATCTGCACCCATGTTGGCCTAGCCCAGGCGTGAGCAGCCACACTGCAGCATCGTATCTGTGTTACTCTTCCTCACTTGTGCTGCACTTTCCTGTGTGTGTGACTAGGACTTCTGAGGACATAGCCCATAGTTCTTTGTGCTGCAGTATGATAAGCTGCTCTGTGATTCTTTCCCAGTGAATTGTGGGAGAACTTGTCTGTTCTAGGGACGCAGGGAATTGTGGGAATGCGTGGGAGGACTATCAGCGCTCCAGTGACTTTTTTCCAGCATCTTCATTGCAAAGTGGGCCGGTTACCAGCCTATGTGAAAGAAGAATCTGAGCTGTAATCCAGCCCGCAGCTGGGCTACTAAATTTGGGGGTGAGGGTTTTGTATGTGGATGGGAGTGGGTTAGGATAACACCCAGGTAAAGAGCCCAGCAGTGAAGACATACTCTGACAGAGTACAACCCTAGCAAGGAAGCACCAACCTCTACCTGCGTGAGCCAATTACTCTGGCAGAAAGTCTCCCAGACTGGCACATGTTCCTTGGGCTGCGGGGTGGGTATTCACGGCACTGACTGGTGGCCAGGCCACTCCCTGAATTAATCCTGCCCCTGCAGCCCCAATGAGTTCAGGGGTGTGACTGGCAACAGGGTGCCTCTCGGTACAGACTGCAGCAAAATATAACCCGGCCCCATCCTGCTCTTCAAATATTTCTGGTTCCAAGGCTTCCCTGTCCCAAGAAAGGAGCGGATCCAAGCTTACTCTCCCCAGTTGGGAGTGTCTTGGGACATCTCTCCCTTGGCTGTGTCCTGCCCTTTTGTGTTGTGGGTTGCCCTGAAGATTGGGAGGGGGAGAAGGGAGGAGTTGTCATCTCTGGTGCAGTGTTGACATTTAGTATTGTAACCTCAGCGCTCATGAGCTCCTGGTGTGGGGGTGGTGAGGAAGAGCAGCCAGGCTTGCGATGGGAGCTCTGGCCCTTGGGTTTGATCATCCAAGCTGCTGAGTGCCCCCCCCGCCCCCCAAGTAGCAGGATTGGGACTCAGGTTGCATGTAGCCAGGTAGTTCAGTTTTCCCTGAACAGCTTGATATGGAGGGCACAGGCCGCAGTTTAGGAGAGAGGGGCCCTGTAGCCACACAAGTGCGTCTCTTCAGACACTCCCAGACTTTGGGAATGGGAGAGATTCACAATCCCTTCTGGCGTGAGAGTTGAACTAAGCCCTCCAGGTCTGCGTTTGGGAAAGAAAAACAAGAAGCTTTTCACCCTTACCCCACCCTTGGTGCTTGGAGGAGTTCTGGTGTGTAGGTCAGCCCAGGGCTGTGGTCCTTTGCTGTACAGAGAGGAATATAGGAATAGTCATACTGGATCAGGCCCATGGACCCGTCTATCCTGGTATTCCATCTCTGAGCAGCATGAAATGCTTCAGTGAAAAGTGCAAAAAAAACCCCGAAGGAGCCGGATGTGGGATAATCTAAACCCTTGCTAGGAAGATTGTTACCAAGCCCCACCTCCCCTAGGGCATTTCCTATGAAGCCCCCCAAGCAATGTATTTATGCCCACAGGTGGGGACACCATGGGGCGAGGGAAGCCTGGGCCAGTGCAGATCGTCTTGGTGCACAAAGAAGCCCACTCCTTTGAGCTGGACGAGAAGGCGCTGAGCCGGGTGCTGCTGCAGGAGTCTATCCGGGACATGGATGTGGTGGTGGTATCGGTAGCTGGGGCCTTCCGGAAAGGGAAATCTTTCCTGCTGGACTTCATGCTGCGTTACATGTACACTCAGGTAAGCTCTGTTCCCATGATGCCCTGCTGCTGCAGTACATGTACACTTGGATGAGGCACTGCCCCTTCCCGCAGTGCTTTGCCTCCAGCTGACCCAGCCTTGCTCTCAGCTGAGAATCCACCCCTCTTGCTTGTTCTGCAGAAGGAAGGTGGTGCATCCAGCTGGCTGGGGCAAGAGGATGAGCCCCTGCTGGGGTTTTCATGGCGTGGAGGCTCAGACCCCGAAACCACTGGAATCCAGATCTGGAGTGAGGTGTTCACCGTGGAAAAGCGAGATGGGAAAAAGGTAAGGGTGGGGGATGGAGGTGGGAAGTAGGGTGATCAGATGTCCCGATTTTATAGGGACAGTACCAATATTTTGGGCTTTGTCTTATATAGGCACCTATTACCCCCCCACCCTCTGTCCCGATTTTTCATACTTGTCTGGTCAGCCTAGTGGGGAGTGTGTCTGGTCGGGTGGAGGCATGGAGTGGGGGGAGCATGTGTAGGGGGATGTGGCACCTTTGTGAGTATGAGTCACAGATGTGGCTGCACCCCCAGGTTTGCAGCATTATGGAAGAGAGTGCACAGTTCCTGGCAGTCAGCCAGCCTCTGATCTGCAGCCAGACCTCTCCTCTGCCTGCTTGGCTTTGGCCCCCTGCCATTTGCTGCAGGCCAGTGCAGCTACCCACTGAATCTGCAGGGCGGTGCAACCTGGGCCAGGATGGCATCGGGTCATTGACTGGATCCATGCCCCATGCTAGGGGGAGGGCTAGCGTTACTGGCTGCTGGTGTGCGCCAGGGGTATCAGTCTGGGTGATCCCCTCTTGATGCCAAGCCTGGTGACCTGTGGAAGGGGCAGGCCATACTGATGGTGCCCCACATGCCCTTGGATGCCATCTCCTGACTCGGGAGGAGAGCATTATCCCCACATAATGAGCTGGAGCTGGGCACTCCCTGGGTTCCAGCATGGGCATGTGTCAGTGCGCTTTCTCTGGTCTCATCTGGCCCACACTCTTCCATCCCAATCTGTGTCCCTCTCCCCCAGGTGGCAGTGGTTCTGATGGACACCCAGGGCGCCTTCGACAGCCAGTCAACCGTCAAGGACTGTGCCACCATCTTTGCGCTCAGCACCATGACCAGCTCCATCCAGGTGGGCCCGGCAGAGGGTAATGCCCTGGGGTTAGACAAGGGGAACCATTCCTAGGCTGGAGGTGCCTGGCATGTGGCCCTGCTGGCAGGGACTGTGTCTTGGTGTCATCAGGGCATGGGGCTGGGCACAAGGGCTGCCATCTCCCAGCCCTTAGGGGAACTGTGCAGATGGTCACCTCATGGCTCGGGACCTTAAGCAGTGCAGTGGGGGTTCTGAGCAGGGTGTGTGACTAGGAGATCTCTGCTCCCACTGTGAATAGAGTGGGTGGCGTCCCACTTTGCTCTGGGTTGGTGAGCCCCAGTGGGAACTTGCTGAGATTTCAGGGTGAGAGTTTGGGAGCCAGGAGCTTTAACCAAACACAATGCACTTGGCTGGGTGATGCGGGAATAGCCTTAGGGGTGGGGGTGGGGGCCTCGCTTACAAGAAGAGGTCAAAAAAGTGACATGGAGATGGCTGGGAAGGGGAAGATGTGGACACAGTGCTAGGGTACCAGCAACATGACTGGGGAGCTCAGTGGCACCATCCCCATCTGATTGTCTGGCAGGGATGGCAGTGGAGGTTTGAATCTCAGCTCTGCGGCTTCCTTGGTGGATTCTTGACATTAACAGCATCTTCCTTTCTTGCAGATCTATAACCTGTCCCAGAACATCCAGGAGGATGACCTGCAGCAGCTGCAGGTAACAGGGGAGGGGCCTTGTAACATGAAGATGTGGCATGGACGTTAAACCCAGAACTGAGGGCTAGGGGAGCTTCCCCAGACGGCGGAGGTGATCCAGAAACAGTTCTTTGAGCTGCAGCACCTGACTGGGTTTGGTAGGCCTGGCTGGGGTGTAGGCGAGGCAGGGCTCTTACCTGGCCTGGAGTTGCTAGGTACATGGTGCCTGGCACTGGCTGCATCTCCGTCTGGAGCGCCAGTAGGGTAATGCCAGTTCCAAGCTGGCTGACTGGGTGAGCAGGGTAAGATCTGTCTCTGCAGCTATGGGATGCTGTGTCCAAAACGGCCACTTCAATCCATGATGTATAAACAGGGGAGCAGTGAGTTGGAGCAGGGAGGGGATATTTTACCACTGAATATGTCATTGTTGAGACCAATACTGGAGCAGTGTGTGCAGTTCTGGAGTGCACTTTTTTAAAAATTGGAGAGGTTGCAGAAAAGAGCCAGAGAAATGATCAGAGGGCTGGAGAAATGCCTGACAGTGAGAGACCTAAGAAGCTCAATCTGTTTAGGTTCTCAAAAAGAAAATCAAGAGGTGACTTGATCACGGTGTACAAGTAACTTCACGGGGAGAAAATCCCAGATACTAAATGGCTCTTTAACCTAGTGGGGAAAGGCGGAACAGGAACTGATGGCTGGAAGTTAAAGCCAGGCACATTCACATTAGAAATAAGGCACCAGTGTTTCACTGTGGGGGCGATTTTCCTTCGGAACAAACTCCCAAGAAAAGTGGTGATGTCTCCAAATCCAGACTGGAGGCCTTTCAGGAAGATGCTTTAGCCCAGTGGTTACCAACCGGTCGATCGCGATCTCCAGTGGTGCAGCAGGGCGGCTGCTAAGGCCCTGAATGGGGCTGGGGGCAGGGGTCTCGGCGCAGTGCTCCTGCCTGCAAGCACCACCCCTGCAGCGTCCATTGGCTGGGAACGGGGAACTGTGGCCAATGGGGGCGGGGGGGAGTCTACAGAGAGGGACAGTGCATGGAGTCATGTGCCCCCAATCCCCCTCCCAGGGGCCACAGGGGTGCATTGGCCCCTTCCAGGAGCAGCGTGGGCCACAGGGCCAGGGGAGGCACGAAGCCTGCTTTAGCCTGCCCACAGTAAGTGCCACCTGGTGGAAGGCTGTACCCCCAGCCCTGAGCCCCCTGCCAGAGCCAGCACCCCAAATCCCCTCCTGCACCCCAACACTCTGCCCCAGCCCAGAACCCCTTCCTGCCCCAGGCTCAGGCCGGAGCCCCCTTCCACACTGTAAACCCCTCAGTCCCAGCCCAGAGCCCGCACCCCCACCCGAACCCTAACCCCCTGCCCCAGCCCAGTGAAAGTGAGTGAGGGTGGGGGAGAGCTAGCGACGTGAGGGAGAGAGGAGGGGATGGTGTGAGCAGGGCAGGGCTTTGGGGAAGGGGCGGGGCCTCGGGGAAGGGGCAGGGTAGATCCTGGATTTCCCTTAAATTCAGAAAGTGATCTTGGGGGTAAAAAGGTTGGAGACCACTGCTTTAGCCAAATCCAAGTTTCTGGGCTCAGTACTGGGGGGAATGGTGACATTATCTGGCCTATGTTATACAGAAGGTCAGACTAGATGATCTAATGGTTTCTTCTGGCCTTAAAATCTATGACTCTGTGTTGGCCCATGATGGCTGTTATGGGATGATGACCCATGATATGTGTGTGTGCATGTGGCTTTGTATGTCTGACGGGTCCCCAGTGATCACCTTCCCTGCCCATTTCAGCTGTGACAGCCTTGTCTTGTCCTTAACCACTGGTCTCTCTGCTTCTTCAGCTCTTCACAGAGTACGGGCGCCTAGCCATGGACGAGATTTTCCTCAAACCGTTCCAGGTACGCCCTGCAGCCCACCCTGTCCCGGCTCAGCATGCCCTGCCCTGAGGGGTGAATGAGCACACAGGCCTGTGGAGGGAACTGGGTTAGGCCAGGGTTCCAGGTATCCAGACGTACCTGGAGTGCAGGTATTCAGGGCTTTCGCTCCTTGGCAGAGGTTTTTGATTGTAACCCACAATCCAGCAGGGCACTGGATTGGAGCATGACTGCTTTAGCCTGCTTGTTGTGTTATAGAGCTGTCTGGGTTTAAGCATGAGTCTCTGCTCCCTGAGTAGGTGCAGCTGCAGATTGGGCACTAGAGGGGCCCAGTTACTCGTGTCTGAGGCTCTCTTGTCTGTAGTCCTCCGTGGTCTCTTCTCCCCAGGGAGTGTCACATCCCTCCTCTCCCAGGCTGTGGAAATTCACATGGGTTCCTGCTTCTGGTGAGGAGCCTTCTTCATCCAGTCTCAGGCTGAGCAGCTGGAGAAAATACAAGGCTAGACCTACCTTCCATCTGCTCTAACATCTGGCTGTTCCCCCTTTCCCGCAGCTGTCTATCTTTATCAGCTATATCTGATTAGCGAACAGGACTGGCTGTAGGCCCTGGGCCTGTTACAGAGGGGTTGGTAGTGCTAAGCAACCTCAAAGCCCCAGTGGCTCCAGTCCTCTCTAGCAGGTGTCTGTGGAATGAATTTGAGGGGTCTCAGCCCACTTCCAGTCACAAACAGCTGATGGAGCATGGAGATTGAATTCCCGTCTCCCCCTAGGGGGACACGACTGGGAAAGGGGTGGGGAAGCTGTATCTTGATTTAGGCTTCCCAGCGAATAAGCACATACATGAATCCCATTCTCCCCAGTTCTGTGGCCTCCCCCTCCCAACCCCTCTTTGGGGCAAAGCCCTATGGGCTATCTAGGTATCCATCCCTGCTGTGAATCAGTTCTGCCCCCTATAGAGGGACCAGGAGGTGGTGCCCCTGCTGTCACCCAGTTCTATCACTGTTGGCCAGTACATTCCCAAGCCAGTGGCACAGAGCAAGTGAGTCCCCTAAGCCCATGGCTGACCCCTCATGACCTGCCTTCCCATCTCTCTCAGACCCTGATGTTTCTGGTCCGGGACTGGAGCTTCCCTTACGAGTACCCCTATGGCCTGGAGGGGGGAAGGAACTTCCTGGAGAAGCGGCTGGAGGTAAGGACTGGCTGGGACAGCCACATCAGCTGCAAATCCTTAAAGGGAGTTGGTGTTTGGTCTGAGTGGGCGAGCACGCTGGGGGCATCACTCAGTTGAGGGCCATTTGCAGCCCAGAGCTTTGAGCGTGTGATGTAACTCACCTGCCCTCCAGCAGGTGGGGCCTGGCCTTCTGCCCTGAGACCGGCTTGTCCCATGGGCCTGTCTCAAACCATGCCCCCCTGGGGTCCTTGACTCTGTTGAGTCCATCCCTTCAAATGTTGCTCCTGCTTTATCCCTTGGCTTTTGGGCCTTGGCACCTTGCTTGTGGGCCCTGCAGGATGGCTGAGAGCTGAAGTCAGCAGGGTTGCATGGGGGGAGGGGCAGGGCAGGATAAAACTGTGCCAAGTTTAGCCCTTGATTCCTGTGGACTGATCCCCTGCCCCCCAGGCTTCCATCTTCACAGCAGAGTGATTCAGCAGCACCCGTTTGGGAAGCTATTAGTGGCTGCATCAGAGGGGATGTTCTCCTGCACACCTCAGCCTTGGCATTGATCCAGGCTGTCCAGCAAGGCAGGGCAGGATCTTTTAGTCTAGCTCGTAATCCCCCGGGCAGCCCTTGCTGGCAACAGGGTGGGAGGACTCCTTCCCCTAGTACAAGGGTGTGGCTAGCTGGGGTGACCATCTAGGTGTCTGGTTGGTGAGTCTTGCCCACATGCTCAGGGTTTAGCTGATCGCCATATTTGGGGTCAGGAAGGAATTTTCCTCCAGGGCAGAATGGCAGCGGCCCTGGAGTTTTTTTTGCCTTCCTCTGCAGTGTGGGGCATGGGTCACTTGCTAGAGGATTCTCTGCACCTTGAAGTCTTTAAACCATGATTTGAGGACTTCAATAGCTCAGATATCGGTTAGGGACTTGTTATAGGAGGGTGTGTGTGAGATTCTGTGGCCTGCGTTGTACAAGAGGTCAGACTAGATGATCATAGTGGTCCCTTTTGACCTTAAAGTCTATGAGTCTATGTCGGTCTGCCGGTAGGTGAAGACCCATCAGCATGAGGAGATCCAGAACGTCCGCAGGCACATCCACTCCTGTTTCACCAACGTCAACTGCTTCCTCCTACCACATCCAGGGCTCAAGGTGGCCACTAGCCCCGGCTTTGATGGGCGACTAAAAGGTAGGCCATGCGCAGAATTGACTCTGCTCCCACTGCAATCCAGAATGGATAATGCAGTTCCCCTTGCATGGACCCAGTGTTGCCAGTTCCTAACCAGGGCACTGCAGGGATTGACAGGACTTAGGCCACAACCACTGAGAGCTGGAGCCCCGCCTCCAGGATCTGCAGGCTCAGCTCTGGGGAATCTGCATGTACTTAAATATGATCCCTTGAAGAGTGGTTTATAAAGGGGCCTCATCATCTTAAAATTCCCCTATCTGCCTGCAAAAAATGTGCTCTGCTCAGGTTACAAGCTGAGCTGGGTAGAGAATGGATTTACCATTGGCTCTTCTGAAAAAACGGGAAAAAACACACCTTCTGAAAGTTCAAAAAGTAAAAAAAAAAAAAAAAAAATCATTTAGGGTCGATCATTTTGATTTTTGTGCTGCCCCCTTCTTAAAATTTTAAAATATCAAATGAAAAGTAATTTTGAAGTGAATTTTTTTTTTTTTTTTTTTTTTTTTTTTTGGTCTTTAACAACTTGCCACAATGGACACACATTTATCAGCTGTTTCTATCAACTTAGATCTGCCTTTTTCGCTGAAAGAAGTTGGGTCAGAAAATGTTGCCTAGCCCTAGTTAAAAATAGCGATTATATTGAATTATGATCACGCCTAGGAGCCCTAGTCATGGGCTAGGACCCGTGGTGCCAGGCTCTGTGCAAACAACAAAAACTTGGTCCCTGCCCAAACAGCTTACAGTCTAAGGATAAGGCAAGAGACAGCAGCCAGATGGGGGAGCACAAGGAAACCATTAGGCAGCCCCTGGCAGCATGATGGGCAGTGATCTTAGTGCAGTAGTGACCTAACTGATGTCAAGGTTTTTGTAGGCCTCCTATCAGAGGAGAATTTTGAGAAGGAATTTGAAGGTGGACAATGAGGTAGCTTTGAGGGTGTTTATGGGGAGACCCTCACTAGTGTGACGGGCAGCATGGGAGAAAGCACAAGTGGACTTTTCTGAAAATGTAACAAGTGGGCAATGCAGGTTGGACTCAAGCCCCTGCGCAGGCTCCCTGTAAGTCACTTAGCTACTCTGTGCCTCAGTTTTCCCATCCGTCCAGTGGGAATAAGAGCGCTGCCCTGTTTCACAGCACTGTTGTGAGGATAAATCATCACAGATTGGGAGATTAGCTCAGATATTAGTGATGGGGGCCAGAGAATTGCCTAAAAGATCTGAGCTCAGACTAGGTTTCATCTCACCCAATTTCCTTTAATTGATGGGGTGTTTTAGCTTCTGTCCTGTCTGTTAGGGAGCTGAGCATGGTTCAGCACTGCTGGAGTTAGCCACCAGCCTGGGAGACTGGGGTTCGAGTCCCAGCTCTTCCACAGACTCTTTGTGATCTCGGGGCGAGTCACATCCCCTCTCTGCACCATCTGGGCAGTGAGGCTGTTTCACAGGGGGCTTTGTAGGAGAAATTCAGGCATTCTAGTGCTCTGATGCAAGTGTATATATATGCTAGTTTCTTGACGTGTCTCATTCCTTCCTGCCTGAGCCAGACATTGCTGCCGAGTTCAAGGAGCAACTCCAGCAGCTTATCCCAATTGTTCTGGACCCTCGCCAGCTGTTGGAGAAGGAGATCAATGGTTCCAAGGTCACCTGCCGAGGCCTACTGGAATATTTCAAGGTGGGCAGAATCCAGGATGAATGTGAAAATGTTGCTGTTCTGGTGCATTGCCTTTTCCGAGCCAGCAGGTGGCAGCAACACTAAAGCCTCTGGCTGGCAGCCTTTGCAAACAGCTGCTTGGGAGTCAGGATTTCCATTCTGCAGGGAATTCCAACATTGGGGCTTTTTTTTTTTTTTTTTTCCTGCAAATTGGGACAAAAAGCCAAAATTTGCAGCGAACTGAAAATTCTGACAAATTTTAATTGGAGACCCTGGAAGCGTTTTGCTAAGGTAAAACATTTCCTTTTTACTTGATCATTTGGATTCTTTTCATTTAGACTTTTACAGTTAATATTTTAATATAACATCATCTCATGTTTATTGTAATTAGCATTATATATTATGTGTACAATATATTTTACATTTTATTAACATACATAACTATCCTTTACATATAGTAAATATTTCAACATAATGTAATTATGTATAACATATATATTAAATATAATATATGTTACATCAAATTAAAACATATATAATATCAGTATAGAATGTATACAAATACACTATTAAAATGTGTGCCTTAATATAAAAGTCCAAACAAAATGCTCAAGTAAAAATTAAACGTGTTTGTTCTATTGCATCGAAATGAGCAGTGACATGATTAGTTTTGACAACTTCCTGTCAAACTCGATTGAAATCACCGCTCTCCTGTGAAATGTTTTTGATTGGACGAAACTGCTTTTTTCAATGGAAGACTGTTTCGTTGCAAAATCGGTGACCAGCTGTGGTTATAAACCTTTCTCGCTTCGAGAAGCGAGAAGAGTTGGGAGAAACTTCCCCCTGGGGACTGGTTACCCTGTCACTGCAGGGATCCTGGCAAGCTTCTGGTGCTGCCCCTATCAGAGACAGGATCCCAGAGTGGATGGGCCAGTGGTCTGATCCGGGCTGGCTCTGTTCCTGTGATGAAGGTTCCCGGGGAAGTGACTAAGAGATGAATGGGCACTGGCCTGTGGTTTCCTGTTGTGAGATAGATGAGGTTGGAGCACTTACCTAGGATTGGGGAGACTCGGGTTCAAGACCCTGCTCCACCACAAATGTTCCAGGCGACCTTGAGCAATTCACTTAGAGTCTCTGTGCCTTGTGTTCACCGTGTGTAAAATGAGAATAGCACTGCCCTGCCTAACGGGGGTATAAATAAATACATTAAAGATTGTGATGGGAGCTGAAGAAGTGCCTAGCCTAGATCTCCTAGCTCTATACCTTGCTTTCATTGCTGTCACTCTCTCCCTCCCAGGCGTATATCAAGATCTACCAAGGAGAGGACCTGCCCCACCCCAAATCCATGCTCCAGGTGAGTTTGGTTGGTTAGGGCTAGCCAGAGCCAGGGGGAGGGGGCAGTGAGTGGACCCCGAATCCTCTTCTGACTCTGGCCATTGGGTAGGAATGGCAGTGAGTGCTTTCCTGGACAAGCTGAGCAGCATGCCCTGAAGATCAGCTGCCTTCCCCTGTCTCTTAAGGCTCCAGGGTCTGCGTCCCTCTGGAGGGCTGGAAGTGACTCCCATACAGAATGTGAGCACTCCTAACCCCTGCTGGCCCAGAGGCATCTTTCCCAGGGCAGGCAGCATAAATCTAGCCCTGCTTGCTCCTAGTGTCAGTTCTCGGCTGGAAGATGCATCCTACTTATCAGCCCATGCTGTGGGTCAAAACTACCTGCTGGGTGCCAGAGGGTGCTGTGGGGGAGACAAAAGGGGGAAAGGGTTAAGCCTGGCTGCTACTGCAATCCAATTCCCTAGTGACAGCAGATGGAACTGCACCCTGCAGCTCTGTGTCAGCCCCAGTGCCTCCCAGAGGCAGCAGGCAGTACTGCACTGTGCATGGCTGCAGCAGCTCCAGCACTCCATAGGCATCAGGCGGTACTGCACTGTGCACCGCAGTAGTGATGCTCATGGCAGTGCGGATCATGGCTTGCTTTTGCCTTCTCTCTGCAGGCCACCGCCGAAGCCAATAACTTAGCAGCTGTGGCCTCTGCCAAGGACATGTATTACAACAAGATGGAGCAGGTGCGTGAGTCATGGGGCATGGCGTCCATTGGGCAGCCAAGATCAGTGTCCACATGATCAAACCGTGTATTCCGCTTCCCCCACATGCTGGATGTCGGGTCCCGCCTGAGCCCCCGGCGGGCCTGCTTATTATCAGCAGGACTTGTAAAGATATTGTTAGAGGCTAGAAAGAGAACCCCAGAGTCCTGACTCCATGGTCCTCTACTGTAATGCACAAGACCCCACTCCTGTCGTAAAGCTGGGGATAGAACCCAGTTGTCCTGACTCCATCCCCCTGGTCCCTGCCATTGCAGGGGAGCTTGAGGGAGGGTGGGGGCGGGGGTCACACTGCAGTCGGGGATATTCTGAACTCTTATAGATTCCATTTGGGCACAGAGATGCAACCTCCCATATGATGCTCCCTTCCCCCCCAGATGTGCGGGGGCGATAAACCCTACATCTCCCCAGAGACCTTGGAGGAGAAGCACCAGCAGCACCGTGCGTCGGCCCTGGAGCACTTCCAGAAGATCAAGAAGATGGGGGGGAAGGAGTTCAGCCAGCGCTACGAGGTGGAGCTGGAGAAGGAGATAGGCGAGCTCTTTGAGCACTTTGCCAAGCACAACAAGAGCAAGAATATCTTCAGCACCTTCCGCACGCCGGCCGTCATCTTCAGCGCCATCGTGGCCCTCTACTTGGGCTCGGGCCTCACCGGCTTCCTGGGGCTGGATGTGGCTGCCCAGCTCTGCAACTGTGTGGTAGGGCTGCTGCTGATCGCCCTGCTGGCCTGGGGCTACATCCGTTACTCAGGCCAGTACCGGGACCTGGGTGTGGTCATCGACACTACCGCCGACTTCGTCTTGGAGCAGGTGGGCAGTACTGGGGATAGGGGGCACTGGGTAGGCATGGCAAGGGGACATGAGATGGGGGACATGGGTTGGGGCGGGGGATGCCTGGGATGAGGCAGACTAGGCCTCGTTGGCATGGATGGTGTGGGAGAGGGGGTAGTAGCTATTTAAAGGGAAGGTGGAATTGGCGAGCCAGGGGACTGGCTGGTCCTTAGGGACTCATAAGACTCAGCCCCACTGATAATGTGGAGACAGTGCTGAGGTACTGCAGGGTGCAGTACTGCCTGCTGCCCTGGTGGGGCTGGGCTGGAGTTGGAGATCCCTGCAGAGACCTTTCCAGCACTGGGAACGTGGCCCCTTTGACCTCCCCCAGAGCTGGTGATCTAGGAATTTGGCTCACACATGCAGCAGCTGTTTCACCCATTAGCCTAGGTGCTACGGTGCGTATTGGGACTTTCCAACAACCCCCACCAACCAGTCTCTCTCCTGCACCTTTTCTCCAGGCCACTTCCCGCATGGGCAACACCACCAGGGCCGCTGTAGCTGACACATCGGGTGCAAGGGCTCCGCCTGACAAGAAAACCCAGTGAAGCTTTCGTGCCAAGGCTGAGTTGGGGCTTTGCAAAGTCCGGTGCTCCTGCTGCAGCTGCTGCTGGCTGAGAGTGACTCCAGGCCCGCAGATCTCGACTCCTCTCTTCTTTCATTCCTGTTCCTTCCCCCCTTCTTCTTCTTTTTTTTTTTTTTTGCACTTTTTTTTTTTAAAGACCAACTGCAGCTTTAAGCTCCTACCTGTGCCAGCCAGTGCCTTGTCACCGGGATGGGGCATCCTCCCCACCGGACTCACATTCCTGCTCCTGGGAGCGGCCCCTGGACTGGAGACCACATCTGAATCCCAGCTCCTTAATGGTTATTTCTCATTGCATGGGATCGGCTCCCCTTCAGCAGGGGGCGCGGGCAGATGCTGTTGTACAATGCCAGGCTCCCCCCTCACTTCTTGCTCCGACCTGGGAGGTGCAGATGCTTTGGTGTCTTCCCTCCAGCCCAGCGAAAGGGATGGGTCCTCAAGGCCTGAGCAGAGTAACTGTTGCTGTTCCTCATTTCCCCTCCCTGCCCCTTGTGCCTTGGTAGAACTGAACCGTGTCGTTGGGTCTCATGGAGAAGAGGGGAACCTCTCTCGACCAGCTGCTGCCTTGGGTGTGGTGGGAATGGTACCAAAAAGTGCAGACACCCCCGCCACCCTTTCCCGTGCCAGAGAGAGCCTTCAGCCCACAGCATGCTGCCCAGCCCTAGCTAACATTGACCAAGGGCCAGTGAGCCCCATGGCATGATTCTGGCGCTGTGCTGCCAGCCAGCCTGGGCTCCCTAGGCAGGGCCAACACTGCTTCTAGAAGTGCGACCCACCCGTGGGCCCCTGCCTGCATTTAGAGAGACTCCTAGCCTGTGTCTCTGGCATGGACCAACGTGGTCTATTCAATCTCCAGCCACACTTTCCCCCGTCCAGGGTTAACACCCCTCACCACCACTGCTGCTTTCAGCTTTGGGGCAAAACAGGGCTCTTTGCTCATGGGAGATATGCCCAGGGGCTCCTTTGTGCTGACAAACCCAGTCCTAACTGGCAGTTGTGTGCTGTGGCTCAGTCCTGTGTGGGGTACCAGTTAAAATGCAGTCCTGCCCACATGGGGGGATGCCCCACTTAGCGCCACGTGGGAGCTCCCTTTGCTAACATCTCTTGCTGAGTGACCAATTGTCTTAGCCCTTTTGAGTAGGGAGCTTTTGCCATTGGGGCATTACACTGGAAAATCCTTAGCCTCTTATTGGATTGTCTGGTTTCCCCTTGCTAGGACCTCCAACACCATTTGTCAGCCAAGCAGGTCGTTGGCCTCCCCTCTCCACTGGTATCTGGCTGGGGTCAGTTTGGCAGTGTCAGGATCTGTGATCCGAACCAGGGGACCAGATGCCACCCATTCCCTGCCCAGTCTGACCCCAGCCCCTCCACCCACCCCAACACTGAAGCACTCACACATTCCCGCTCATGTAAAGCACAAGAATAAAGCTCATTCCATTTCGTGATCACTGTGCCTTTTTTCGGGGGGGGGCGAGGGAGAGGGGTACAGCCTTACCCTGGGAGGCTGAACGCTGGCTAACCTCCCTTGCCTCCCAAGCCTTGTTCTGCTGGAGATTTCCTTGGCTCATCAAAATCCTCACCAGTGTCCTGCCTTCATTCGGTGGGCCTGGATTGGTGTTGCAGGCATCTGTTTGCGAGGAATGTAGAACTGCCCTAGCTCCTTTTGAAATCCCCCAGCCCAGGAGCCATCTATGCTTCAGGCCACATTAATGTTGCCCATTTCAAGCCTACTATCTGCCACCTTCTCCCTCTCTAGCCATTCCCTGGTGCCTCAGGCTGGTTCTAGCCGAGTGTCCCTCTGAAGATGACCTAACTGGCCCCCTGTGAAAGCCATTGGGCGCCTGCATTTCAATGCTCAAGAGAAGAGGTGAGTACATGGGGGGAGAAGGGGGGTGAAATCTGCAAAGGCCTGGAAGAAGGTTGGAGTGAAACTTAGCTAAGAGAGACCAACAGCCATCAAGATTCTTTTGGGGTGAATGGCTGATATGTGGTCGGATTTTCCCCCGTGGTGCTAGCTTTGGAAAATTCCTCTCCCAGTGTAAGAATTACATGTGGCTTCAAACTGGTTGCATGAAAAGCTTTATTTTTTTTTGTGGAGGGGAAGGAGTGCTTTCTACAGATGTTAAAAGAAAAGCCACTGTTCTCTGAGAGTGCCGCAATAAAGCCAGGCCCCTTCAATTCTCGGCTCTGCAATGTCTTTCAGTTTCCATTCGGCCTGTCAGGCCACCAGCTTTGTGTTACTTCCTTCAGCAGGGGTGCAGCATGGTCAGGCTACTGTGTCAAGCTAATGCTTGCTTCTATCCATACAATAGCAGCCGAGCACCTCATAAGCTGTAGATTTTATCTTCTTGGCACCCTGTGAGGCGGAATGTCCCGTTCCCATTTTACAGATGGGGCCACTGAGGCACAGGGGAGCAATATGGCCTAGTGGATAGAGTGCTGGACTGGGAGGCAGGAAATCTGCTTTCTAGGCCATGTTTTGCCACTAGCCTGCTGGGTGAGCTTGGTTAAGTCACTGTCTCCCCATTTTTCCATGTGCAAAATGGGAGTAATGAGACTGACCTGAGTAAAGTGCTTTGAAATCTTTGGATGGAAAGTGCTTGACATGATCTAGGGATTGGTATTATAAGCAGATCCAGAAGCTGAAGTAAGACAAATTCAGGCTAGAAATAAGATTTTTTTAATAAAAAGATTATCTGTGGTTAACCATTGGTGTCTTTTGGGACATGGTGGATTTTCCATCTCATGGAGTGTTTGAATCGCGACACGAGTTATTTAAAAGCTATGAGTAGGAATCCCTTGGTGAGGTTCTTTGACCTGTGCTGTCCAGGAAGTCAGGCTAGATCTTCTGGCCTGAAAAATGCAGGAATCAAGCAATGTGGGTGTCAGTCCATGAATTCAGTGTATGCAGGGGGGCTATGGCTGCCCATCACCATAGTAGCTGGGCACCATCCAGGTAAAAATGAACAGTGAAGCCCAGACTGGCTTTTCCTGGACTCTCTGCTGCTCCTTTTCCCCTCAATGCCTGAAGGGTGATTAGAATAACAATTTTACCCCATCACAGGAACAGGGTGGGGGGTTCCTTTGCTCCTGGTGTCCCTGTCCTTCACAGCTCTGCAGTGTGAGCCTGGCGTTGCATTCCTGGAATTTAAATCCAGATGGGACCTGGGAGCATTTTCTAGTCTGACCCAGACCTGAGCCTCACCAGGTTGCCCCATGACTTGTGTCTGACTAACGCGTCTCGTGATTGGTTCCGGGGTGGGGTGGGGGGCAGCCGGCTCCCCTGTTCCCTCCCACAGCCTGGAGCAGGGCCAAGGCACCGGATCAGCTGGTCCCAGCGCCGTGCTGGGAGGAGACAGTTTGACTCACGCCCTGCGCTGCTGACAAGCTGGAGGCCGGAGCTGGAGCCCGGCCGCGTTCGCTCCCCTTGGCCTCATGACGCATCCTGGGAGCAGAGCGCTGGGCCCGGGACCCGCTGCCGCGCGCCCCGGAGGAGAGGTTTGTAGGGGGCTTGGCTGAGAACGTGCCTGTGACCCGTCCCCTCACCCCGGTACCAGCCCCTGCTGCCCTGAGACCTACCTTCCCCCGGCTCCCAGCGCCTCCTCATCCCTTGGATCTGCTGTCCCTGGGCTCCCAGTGCTCTTCCATCCCTTGGACGTGCCCCCCCCATCAGCATCCCCCCCCCCAGTCCTGGGCTCCCAGTGCTCTTCGATCCCTTGGACGTGCTCCCCCCCCAGCATTCCCCCCCACTCATGGGCTCCCACTGCTCTTCCATCCCTTGGACGTGCTCCCCCCCACCAGCATTCCCTCCTCCACTCATGGGCTCCCACTGCTCTTCCATCCCTTGGACGTGCTCCCCCCCACCAGCATTCCCCCCCCCCCACTCCTGGGCTCCCACTGCTCTTCCATCCCTTGGACGTGCTCTCCCCACAACCAGCATTCCCTCCCCCCCCACTCCTGGGCTCCCAGTGCTCTTCCATCCCTTGGACATGCTCCACTCCACCAGCATGCCCCCCACCTTCACTCCTGGGCTCCCAGTGCTCTTCCATCCTTGGACGTGCTACCCCCCCCCCCCAGCATTCCACCCCCTCACTCCTGGGCTCCCAGTGCTCTTCCACCCCTTGGGCATACTCCCCCACCAGCATCCCCCCCCTTCACGCCTGGGCTTCCAGTGCTCTTCCATCCCTTGGACGTGCTCCCCCCACACCAGCATTTCCCCTCCCCCCCACTCCTGGGCTCCTAGTGCTCTTCCATCCTTGGACGTACTCTCCCCCCCCCCCACCAGCATTCCCCCGCCCCACTCCTGGGCTCCCAGTGCTCTTCCATCCTTGGACGTGCTCCCCCACCCCAGCATTCCCCCTGACACACACACACACTCTCCTGGGCTCCTAGAGCTTTTCCATCCCTTGGATATGCTCCCCAGCATTCCCCTCCGCCCTCACGCACACACTCCTGGGCACCTCGTGCTCTTCCCTTGGATCTGCTCCTCCCGAGGCTCCCAGCACCCCACTGCCCCTGGGCTCCCAGTGCTCTTCCATTCCTTGGATGGGCTCCCGCCCACCAGCATTCCCCCCACCCCCACAACACACACACTCACTCCTGGGCTCCTAGCGCTCTTTCTGTCCCTTGGATCTACTCCCCCGAGGCTCTCAGAGACTCCCCTCCCCATTTCCTCTGGGATTTGCTCCCCCCTTCCCCTGACCAGATCTTTCCTTGGCTCTCAGCACTCCCCTCAGTAGCAGGGATTCACTCCCCCGGGGCTCCCAATGCCCTGCACCCCCTGCCCTGGGATCCAATCCCCACTGGGCTCCCAGCACCTGCTCCTCTCAGGCCCCTCGCCCATTAGTGAACTCGCTGCCTGGGGAAAGATCATCTCCATCCCCCGCAACAGGTACTCAACCTGGGAGTTCTCCATCCTTGCTGGGAACAGGCTGGGGCTGCTGGCTGCAGCCTGGAAATAGGTGCCTCATCAGGTGGTAGTGCCAGAGCTGAGCTGGTGGCTGGGCTGGCGGTTGGTTATTAGGGTCACTGTTCTCTCCTCTTTCACACCAGGCAGGGGAAAGTGTCTGGGGCTCATGGAGCCGATAGAAAGACAGATTCTCCCCAGGCCCCTGTGCACACTGGGACAGAGCGAGCGTGAAGCGCTGCCTGGAGTGTGTGTGACACCGGCACCCTTGGGTAAGTAGCAGTGGGAGGTGCAGAGGGGGATGGGTGTAGCCTGATTCCCCACTCCCTCACTTGTGCAATCCTGTGTCCCATGTGTGTGACTGGTGATATGAGGCACAAAGTAGGAGGGGGGGAACCAGCCAGGAGTCTCCCCATGGGCTCAAAGAGCTGCACAATGAGGGCTCTGATGGCTTCCATCGCCCACTCTGGCAGTGTAAATGGAGGAAGTGGAAATGATCCCCCAAGAAACACCCCCTTGGCTAGCATGTCACTGCTTTTTGGACTCTTGATGAGCCCCTGCCCCCCTATTGTAGAGGGTAGACTGAGGGTGTGGCTATTCTCCAAGCTCTAGGAAGCCAGGTGTAAAGTATAGCAGCCTCAGGGCTGCTCTACCTTACACTAGGAAGTTGGGGGGGTAAGAATATGGGGAGTGTAGAGGGGACTTAAAGCCTCATCTGTGTCCTCTCCATTCCTGCCCCACAGCTGAGAACCAGACCAGGTATATACAGTGGAGACCATGGGAGACACTCCCCTCATCCAAGGTGTGGCTGTATCCCAGCGTGTCAGGGATCAGCTGCCTCAGCCAAATAAAGGAGGGAGAGTACAGGTCCCTCCTTTACTCTTTCCTTGGCTCTCAGCACTCCCCTCAATAGCAGGGATTCACTCCCCCGGGGCTCCCAATGCCCTGCACCCCCTGCCCTGGGATCCAATCCCCACTGGGCTCCCAGAGGGTAGACTGAGGGTGTGGCTATTCTCCAAGCTCTAGGAAGCCAGGAGAAATTACATTTATTTATCCCAGCTCCCATTACCAGGGGGTGATCTGCTTGGATGACTGGGGATCTGGCCGAACTGTCCTAACCCTGCTGCTAGGGGCTTCCCTGAATCTGCCTTGCAGGTGTCTTCCCCTACAGCAGTGAGATCTGGGGCAGGCAGCAGCCTGCGTGGACCATTCAGTCCCGTGACCTGCCACCAAGGTAAACCCATTGTGATGCACTCGCCTGTCATGGCTAGGAAGCAGGCTGAGCCCCCACCCAGCTCCCTTCACCCATGGGCCGCAGCCCGGCCTCAGCACCCTGTCTCTCTCTCTGTAGATGCTTCTGCAGTGAGCTGTGGCTCTGCGCAGTCTGCCTTGGAGACCCTAAGGCCTGCAGACGATGAGATGAAAAGAAGCCCGAAAACAGAGGCCCGCGGCACCTTGAAAACATTCCCTGCCATTGTGAGCATTGTAGGCGCAAATGGGGCCCAGGCAAGAATGTGCCGCGCCCGCCATCCTCTCACTGTGTGTCTGTGCAGTGCCCGGCACCCTGGATCCAGCTGTGTGCCTGGGGTTCCTGGATGCTACCACAGTAGGAATAAGCAGGACTACTAATCGTTCATAATTAATTGGGCCCTAGCTATCTATTGAGCTTTGGGTTTTATCCTGCTGCCCAGCACTGTAGCGCCTGGGTGCCTGCCCTGTCAAATCAATGGGTCTTTCTGTACTTCCCCCTGTACCTTCCCCTCTCCTCCCTGCGTCTCTGTTGTGATGTACAGAACCCTGATCTCTGCTGAGGTCTGCACCCTGCCTGGCACACAATGGGGGCCTTGATCTCAGTGGTGGGTCTCTGCAGTGCCTGGCTCCTGATCTCATTCAGGACTGAGATTAGGATTAGGCTCTGCTCAGGCTCCCAACTGAGAGACTGCCTCTGCCCCCAGGAGTTTACAGTCAAAACAGACAAAGGAGGGGAAACAAAGTCAGAGACCTGTTCATGGCAAAGCTGGGGCTAGGAACCAGGTGTCTTGAGTCTTAGCCAGTTAACTCCCCACTAGACCACCCAGCTTCCCCTGGAAAGTGACCAGCGACTCCCTGAGTCTGGATGGCAGCTAGACCTGGAACAGGAAAGATGCGCAGTGGAAAGGTCTCGAGAAAGGTTAGATCAGTGGCTGATTTGGCACCACCCCGCCCTGCAGTTCAAGCTGGGGCTGGAATGGCCTTGCCACGTGTCATGCAGCCCGGGGCCCGCCGGCTCTCATTTTGCTGCACTTGTGCATTTTTTTCCCTTTTTCCTCGGCTTTCTGGCATTTCTCCAACCTCAGCACTTTAGCCCATTGTGTCTCTCTCTCCCACTGCTAGGAGGCTCCGGTTGGGGAGCCGGGCTCCAGTGGCTGGGAACGGCGGCTGCTCCAGCCTGGAAGCTTTGATCCAACGTGTTGGAAAAGGAGAAAAGGCACAATATTCCCCCCAACGAGGCTGATGTAATACTGATATAAGACCACCTAGCTCTTGCACAGTGCATTTCATCCATAGCTCTGAGTGCTTTGCAAAGGAGGTCAATATCATCAGCCCCATTATACAGATGAGGAAACTGAGGCACGGAGCAGGGACGTGACTCACCCAGGGTCACCCCACAGGCCAGCAATGAAACTGGGAATAGAGTTTAGGTCTCCTGATCCCAATCCACTGCTCTACCCGCTAGGCCACGCTGCTCTGAAGAGAACGCAGAGTAGTGGATGGGAATTGGGTGGTATCCCTTTACAGCGTCCGGAAGCCGCTTTATGGGGTTCCCTGTGGTCTAATATCTCCTTGCCCCAGCGTGCCCACATGGTGGTGTTGCTCTTTGCACTGACTGGCACGTTTTCAGACTGCCTGAATTTTGTCACCATTTCAACAGTCTGGCCGCACACCCACTATCCTTTGCATTGTGTGACTGAACCCTTGTGTGAATCATGCAGGACATCCCTCCATATCGTGCACCTGTGCCAGGCCTGACTCTAACATCCCTCCCTCTTTTCCTCCCCTGCAGGCGGAGCTAGAACTGGGGGACTTGATTGAGATCTTCCGCTTTGGATACCAGCACTGGGTCATCTATGTGGGGGACGGCTACGTTGTTCACCTGGCACCCCCCAGTAAGGCAGCAGATGGGCCTAGTTCGCCATTGCCCAGCCCCCTTATGCCCCTGTTCACACCAGTGCAAAGTGCTGCCACTGTGCTCGATGAAGCAGGATGACTTGAGAAAGGAATAGAATGGGGGGAAGGGGACTTAACGGTTAGAGCAGGGGGGCTGGAAGTCAGGATATCTGTGCTGTATCCCCAGTTCTGGGATGAGAGTGGGGCCTAGTGGTTAGAGCGGGGAGTGGGGGTGGGAATTGGCATTCCTGGGTTCCATTCCCAGCCACTCTTCACAGTGTTGGTCTCTCATCCCAAGGTGAGATACCCGGGGCGGGCTTTGCCAGCCTGATGTCCACACTGACCAACAAGGCCATGGTGAAGAAGGAGCGTCTCCTGGATGTGGTGGGGAGGCACCGCTATCGGGTCAACAACAAGCATGACAGGAAATTCCCCCCGCTGCCGGCGGGGAAGATTGTGCAGGCCGCCGAGCAGCTGGTGGGCCAGGAGATGCTTTACAGAGTCACCAGTGAGAACTGCGAGCACTTCGTCACAGAGCTGAGATATGGCGTGGCCAAGAGTGACCAGGTGCTGGGGCTGGCCCCCTGTCATCCTGACAGGACTCCTGGGTTCTCCCCCCAACCTCTTGGAGGGGAGAGGGGTCTAGTGGTTAGAGCAGGAAGACCTGTGAGTCAGGCCTTTTGGATTCTCTGCTCATCATCCTGAGCATCCCTGGGCCACTCACTTCCTCCTCTCTCTGCCTGTTTCCACATTTGTAATGACCTTAACTTCAGGGGGTAAGAGGCAAGGGATGCTGGGATGCGGGGCATTTGGGATTGAGGGGCCCAGGGCTGAGATCAGGATCCCACACTGCGTGGAGCAGATACTGGTCCCTCCTTGCTCTGCACTGGAGCAATTTAGCATCCAGTATAACTTGGTGTAATTGGTCCAGACAGCTCTGCAGGCCCCTACTGCTCTGCAGTCGTCATCCCTCACTCTTCTAGGCACCTTTCATTTGCAGAGCTCAATGTGCTTTACAAAGCAGGTCAGTATCATCACCCCCATTTTACAGATGGGGAAAGTGAGGGACAGAACAGGGGGAAGTGACTCACCCAACAGAGCTGGGAATAGAACTCTGGGGTCCTGACTCCCAGTCATGTGCTCTAACCACTAGGCCCCACTGCCTCCCATTGCCATCCTTCCTCGGCCTGTCTGTCCCCACTTCCTGATCCACTTCTCTCTTGTCCTATAGGTGCGGGATGTCCTGGTGGGGGTGAGCGTCGCTGGGCTGGGGCTGGCTGCTCTGGGCCTCCTTGGGGTTGCAGTCCAAAGGAGAAGACGCCAGAACCAGTAACGGACTTGAGTGGATCAGACGGGTTTGGGGGTTTTTTGGTGTTTTTTTTGATCCAAGCAGAAGAGACTTTGCAGCCGTTTTGGGGGGTGGGGTGGAAGCTTCATATGTGTTGCTCTGTCCTCTTTGGGGTGAACACTCTCCCCACCCCCTTGCCGGCACCAGCACAAGAATAAAACCAGGAGATTGGTACAAAGTCAGTTGGGTTGTGGCCTGTGTTGTCGATTCAACCAAGTGGGGGAGCCCGCATATGTTGGGGTCTTTCTGCCCAGTAGGGGCACTATGTGTGGAGCTGGATGAGTTTGTGGGGAGTTCAGGGGGCTCTAAGGGTGCGGGGAGCTGATCTCTGTCCATTTGGGTCACAGGGGGAGCTGCTGGGACAGAACGTCTTAGAGATCTTGGTTGCTTCTTTGTGAGCCTACATGATGTGCCGAGCCTCAGGGTGGAGGGAGGGAATCCTGGGTCCAGGGGTAGGGGCTGAGCTGGTGGAAGGAAGGATGCGAGGGAATCCCATGTCCAGGTGCAGGGGAGCTCAGGTCCGAGTGTAGGAGCCGACCGTGAGGGGTAAGGGGCAGGGGATCTGACCTTTGGACTATCTGACCTCCCTAAATAACATAGATGCTTTTGAGAATTTGACCATAAGTGAATTATGAGCCCAAGTCCTGTTGGAAGACAATGGGACTTAGGTGCTTTTGAAAAGGTCACCCCTTGTCATCCCAGGTTAGCCTTCCTGGTGTCCTCAGAGCCATGAGATGCCCCAGGTCAGCTGAAGTCCTGGAATTAACACTGGCTGCAGCCTCAATGGTTCAGACTGCACCTGCTCTCTAGAAGCCCCCGTAAGGATTCTGGCCCCATTGCTCTGGGTGCTGCCCAGCCCCCAAAGGAGATCGGGGCCCCATTATTCCAGTGTCACAGCTCTAGCTGAGCGCCCCCTCTTAGTCCCTCACCAGCTTGCTGTGGGTCCCCAGGTATTTTAAGCCTCTGGAGTCTGGACAGAGTCGACATTGCCCCAGTCTTGGGGTCCCTGTGCACACTGTCTGGGGCAGACCCTCTAATATCTCCTGCTGAGGGCTGCTGCTCCTGGAATCAGCTGACTCCTCAGACTCCCCCATAACGTAAACACACCATGTCCCAGCACCCCCAGAACTGAGCATTGTGGGTCAGTTCCACTCTCGCTTCTCTGTGCTTGAGCTGGCAAAAAGGGCCAATGCCCACTGCTAGATTTTATAACCTCTCAGTCCCTCTGTCAGGTGACATCCTTGTCAGCCTGTCCAGGTGATTCCAGCCCAGAGCCAGGTGATGTTGTTGCTAGGCAACCTCACCCTGATAAACCAGATCAGCTGAGTCAGAGCTAGCCCAATGTTTAGAGCAGTTCTGTTTCAAAGGTTGCACACTTAGCCAGTGGTGCTTCCTTACCAGCCCTTTGCCACCAGCCATGGGGGTTTCAGCCCAATGGGAGGTCATAGGATAACAGAGACGGTAAAGAACCTTGACACAGACACATGCACAGAATGCCCCCCTGTCAAACAGAAGCCTTAATCCATACGTACAGATACCCCGAATCATCACAGCCGGCCCCTGCCCTAAAGAGTTTACGATCTAAGTAGACAAAACGAGCACAGCACGCCTGGCACAATACAGCCCTGATCCCAGTCAGGGCCTGTGCAGCATTCAGCATGGTGAGGGCCCTTACTGTGGTCAGGCCCTCTGGTCATTACCATAATATAAACCATAGAAATGCTTCTCTTCAGTGTGAGTGACTTTCTCACTAGCCTCAGAGTCTGGATTCTGTATTGCTAATGTAACTAATTTTCCCTAACATCACCTGGATGGTAGGTATGCAGTTTGTGTTGGATGTCAGTACCTTGGGTACATAACCGGGAAGCAGTGAGTAGGAGTGAGGCGGTGGTTTTATCTCTGAATATGGCCTTGGAGAGACCCACGCTGGAAAGCTGCATTCAGTTCTGGGGTGCATATCTTAAAGAGGACATTGAAAAATTAGAGCTGGTGCAGAAAAGAGCCAGAGAAATGATTTGAGGGCTGGAGAAAATACCTAACAGTGAGAGACCTTGGCAGCGCAATCTGTTCACTGTGTCTAAAGGCGGATCAAGTGATGACTTGATCATGGGGTGTGTGTCCCATTGTGGGGCACAATTCAGACCAGCGAGAGGCTGTGTCACTGCTTTTAATAATCCCTTGGGGGCTCCAGAAAGCTGCTTTTCCTTGTGGCCGCCTGTGTAAGGGACAACAGCCTGCAGCCGCCACTCCCTGTTCTCTAAGCTGTGCAGTTCGGATTCAATCACTTTGACTCAACAGCCTGCCTGCAGTTATCACAGACACGTGCTTGTCTTACCAGCCTTGGTTAATGTTAGCAGGTGACCCCCAACAAACACCCCAGTCACAAACAAGGCATTTTAAGCTGTTGGTTCTCCTTTATTGGGGTAGGTAGCAGAGCAGTACCATGAAAGGAGTAGAACAGGAAGAAGGCAGGATTGAGAGCTTTCAAAATTTTGGCCCAAGCGAGAGGAATGGGGGCGTCATTTGAGCTCCCTGCCTCAGGTGCCAAAATGTTGTGGGCCAGCCCTGCGGGAGCTCAAAGGCTGGGCATAACAATCCTGTGGGCCAGCTGTGGCCCCTGGGCTGCAGTTTGCCCACCTCTGAACTAACTCATGTGAGAGCTACAAACTGCCTTATCATCACTACCGTGTGACAGCTAACATGAATTAGGGACACACTTTTTTTTAACTAGCAGAGTCACAATCTGGTTCCTTTAGTTGGCTCTATGATGCTGATTAAGCACCGTCCCGCAGACACTGGTTCTCCAATGCCAAAGGAAACCAAAAGTGAAATCACAGGGCAGAGAGGAGACCAGAGGCTAGAAGAAACTCACTCAGCCGTCCGGACGCTGTGGAGATGACCCGCTGTCTGTGAGTAGCCTCGTGCACAAAGCCATGGCCAAATTGCTGCCAAGGCTCTGGGTCCCCTTGGGCAGCTGTTCTCAACTTTTCCAGACAACTGTTCTCCTTTCAGGAGTCTGATTCCAGCTCCTGGTGGAGGGGCGGGGGGGCTTGGGCTTCAGCTCCGCCAACCCCGGCTGAGGCCTGTAACGTAGCTTTGTGGGGGCCCTTGCGGAGTGGGCAGTATAAACAAGTCATTGTCTGTATGACATTTTAGTTTGCACTGACGGTGCCAGTAGTTTTTGTGTCGCTTGTTATAAAACTAGGCAATGATCTAGCTGCATTACCATCCCACCTCCCCCTCCCAGGAGAGCTCTGGGGTACACGTATCCCTGGTTGAGAACCACTGCCTGCGGGATGTTAGTGGGGAGCCTGACATGCACTAGCTCTGCTTGAGAACCTGTGCTAAAACTAGCAGGGTGGATCTTGCGGCCCGGGCAGTGACTCAGGCTGGCCACCCAAGCAAAGCCCCAGGATGTCAGGCGGGCTTGGAGGCAGGTGCTAACCTGAGACGCTGCTCATGCTGCAATGGCCACGTTGCTATTTCTAGCCCGCTCGCTGGAGAGAAGTTAGCGTGTATCAGTTACCCCCAGGCCTGGAGGAACGCTGCCAGCTGCGGCATGGACATCTCCTTAATGTGACCTTGGCTCAATGCCTGGGCTGGCTGCTCTGGGCAGGAGTTTCCTATAAGAGCTGCAGGGAGCTGGTCGCTGGGGGCCTCCCGCTGGACAGCGACTTAGAGTCTCTGGGGAGCTAGTGCTGATGCCAGGTGTCTCCTGAGGGCGGAGAGAGAAGCCCATGCCCCTGGCTTGGGGGAAGCTGATTGGTGTCAGATGGAAGTTCTCCCCTGCTCTCACAGCCTCCTCTGCCTGACCTGGATTCCTGTGGTGGGGTGGGGACCAGTGGAGGGTGGTTGGTGGGGCACAGGGGGAGCTGGTGGGAGAGATTAGCAGGGAAGAGAAGAGTGGGTTTAACAGAGGGATGGGAGGCACCAGCGGGATAGAGGGAAAGTGAGAGATGAGGGTGTTAGCAGGGGAGCTGGAGGATTAGCAGTGGGAGCTAGGAGTTATCGGTAGTAAGGGGAGCCAGTGGGGGTTAACGGGGGTAGGGGAAGCTGGTGGGGGGATTAGCCGGGGTGGGGGAGCCAAGGGGCATTAGCAGACAGCAGGGGACAAGGGGATGCAGTGGGGGGATTAACTGGGAGCAGGGGGAGTCAGTGAGGGGGTTTGTGGGGCATCTGGAGGGTTAGAGGGTTCAGGGGCAGCCAGTCTGGGGGTGCTATCGGGGCTTCCTCTGAGCATTCAGTTTCACTTGGCTCTCACTCCTGCAGGAGGAACCAAACCCTGGGGACCTGATTGAGATTTCGCGCTTTGGATACCAGCACTGGGCCCTCTATGTAGGAAATGGTTACATCATCCACCTGGCCCTGCCCAGTAAGGAATGGCCCTCAATGAGGGAGGAGGGCTACTGATCCTAGGGGCGGGGATTGGTCTGGGCAGGGTAGAGGTGCTGGGCATTTGAGGCCGGAGTGGTGGGGGCAGGGGGCTCCATAGCAGACGGGGGTACGTGCACTGTGATCCAGCAGGAAATCTGGCCTGGATTATCATGAGTCATTGGGGGTGCCTCTATTTGCTGGGGCTGCCTGAGTTTCTGAGCCCCAGCAAGTCGAGCAGCAGGTTGAGGGACATGGGGAGACAGGGATGGGGATGAAGGATACTGGGATGGATGAGGTGTCTCAGGCTAGGCATCCCCACACATTGAGATGCCCCTAAAAATCCCTAGTTGCTTCTGAAAACATCAGCCTGTGCCTCTGTCCACTGCAACCTGAGTGATGCCCGGATGGCCCCGTCATGCCCCCCAGCCCCAGGTCTGACCCGTATGCATGGGTCACACTCCCAGCCACTGCCTTCAGGGGCAAGGCTTGTCAATCCTGTGACATGGGCGAGGGGAACCCAATGCCAGTCTGGCTCCTGCATTAGCAAGATGTCAGGAACCCAATGCCAACTGCTAGAACTAAACAGTACTCTCATGGAGCCGTGTGCCAACCCAGTGATGGGGACAGATCTGCCTGGGGTAGGAGCTATGGGAAATCTGAGAGAGGGAGGGAGGGTAGGTATGTGGTAGGGTGGATGGATAGACAGAGGGGTGTGTCTGGGGATGGATGGATAGCTAGAGGGGGTATATGGAGCTGTATAGATGAACAGATGTGGTTAGATAGGAACATATAACAATGGATAGACAGGGGTGTGGAGGGGGGATGGATGGGTGGATAGAGAGGAATGTATGAAGATTGGCTGGCTAGAGAGGGTGTACGGATGGGATAGATAGATAGTGGTATCTGGATGGTTAGCTCAGATGGACAATTGGCACCCCCAGGTGAGTATGCAGGAGCTGGCTCCTCCAGCATCATGTCCGTGCTGACCAACCTAGCCGTAGTGAAGAGGGAGCGTCTCCGGGACATTGCTGGTGGTGACTGGTACCGAGTCAACAACAAGTATGATGGGAGGTGCTCGCCGCTGCCTGTCAGCAAGATCCTCATGGAGGACGAGTCTCTGGTGGGCCAGAAGATGCAGTACAGCGTCACCAGTGAGAACTGTGAGCACTTTGTCACCAAACTGCACTATGGCCAGCCCATGTGTGACCAGCTACGTGCAGGTGCCCCTCACACGTGCTTGCCTTCCTGAAGGGTGGGCTTGATGTAAGCCAGCCACACCTACTTGGTCAGGGTCTGGGCAGCGCCCGGCACATTGGGTCCCGATCTCACTCAGGGTCTGGGCAGCGCCCGGCACAACAGGACCTTGATCTCAATGTGTAGCTGCTGCTGTAATCCATATAATGGGGATGTGCTCCCTGAGCTGTGCAGCAACTGTCAAAGCCCTGGCTTAGTCCTCCCTTGTGGACAACTGGGAGGTTATAAAGAAGCCAATCTACTAGTTGGTCCCTCTGTTCAGTGACACCCTCATCAGCCTGTCCTGGTGACCCCCCCCTCCCGACTCCTGTCAGTCAGGTAATTTGCATTCTCACAAACTACTACCTGACAATTTTCTGGTCTCAATTCCTCTTCTATCACAGGTGTTGGAGCTGCATCTGGATTTAAAGAGATAGGGTTACTTTCCAAAAACTTATCAGAAATAACATCCTGAAAAACTAGGACCTGGACTGGGGTACCATCCACCAACCCTTTCTCTGTCCCTGAGAAGTTAGACTGCTCCCTTCCAGGAGGTCAATTACACAGTTCCCTCTGAAAACCTGAGTCACAGGCTGATTGCCTGGGTGCACAGATGCTGACTTAGCCATTTGGTCCTGTGCATCCTCTCCCAAGTGACCAGTGAGGAGATATTCCTGTACTCCCACTACTCCTTCCCTAGTTTCTTTCTCTGACAGTGGAGAGTGCCAAATGCTTCAGAGGGAAAGAACAGAGCAGGGCAGTTATCAAGTCCTAGCTTCTGGTGGTTGGAGGTTTAAGGACCCTCAGAGCATGGGGTTGCATCCCTGACCATCTTGGCTAGTAGCCATTGGTGGACCTATCTTCCATGAACTTATCTAATACTCTAAGACACATTTCTTTGTGCTCCCTAGGAAGGGGTCTGTCCCTTATTCATCTGCAAAACTCTGCCAGCTAACAACTGGGACGGTTTCCTCAATCACTGACAACACCTTTCCTGCCCCTGCGCCTGAGGGCGTGTTGCCTTTTGCTGGAAAGGAGCTAGTCTCAGCCCCTCCCATACTTGGAAGCACCCGGCTTCCCTGTGTCACTGAGTTAAAGGAACCCTCACCCACCTCAGTAGTTTCTGAGATTCTCTCCCCTTTCTCTGGGCTCTCCTCTGGGACACATTTCTCTATGCTCCCTAGAGCGGAGTCTATCTCTGGTTCAGCTGCAACTTGCTGCAGCTAACAACCTGGACAAGTCTCTCCCTAGCAGGCATTACACTCCCATCCCTTCCTGACGTGGTGTTGCCTCCAGCTGCAAGGCAGGAGCTGGTCTCAAACCAACCTCCCACCCAGGGCTGGGTCCAGGGGTTTTGCCGCTCCAAACAGCGCACGCGCGCAAAAAAAACAACAAAAAAACCCTGCGATCGCGATCTGTGGCAATTCAGCGGGAGGTCCTTCGCTCTGACCGGGAGTGAGGGACCTGCCGCCGAATTGCCGCCAAATACCTGGACCTGCCGCCCTTCTCCAGAGTGGCCGCCCCAAGCACCTGCTTGATAAGCTGGTGCCTGGAGCTGGCCCTGCTCCCACCTGGAAGCATGTGGCTTCCCCCTGCTGAAGAAGAATCAAGGAGACTCTCCCATTCTCTTAGCAGTTCCTGAGACCTTATCCTTTCCCTGGGTGGCGGGGGGGAGGTGTCTTGACATAAAACTCCCTCCTGCTGCAGGCAAATACTTTAACCTGAGCTACACAGAAAAAATCATTACCAAGAAGCAGGCCAACTAGGAAGTGTTCCATTACCCCCACAATCAAAACACTTTCCAAACCTTCCCACACCACATGGATTTTAGCGAGTGGTACGAGAAATCTGCTTTCGCCCACCCCCACAATCTTTGCTGTTTGGCCGGTAACATACTGGCCTTTGGGACCACACTCTGCTTAACCAGAGAGATCTGGGCCCCTGTATCCCTCTGCTCCAAGTACTCCCTGCCATTAATTTGGACAATCTTAACACGCTTCATATCTGGTTCTGCAGAAGCCAATCTCACAAAACCAATACGATAGGTTTCAGTTGCCTCGGGTGGTGGTGGTTGGGGGGTTTCTGTGTTGAGGACAGCAGAATTAACATGAGCTACTGGTTGCCTGCTTTCTTCTAGCACAGGGTATTTATTCCTTAGGTGATCAGTGGAATTACACCTATAGCACCTTTTCAGCGCTTCTGTTTTTACAGATTTAGGATGAGGGTTAGAGGAATGGTCTTGAGGAGGTGAGTACTCAGCCTCTCAGCCACTCTCCTTCTTGCTAGGGATAAAATGGGATCCTCGCTTCCTACCAGTTTTAAACCCCTCTTTCTGCGGCCTGCCCCCAGTAGACGCCTGAGTTTGTTCAAAGGCATCAGCTAAAAAAGCCATCCCATCCACGGTCTTTGCATTTTTATCCCATAGACACTACTTTACTTTGGCCTTATGTATGCTCAAGAAATGCTCTTGAGCAACAAGAGCAAGAATTCCTTCAGACACACAGCGAGAGACAGTCCCTGCCCTGATGAGTTTACAATCCAACTAGACAAAGGATGGGAAGGGAGGCCCAGAACAGGGGAGGGACTTGCCCAGGGCCAGGAGTAGAGCCCGGAATAGAACAAAGGGGACCAGAGACTCAGCACAACTCCTGAACCACAGTTATGCTGTCTCCACTGAACTGTGGAGATCGGATGCTCTAATGTGGTTCTTGTGCCATTTACTGCTGCGTTTAACCCCCCTGAGGTATCCAGGGCCTCCTGACCAGGTCTTTTCTGTGCTTTGCAGGTCCGAGATGCCATGGTTGCAGGGGTGGTGGGGATCGTGGGCGTAAGAGTCCTTGTGGCAGTTGCTACATTCATTGGCTCATTGCTCTCTGACAACAAGCAGGAGGATGAATAATGCAAACGTTGGCCTGGGCCAAAGACCAGAGCAAGATCCGTGGGAGCTGATCTTTACTAGCTGGCTTAGCTTCTCACCTGCTTTCTCCTTTGGGATCACTGCCCTTGGGATTTGTTCTAATGGTTAATCACTGGCACTGTGAAACATTGGTGCCTTATTTCTAATTGGAATGTGTCTGGCTTTGACTTCCAGCCATTAGGTCTTGTCCTGCCTTTCTCTGCTAGGTTAAAGAGCCCTTTAAGTGCCTGGGATTTTCTCCCCTCATGAAGATACTTATACAAAGTAATCAGAACAGTAACTAGCTATTTTTGCACCTGAGGCAAGAATATAAAATTGTGCCGTTCCCCCTCCATATAGTTACTTGGTTAAAAACAAAATAAAATACATAAACAACAATAATAATAATGATAATAGAATGTTTATTTATTTTAATCATAAGATCCGTGTACAAAATCAACTAATACTTATAAGGTGTGCATCATAGTGCATCATGAACTGTGTGGGGTCGGGGCTCACCTCACAGCTGCAAACTGGGGTCAGGGTCGGGGCTCGCAGCCCAGGGTAGGGGTCGGGGTCGGGGCTCGCCTCACAGCTGCACAATGGGGTCAGGGTTGGGGCTCGCAGCCTGGCGCAAGGGTCGGGGCTCGCAGCCGCGTGTCCCTGTCGGGGTTGGAGCACACAGCCAGGCGCAGCAGTCAGGGCTCATAGCCCCGCAGCTCCACACGGGTCAGGGTGAAGGCTAACAGCCTGTGGTTGGGGCTCGCAGCCCGGCACAGGGGTCGGGGTTAAGGCTAACAGCCCGGGGTCGGGGCTTGCAGCCTCACACTAGGGTCGGAGTCAGTGCTCGCAGCCGCATGCCCGGCTCAAGGCTCACAGCTAGTGAGTTAAACCAGTTAGTTTAACTTCTGTGCCAGGGAAGATAATGGAGCAAGTAATTAAAGAAATCATCTGCAAACACTTGGAAGGTGGTAAGGTGATAGGGAATAGCCAGCATGGATTGTAAAGAACAAATCGTGTCAAACCAATCTGATACCTCTCTTTGATAGGATAACAAGTCTTGTGGATAAGGGAGAAGTGGTGGATGTGATATACCTAGACTTTAGTAAGACAATTGTTACGGTCTCGCATGATATCCTTATTGATAAACTAGGCAAATACAATTTAGATGGGGCTACTATAAGGTGGGTGCGTAACTGGCTGGATAAGCGTACTCAGAGTAGTTATTAATGGCTCCCAATCCTGCTGGAAAGGTATAACAAGTGGGGTTCCACAGGGGTCTGTTTTGGGACCGGCTCTGTTCAATATCTTAATCAAGGACTTAGATATTGGCATAGAAAGTATGCTTATTAAGTTTGCAGACGAAACCAAACTGGGAGGGATTGCAACTGCTTTGGAGGACAGGGTCAAAATTCAAAATGATCTGGATAAATTGGAGAAATGGTCTGAGGTGAACCGGATGAAGTTCAATAAAGACAAATGCAAAGTGCTCCACTTAGGAAGGAACAATCAGTTCTGCACTGAAAGTAATCAAATCACTTCTCAGCTGAAGCTAAACTGATTGAATGTTATAAAGCTCTCACTGGCAGCCATTTTTTCCAGCCCTCAAATAATTTTTGTGGCTCTTCTCTACAACCTCTCCACTTTAGCAACGTGAATGTTAAAGCAACTAGTGGTTTTGGATATGTGGGGCGTTCTTGATGAGCGTGTGTATAAATCTGGCCAGAGAGATTCTGCAGCAGATCTACAAGCTTGCACCAGCATTCACAGATTGTCTGGGTCATGCTGAACCACATGTTGTCAAAGCAATAAAAGCATTGCTCACATGCCTGACACTTAGGTACGACCACTCTCTAAAGGTGTTAAGCACAGGTGTGTTTAACAAACGTACCTGAGAAGCCCCAGATCAGCAATATTGTCTTGTGATATTTGTTGCTTTTCTTCAAGCTCCAGCTCCTGGAGTCATATGAGTATGAGGGAATCTCATCTTTCAAAAGGTTTCTATCCCTCCTTTGTGTAGAAAAGGGCTTTAACCATGAGCACCATGACACCAGATGGCAAACACAATGAACCCCAATGGTTGTATTTGTTAAAAAGAATTCACAAGTCTCCTGAGCTTGGGTGGGGGAAGCTGACTCCATGGTTTTGAATGTGATGATTTGGGGCTGACAATGCTAGAACTCCCATCAGCATAATTACTGAAAATTCCAGTTAGTTCTCTGATTGCTCAGTCAGGGCCATTCCTGTGTGTGCTCCTGAGCTCTGTCTTACTGAAGGGAGACCCCAGCAGGGCCCCCAATCAAGCAAATTATTTAAGTGCATACTTAACTTTAAGCATCCAAGAAGTACCATTAACTAGCTAGGCATGGATCAGACCCACTGCCCTAGCAAAGGAATAACTCATAGCCCATTTCCCAACCCACTGAGCCAGCCAGCCAGTCCCCCCACCCTAGAACTGGATTGGAGCTGCCACCCTTGAGAAGGGAAAGACCCTGTATCCCATTCCCCAAATCCCTGAACCAACCCTCCATCCAACTTCAGGTTGGATTGGAGCTGGTACCCCGCTAGAGAAGAAAGGGCCCAGATCCCATTCACTCTCCCTCTGAGCTAGTCAGTTCCCCACCCTGGGGCCAGATTGGATTCAGCACCCACTAGCATTTGACCCACCCACAGCCTGAGCCACTCTGAAACCAGAGCCCGCATATAAGGTCAGTATCTCACTTTTAGTTCCCTTAGCTGATTCTTCCCTGAAACCATGTGACTTGTTAGAATCTGAGCAGGAAATGTCAATTGGCTAAGTCATCAGATATGGAAGGAAAATACATTCCAGACCTTGGTCCCTGGTGAGGCAGGCAGCCAGTCTCCCAGCCTCACACTGGACTGGATCTGGTGCACACTAGAGGGGAAAGGCCTCACCCTCTGTTCCCTGCCCCCCCAAGCCAGCCAAGCCCCTTGATGAGGCAGGTTTGCAGCTGGTGCCCCTGTCACAGATCCAGTGGCGTTCCCCTCCCTGGCCACTCACCAGGCTTTCTGCACTGGATACTTCCCTGACCCCACTGATCATTACATACAGTTCAAAGCTAATACAATTTAGTAAACAGCAACCAATGTAATAAGCAAGGGAAAAATGGCAAAGTTGAAAGGAAAACTCATCCCCCGGTGTGTGGAGCTGGACGTTGTGACGTTGCACTCCATATGTTTATGGAAGTATGCTTATGAGTGTAAATATAATGTAACTGGAATATATTTTATGCAAAAGGTCTCTCGTGAGGTATCATTGCAAAGCTTCTAATCTACTGTGTTCATCCTATTTGTATGAATGTATCATTCTTGTATCTGAAGTGAGAAATATGAAGTATTACTCTGAAGTCCTATTGTAACTGTGCAAAGTGTGGCCATTAATGGTGGTTTAGAATCTTGATGGCTCCCATTAACCAGGACAATTGGTTGTAAATGGCTCTGTTTATGTGTAAGCTTTCCTGTGTATGTGGGTGTCAGCCAGTGAGTAATGAAGTTTCACAGGATATGTGAACCTGTCACATGATGCTGGAATCCATTTTAAACCTGGTACTTTTTCATTTAGCAGGAAGAGTGGGAACCCAGAGACAGACAAAGGATTCCCGCCTTGTGCCAAAGCTATAAAAGGGGATGGAATACATCAAAGGGGGCTGCCAGTCATGAGAAATCCCTTCGTTACCACCTGAGCTGGAACTAACAAGGACTGTACCGGGGAAAGGACTGGGCCCAGACTAGGAAGGAGTCTAGTCTGTGAAAGAAGCATATTGGAACATCTCTGAGGGTGAGATTTACCTGTATTCAGTTTCTTAAATGTATTAAGCTTAGAATTTTTCATAGATTCATAGACTCTAGGACTGGAAGGGACCTCGAGAGGTCATCGAGTCCAGTCCCCTGCCCTCATGGCAGGACCAAATACTGTCTAGACCATCCCTGATAGACATTTATCTAACCTACTCTTAAATATCTCCAGAGATGGAGATTCCACAACCTCCCTAGGCAATTTATTCCAGTGTTTAACTACCCTGACAGTTAGGAACTTTTTCCTAATGTTCAACCTAAATCTCCCTTGCTGCAGTTTAAGCCCATTGCTTCTTGTTCTATCATTAGAGGCTAAGGTGAACAAGTTTTCTCCCTCCTCCTGATGACACCCTTTTAGATACTTGAAAACTGCTATCATGTCCCCTCTCAGTCTTCTCTTTTCCAAACTAAATAAACCCAATTCTTTCAGCCTTCCTTCATAGGTCATGTTCTCAAGACCTTTAATCATTCTTGTTGCTCTTCTCTGGACCCTCTCCAATTTCTCCACAACTTTCTTGAAATGCGGTGCCCAGAACTGGACACAATACTCCAGTTGAGGCCTAACCAGCGCAGAGTAGAGCGGAAGAATGACTTCTCGTGTCTTGTTTACAACACACCTGTTAATGCATCCCAGAATCACGTTTCCTTTTTTTGCAACAGTATCACACTGTTGACTCATATTTAGCTTGTGGTCCCTATGACCCCTAGATCTCTTTCTGCCATACTCCTTCCTAGACAGTCTCTTCCCATTCTGTATGTGTGAAACTGATTGTTCCTTCCTAAGTGGAGCACTTTGCATTTGTCTTTATTGAACTTCATCCGGTTTACCTCGGACCATTTCTCCAATTTGTCCAGATCATTTTGAATTTTGACCCTGTCCTCCAAAGCAGTTGCAATCCCTCCCAGTTTGGTTTCATCTGCAAACTTAATAAGCATACTTTCTATGCCAACATCTAAGTCGTTGATGAAGATATTGAACAGAGCCGGTCCCAAAACAGACCCCTGTGGAACCCCACTTGTTATACCTTTCCAGCAGGATAGGGAGCCATTAATAACTACTCTGAGTACGCTTATCCAGCCAGTTATGCACCCACCTTATAGTAGCCCCATCTAAATTGTATTTGTCTAGTTTATCGATAAGCATATCATGCGAGACCGTATCAAATGCCTTACTAAAGTCTAGGTATACCACATCCACCGCTTCTCCCTTATCCACAAGACTCGTTATCCTATCAAAGAGAGGTATCAGATTGGTTTAACACGATTTGTTCTTTACAAATCCATGCTGGCTATTCCCTATCACCTTACCACCTTCCAAGTGTTTGCAGATGATTTCTTTAATTACTTGCTCCATTATCTTCCCTGGCACAGAAGTTAAACTAACTGGTCTGTAGTTTCCTGGGTTGTTTTTATTTCCTTTTTATAGATGGGCACTATATTTGCCCTTTTCCAGTCTTCTGGAATCTCTCCCGTCTCCCATGACTTTCCAAAGATCATAGCTAGAGGCTCAGATACCTCCTCTATTAACTCCTTGAGTATTCTAGTATGCATTTCATCAGGCCCTGGTGACTTGCAGGCATCTAACTTTTCTAAGTGATTTTTAACTTGCTCTTTTTTTATTTTATCTTCTAAACCTACCCCCTTCCCATAAGCATTCACTATGGTAGACATTCCTTCAGACTTCTCAGTGAAGACCAGAACAAAGAAGTCATTAAGCATCTTTGCCATTTCCAAGTTTCTTGTTACTGTTTCTCCCTCCTCACTGAGCAGTGGGCCTACCCTGTCCTTGGTCTTCCTCTTGCTTCTAATGTATTGATAAAAAGTCTTCTTGTTTCCCTTTATTCCCATAGCTAGTTTGAGCTCATTTTATGCCTTTGCCTTTCTAATCTTGCCCCTGCATTCATGTGTTGTTTGCCTATATTCAACCTTTGTAATCTGACCTAGTTTCCATTTTTTATGTGACTCCTTTTTATTTTGTAGGTCATGCAAGATCTCGTGGTTAAGCCAAGGTGGTCTTTTGCCACATTTTCTATCTTTCCTACCCATCAGAATAGCTTGCTTTTGGGCCCTTAATAGTGTCCCTTTGAAAAAACTGCCAACTCTCCTCAGTTGTTTTTCCCATCAATCTTGATTCCCGTGGGACCTTACCTATCAGCTCTCTGAGCTTACCAAAATCCGCCTTCCTGAAATCCATTGTCTCTATTTTGCTGTACTCCCTTCTACCCTTCCTTAGAATTGCAAACTCTATGATTTCATGATCACTTTCACCCAAGCTTCCTTCTACTTTCAAATTCTCAACGAGTTTCTCCCTATTTGTTAAGATCAAGTCTAGAACAGCTTCCCCCCTAGTAGCTTTCTCAACCTTCTGAAGTAAAAAGTTGTCTGCAATGCAGTCCAGGAACTTATTGAATAGTCTGTGCCCCGCGGTGTTATTTTCCCAACATATATCTGGATAGTTGAAGTCTCCCATCACCACCAAATCTTGGGCTTTGGATGATTTTGTTAGTTGTTTGAAAAAAGCCTCATCCACCTCTTCCACTTGGTTAGGTGGCCTGTAGTAGACTCCTAGCACAACATCACCCTTGTTTTTTACCCCTTTTATCCTAACCCAGAGACTCTCAACACTTCTGTCTCCTATGTCCATCTCTACCTCAGTCCAAGTGTGTACATTTTTAATATATAAGGCAACACCTCTTCCCTTTTTCCCCTGTCTAGTGTGTTTTGTTTTATTTTGCTGGGTAATTTACTTTGTCCTCTCTGTTATTACTTGAAACCACTTGAATCCTACTTTTTATACTTAATAAAATCACATTTGTTTGTTAATAAACCCAGAGTAAGTGATTAATACCTGGGGGAGCAAACAACTGTGCATATCTCTCTGTCAGTGTTATAGAGGGCCGCTAATTCATGAGTTTACCCTGTATAAGCTTTATACAGAGTAAAATGGATTTATTTGGGGTTTGAATCCTATTGGGTGCTTTAGATAGGTGACTTGCTGAGCAGTTTTTGGTTAAAGTCTGCAGCTTTGGGGGTGCGGGCCAGACCTGGATCTGTGTTGCAGCAGACTAGCGTGTCTGGCTCAACAAGACAGGGTTCTGAAGTCCCAAGCTGGGAGTGGAAAGGTGCTCAGAAGTAATTTCAGCACATCAGGTGACAGTCCCAAGGGGGTCTCTGTGACCGAACCCGTCACAGATGGGTTAGCTGGGGAGTTCAGGGGGCTTTAAGGATGGGGCTTTCCTGAGTGAAGGGAGATGATCTTGGTCCATTTGGGTCACAGGGGGTGCTGCTGGGATAGAACTTGGAATCTTGGAAGATTTTGGTTGCTTCTTTGTGAGCCTACGTGATGTGCTGAGCCCCAGGGTGGAGGGAGGGAATCCCAGGTCCAGGGGCCGGGGCTGATCTGGTGGGAGGAAGGATGTGAGGGAATCCCACATCCAGGTGCAAAGGATCCCAGGTCCGGGTGTACGGGCCGAACCCTAAGGGGAAAGGAGTTGGGCGATCTGACCTTTGGACTATCTGACCTCCCTAAATAACATAGGTACTTTTGAAAATTTGACCTTAAGTGAATGATGAACCTAAGCACTGTTGAAGGTCAATGGGACTTAGGTGCTTTTGAAAAGGTCACCCCTTGTCATCCCAGGTTAGCCCTCCTGGTGTCCCCACAGTCATGAGATGCCCCAGGGCAGCTGGAGTCCTGGAATTAACACTGGCTGCAGCCTCAATGGTTCAGACTGCACCTGCTCTCTAGAAGCCCCTGTAAGGATTCTGGCCCCATTGCTCTGGGTACTGCCCAGCCCCCAAAGGAGGTTGGGGCCCCATTATTCCAGTGTCACAGCTCTAGTTGAGTGCCCCTTCTCAGCCCCTCACCAGCTTGCTGTGGATCCCCAGGTGTTTTAAGCCTCTGGAGTCTGGACAGAGTCGACATTGCCCCAGTCTTGGGGTCCCTGTGCACACTGTCTGGGGCAGACCCTCTAATATCTCCTGCTGAGGGCTGCAGCTCCTGGAATCAGCTGACTCCTCAGACTCCCTCATAGCATAAACACACCATGTCCCTGCACCCCCAGAACTGAGCATTGTGGGTCACAGTTCCACTCTCACAGGGTATGTGGTGAGTGTAGCATAACACACAGAGACACTGTGCCTAAGAATCTACAGCAGTACGTGCCTCACTTAGCTGTATAAGAAATATACAGAAAACAACAAACCCCCTCACTAGCTCACCCTTCCCTTGAGGCACCCTCTGAGGTCAGGTAGGCGGGGTTTCCACTTCCTCCACCTCAGCAGCCTCCTGCCACAGCTTCTCTGTGCTTGAGCTGGCAAAGAGGGCCAACACCCACTGCTAGATCAGCTTCTTTATAACCTCCCAGTCCCTCCGTCAGGTGACATCCTTGTCAATCTGTCCAGGTGATTCCAGCCCACAGTCAGGTGACGTTATTGCCAGGCAACCTCACCCTGATAAACCAGGTCAGCTGAATCAGAGCTAGCCGGATGTTTAGAGTAGTTCTGTTTCAAAGGTTGCACACTTAGCCAGTGGTGCTCCCTTTCCAGACCTTTGCCACCAGCCGTGGGGGTTTCAGCCCAATGGGAGGTCACAGGACAACAGAGACGGTAAAGAACCCTGACACAGACACACGCACAGAATGCCCCCTGTCAAACAGAAGCCTTAAGCCATACATACAGATTGCCCAAATCATCACAGCCGGCCCCTGCCCTGAAGAGTTTACAATCTAAATAGACAAAACAAACACAGCACGCCTGGCACAATACAGCCCTGATCCCAGTCAGGGCCTGTGCAGCATTCAGCACGGTGAGGGTCCTTATCGTAGTGAGGCCCTCTGGTCGTTACCATAATATAAACCATAGAAATGCTTCTCTCCACTGTAAGTGACTTTCTCACTAGCCTCAGCGTCTGGATTCTGTATTTCTGATGTAACTAATTTTCCCTAACAATACCTGGATGGTAGGTATGCAGTTTGTGTTGGATGTCGGTACCTTGGATACATAACCGGGGGGCAGTGAGTAGGAGCAAGGTGGTGGTTTTATCTCTGAATATGGCCTTGGAGAGACCCACGCTGGAAAGTTGCGTTCAGTTCTGGGATGCGTATTTTAAAAAGGACGTTGACAAATTGGAGCGGGTGCAGAAAAGAGCCAGAGAAATGATTTGAGGGCTGGAGAAAATACCTAACAGTGAGAGACCTCGGCCGCGCAATCTGTTCACCGTCTCTAAAGGCGGATCAAGTGATGACTTGATCATGGGGTGCGTGTCTCATTGTGGGGCACAATTCAGACCAGCGAAAGGCTGTGTCACTGCTTGTAATATACCCTGGGGGGCCCCAGAAACCTTCTGCTCCTTGTGGCTGCCAGTTTAGGACACACACAGCCTGCAGCCAGCCCTTCCTGTTCTGTAAGCCACGCAGCTCAGATTCAACCACTTTGACTTAACAGCCTTCCAGCAGTTATCACAGACATGTGCTTGTCCTACCAGCCTTGGTTGTTATTAGCAGGTGACTCCCAACAAATACTCCAATCACAAACAAGGCATTTTAGGTTGTTCGCTCTCCTTTATTGGGGAAGGTAGCAGAGCAGTACCATGAGAGGAGTAGAACAGGAAGAAGGCAGAATTGAGACTTTTCAAAGTTTTGGCCCAAGTGAGAGGAATGGGGGTGTCATTTGAGCTCCCCGCCTCAGGTGTCAAAATGTTGTGGGCTGGCCCTGCAGGAGCTCTTCCCAAACCCATCTGCTCTGAAATGTCCCATCCTCTCCTGCAACATCCAGAGGAATAATAAGATTAATTTGCTCCTTTAAAGAGACCAAAGCTAACAACTTGCCACATCAACAGGAGGTGACAATCACTTAATTCAAACCCAGTACGGTTGGTTTCAATTAACAGTACAAGTTTATTAACAGAAAAAGATAGGACTTCCAGTGAATTCAAGCTTAAGAGTTAAAGTTAGAAATGGCTAAAAGTCAATAAAAATAAAAACACATCCAAAAGTCAAAAACTTGATCTAGTGTTGCTTAGGCTGGCTTTTTTCACCCCCCCTCTTCCAGCAGCATGATGACTGACACCCCCATGGGGGAAGTTCTTCTCCAGAAGCCCCAAAGTGCTGATTCCTTTGTCTTCTTAGGTGAAAGAGAAAACTTGGGCACTACTAATAGGAACCCCAACCCTAGTATCCTACCCATAGCAACCCTACCCATAGGAGCCCTAGCCCTAGCTCCAAGCACCTTCAGGGTTCCTATGGGTAGGATATTTGGAGCTAGTGCAGGGATGGGCAAACTACAGCCTGGGGACTGAATCCGGCCCCTCAGATGTTTTTATCCGGCCCTGAAGCTCCTGCTGGGAAGCAGAGTTGGGGGCTTGCCCCACTCCTGTGCTCCAGCCGGGGAGCGGGGCCGGGGGCTTGTCTCTCTCCACACATGCCGTCACGCTGCATGTCTCCCAGAGACAGTGGCATGTCTCCCTTCCGGTTCCTATGCGTAGGGGGAGCCAGAGTGTTCCTCATGCTGCCCTTGCACCAAGCGCCGCCCCCTCAGCTCCTACTGGCCAGGAACTGCAACCAGTGGGAGCTGCAGGGGCAGCACCTGCGGACCAGGTAGCACGCAGAGGCTCCTGGCCGTGCCTCCTCATAGGAGCTGGAGAGTGTCACGGAGTCACCGGGTGATGCTCTGGAACTGCTCCCCACCAAGCCAGGCAGGACTTTGGGGAGCCTCCTCTCCCTTGGAGCAGACTTGTTCAGGGCAAGAAGCTCACACAGCTTCACCTCCTGGGTCTTTCCTTGGAGCATTCAGCATCCTCTGCCCCTCCGTGTGCTTCCCACAGCGAGTCCACCCCAGCGGGGTCCTGGGGAAGCCACCGGGTTCTGCACCCCCACTTTGCAGTCAGATGTGACTCTCAGCCAGCCAGTAAAACAGAGGTTTATTCGATGACAGGAACAGGGTCTAAAACAGAGCTTGTAGATACAGCGAACCGGAACCCTCGGCTGGGTCCATTCTGGGGGGCAGTGAGCCAGACCCCCAGGTCTGCCCTCCACCCTTGACCCCAGCCAGCTCCAGACCAACCACCCCTCCCAGCCCCTCCTCTCTGCTCAGCCCCTTTCCCGGGCCAGAAGGTCACCTGATCCCTTTGTCTCCAACACCTTCAGCTGGCACCTTTGCAGAGGAGGGGCCCAGGCCATCAGTTGCTAGGAGACAGAGTGTCAGGCATTTAGGTGCACTGGCCCTTTGCTCTGCCAGATACTTAAGAACTGCCATGGGGACACTGAGGCACCAACACAGTATTCAGAGAAAACATTAAGAACTTTCCCAGTTCGTCACAGAGAGGGAACATGCCACTGCTTCCAGGAGCTGCATGAGGTAAGAGCCAGCTGGAGCCTGCACCCCTGACCCAGCCCTGATTTCCCCCTCCTGCCCTCCGAACCTCTCAGTGCCAGCCCGGAGCACCCTTCTGCAAACCCCCAAACCCCTCACCTCCAGCTCCACCCAAGAGCTCACACCCCCAGCCAAAGCCCTCCACTTGCACTCCAACCCTCTGCCCCAGCCTGGAGCTCCCTTCCATATCTTGAACTCCCCATTTCTGGCCCCACTCCACAACTTACATCCTAGCTGGAGCCCTCACCCCCTCCTGCACCCCAACCCCCAATTTTGTGAGCATGCATGGCCCGCCATACAATTTCCATACCCGGATGTAGCCCTTGGACCAAAAAGTTTGCCCACCCCTGTGCTAGGGTAAGGGTTCCTATGGGTAGGGTACCCTGCCCTCAGGTTAAGGGTCTGCTGGATAGGGCTCCCCCCAGCATTAGGGTTCTGATGGGTGGGGTACTTGCAGCTAGAGTTGGGGTTCCTATGGGTAGGGCTCCCGGACTAGGGTTTGTGTTCCTATGGGTGGGGTACTTGTAGCTAGGGTTAGGTGTTTTCTGTCCCTTTCTGTCTCTCCACAGTCTAGTGAACCTTTGAGAATGAGTCTTTTAAAGTTTACACCTCAAAATAAAATGTATTGAGGCTGTGAAGAAGGCAGCATGGAGTCAGCTGGTGGTGAAGGCACCCTGCTTTTTCTTTTCCCCTGGTGCTGGCCAAAATGCAGATTGTTCTGTTTCTTGCGATCTCCCCTTTGTTAGTTTGATGGCTGTTCACAGCTTATGTTTAAAGTATTAGGTTAAACTCACATTCCTTTATTTATCAATTCCCCCTGACATGCCTGCTGTGAACACACGCGAGTCATAGTTCCAGCAATAGTCATAACTCTTACTACCCACCGAGTACATGCATCACACAAGAATATTAATCATCAGTGAGTTATTGGTTTACAAATGGTACCTCACAAGGCCCCTGTTTTGTACAGAGATTATTGCAGTAGTGGGTAGGAGTGAATACAGGGGTGTTGTAGGGTCACAATATGTAACTTAATGAGGTGAAAAGTCCAGGTACTAAAGGACTCTCTAGCCTGGTGGAGAGAGACAGAATGAGAACCAAAGGTTAAGTTACAGCCAGACACATTCCACTGACAAACAAGGCATCCGTGTTTCACAGGGAGGGTGATTTCCCTTTGGAACAACTTACCAGAGGAAGGGGTGGAGTCTCCAGCTCTTGATGTCTTCAGATAAAATCTAGATGCCTCTCTGCAAGATCCTTTAATCAAACACAATGTATTGGGCTCAGTACGGGGGGAGGGAGGAGATATGGTGAAATTCTCCAGCCTGTGCCGTGCAGGAGGTCAGACTGGATGAGCTCATCATGGTCCCTTCTGACCTTAACCTCTATGAACCTACAGAACTCATTGCTGAAATGAGACATACTGGCTTTCTCAAGGTGCACATGCACCTCTATCCTTTGATCACACACATGGGGATGGGTGGAAGAAGGGCTCAGAAGGGACAGATCCCCCACCCCATCCCCACTTCCCTGAACCAGCCAGTCCCGCTCTCCTCATGGTTTTAACCTTGTTAGCTTATATAGGGGGTAGGCAACCTATGGCATGTGTGCCGAAGGCGGCACGCGAGCTGGTTTTCAGTGGCACTTAAACTGCCTGGGTCCTGACCACCGGTCTGGAGGGCTCTGCATTTCAATTTAATTTTAAATGAAGCTTCTTAAACGTTTAAAAAACCTTATTTACTTTACGTACAACAATAGTTTAGTTATTTATTATAGACATATAGAAAGAGATCTTCTGAAAACGTTAAAATGTATTACCGGCACGCGACACCTTAAATTAGAGTGAATAAATGAAGACTTGGCACAGCACTTCTGAAAGGTTGCCGACCCCTGGCTTATATGCTAAAGTACAATGGCTTTGTCTTGGCTATAGAATTGAGTGAAATCTGTTTAACATCTCACCTTTAAATCCTAAGCAAGACAAGGCCTTAGTGACGTTGAAAAACACAGTAGCCCTGACCCTGAAGCAGGGGTATAATACCCTAAAAACATGTTAGCTCCTAGATTTTGACACCCTTAAAATGGTTTAAGTGGCTGTAGTTAACAAGGTGTTAGATGTGACTTTAAATGCAGGATTTCATTGCCAACATATGATTTCCCCTAGTATAGACATAGTGTCTGTTCACTAGTCAGGGCCTGCGCTACCATTTAGGCAGCCTAGGCAATCGTCTAGGGCGCCAGGATTATTTAGGGGGCGGCATTTTGCTGGGGGGGTGGCAGGCGACTCCGGTTGACCTGCCGCAGGCATGCCTGGGGAGGGTCCGTTGGTCCGCGGCTCCGGTGGACCTGCCGCAGTCATGCCTGTGGACGGTTGGCTGCTCCCGCGGCTCCGGTGGACCTCCCGCAGGAATGCCTGCAGCAGCTCCACCGGAGCTGCGGGACCAGCGGACCCTCCGCAGGAATGCCTGTGGCAGCTCCACCAGAGCCACGGGATCAGCGCGGGGGGGCGGCGAAATGGCCGTGAGCCTAGAGCGTGAGAAACCCTGGCGCCGGTCCTGTCACTAGTGAAGCAGGCTGTGTTCTGAACTCCTGTAAGCTAATGAGTGGTAGTTTTCATAGGAGTTGGCAGGTGCAGGAAAAGGCTATGGGGGAATCTAGGGTTTACTATGACTGGCTAATTCGTGTGAAAGCTACAAACTGCCTTGTCATCACTACCGTGTGACAGCTAACATGAATTAGGGACACACTTTTTTTTAACTAGCAAAGTCACAATCTAGTTCCTTTAGTTGGCTCTATGATGCTAATTAGGCCGCACCCCGCAGAGGCTGGTTCCAGGAAACCAAAAGTGAAATCACAAGGCAGAGAGGAGACGAGCGGCTAGAAGAAACTCACTCAGCTGTCCGGACACTGTGGAGATGCCCCTGCTGTTTGTGAGTAGCCCTGCACAGAAAGCCATGGCCAAATCACTGCCAAGGCTCTGGGTCCCCTTGGGCAGCAGTTCTCAACCTTTCCAGACAACTGTTCTCCTTTCTGGAGTCTGATTCCAACTCCCGGTGGGGGGGTTTGGGCTTCAGCTCCACCAACCCCAGCTGAGGTCTGTAACTTAGCTTTGTGGGGCCCCCTGCGGAGTGGGCAGTATAAACAAGTCATTGTCTGTATGACATTTCAGTTTGCACTGACGGTGCCAGTGGTTTTTGTGTCGCCTGTTATAAAACTAGGCAACGATCCAGCTGCGTTGCCATCTCCCCACCCCGGAAGAGCTCTGGCGTACACGTGCCCCTGGTTGAGAACCACTGCCTGTGGGATGTCAGTGGGGATCCTGACACGCATTAGCTCTGCTTGAGAACCCGTGCTAAAACTAGCAGGGTGGACCTTGCGGCCTGGGCAGTGGCTCAGGCTCCCCACCCAAGGAAAGCCCCAGGATATCAGGCGGGCTTGGAGGCAGGTGCTATCCTGAGACACTGCTCATGCCGCAATGGCCACGTTACTATTTCTAGCACACTCACTGGAACGGAGTTAGCGCATTTCAGTTACCCCCAGGCCTGGAGGATCGCTGCCAGCTGCGGCGCAGACATCCCCTTACCGTGAGCTTGGTTCAACACCTGGGCTGGCTGCTCTGGGCACGAGTTTCCTATAGAAGCTGCAGGGAGTTGGTCGCTGGGGTCTCCCGCTGGACAGTGGCTCAGAGTCTCCGGGGAGCTAGTGCTGATGCCAGGTGTCTCCTGAGGGCGGAGAGAGGAGCCCATGCCCCTGGCTAGGGGGAAGCTGGATGGTGTCAGATGAGCAGCTCCCCCCAGCTCGCACGGCCTCCTCTGCCTGACCTGGGTTCCTGTGGTGGGGTGGGGGCCAGTGGAGGGTGGTTGGTGGGGCACAGCGGGAGCTGGTGGGAGAGATTAGCAGGAAAGAGAGGAGTGGGTTTAACAGAGGGGTGGGAGGCACCAGCGGGGTGGAGGGAAAGCGAGAGATGAGGGTGTTGCAAGGGAGCTGGAGGATTAGCAGTGGGAGCTAGGAGTTATCGGTAGCAAGGGGAGCCAGTGGAGGTTAACGGGGTTAACGGAGGTGGGGGAGCTGGTGGGGGGATTAGCAGGGGGTGGGGGAACATGGGGGGCTTAGCAGACAGCAGGGGACAAGGGGATGCAGTGGGGGGTTAACTGGTGGCAGGGGGAGTCGGTGAAAGGATTTTGTGGGACATCTAGGAGGTTAGAGGGTTCAGGGGCAGCCAGTCTGGGGGTACTATCGGGGCTTCCTCTGAGCATTCAGTTTCACTTGGCTCTCACTCCTGCAGGAGGAACCAAACCCTGGGGACCTGATTGAGATTTCGCGCTTTGGATACAAGCACTGGGCCCTCTATGTAGGAAATGGTTACGTCATCCACCTGGCCCCGCCCAGTAAGGAATGGCCCTCAATGAGAGAGGAGGGCTACTGATCCTACGGGGCGGGGATTGGTCTGGGCAGGGTAGAGGTGCTGGGCATTTGAGGCCAGAGTGGTGGGGGCAGGGGGCTCCATAGCAGATGGGAGTACGTGCACTGTGATCCAGCAGGAAATCTGGCCTGGATTATCATGAGTCATTGGGGGTGCCTCTATTTGCTGGGGCTGCCTGAGTTTCTGAGCCCCAGCAAGTCAGGCAGCAGGTTGAAGGACATGGGGAGACTGGGATGGGGATGGAGGAGACTGGGATGGATGGGGTATCTCAGGCTAGGCATCCCCACATATTGAGATGCCCCTAGAAATCACTAGTTGCTTCTGAAAACATCAGCCTGTTCCTCTGTCCACCGAAGCCTGAGTGATGCTCAGATGGCCCCGTCATGCCCCCCAGCCCCAGGTCTGCCCCATATGCATGAGTAACACTCCCAGCCACTGCCTTCAGGGGCAAGGCTTTTCAATCCTGTGACATGGGCGAGGGGAACCCAATGCCAGTCTGGCCCCTGCATTAGCAAGATGTCAGGAACCCAATGCCAGCTGCTAGAACTAAACAGTACTCTCATGGAGCCGTGTGCCAACCCAGTGATGGGGACAGATCCGCCTGGGGTAGGCGCTATGGGAAATCAGATAGAGGGTAGGTATGCGGAAGGGTGGATGGATAGACAGAGGGGTGTGTCTGGGGATGGATGGATAGCTAGAGGGGATGTATGCAGCTGTATAGATGAACAGACGTGGTTAGATAGGAACATATAACAATGGATAGACAGGGGTGTGGAGGGGGGGATGGATGGGTGGATAGAGAGGAATGTATGAAGATTGGCTGGCTAGAGAGGGGGTACGGATGGGATAGATAGATAGTGGTATCTGGATGGTTAGCTCAGATGGACAATTGGCACCCCCAGGTGAGTATGCAGGAGCTGGCGCCTCCAGCATCATGTCCGTGCTGACCGACCAAGCCGTAGTGAAGAGGGAGCGTCTCCGGGAGGTTGCTGGTGGTGACCGGTACCAAGTCAACAACAAGTATGATGGGAGGTGCTCGCCGCTGCCTGTCAGCAAGATCCTCATGGAGGCCGAGTCTCTGGTGGGCCAGAAGATGCAGTACAGCATCACCAGCGAGAACTGTGAGCACTTTGTCACCAAGCTGCGCTACGGCCAGCCCATGTGTGACCAGGTACGTGCAGGTGCCCCTCGCACGTGCTTGCCTTCCTGAAGGGTGGGCTTGGTTTAAGCCAGACACACCTACTTGGTCAGGGTCTGGGCAGCGCCCGGCACAACAGGGCCTTGATCTCAGTGTGTAGCTGCTGCTGTAATTCATATAATGGGGATGTGCTCCCTGAGCTGTGCAGCAACTGTCAGAGCCCTGGCTTAGTCCCCCCTTGTAGACAACTGGTCACCAGGAAGGTGCATGGGCCCAGCCTTTGGATCCCATGTTTTCAGGCAGTGGCTAGTCACTGCCTCTAGTCCTGGCCTTGCCGGCACATGCACAAGGCACCGCTCCTTGAGATCGTAGGACTCCTGCTCCCAGCTGCCGGGGGGCACTAAGACTAGTGCTAACCTCCAAATCTCCCCAGTAGCTTCTTTACACACCCCAGTAGCACCACCTAGGTTTATAATTTAACCCTTTGGGGACTGTGTTGCAGATAAAGCAAGAAACCCAGGCTTTGCAAAGGAACTTAACCACACACTCTCTCTCTCTCGCTCCTTTTGGGAAGCACAAGAGTGCTACAGATCTGTGGAAAACACCCCCAGCACCTGAACGCAATCCCCTTCCTCGGAGCCCTGCCCACTTCTAAGAGTCTCTTGGGTTCTGGTCAGTGTTGTTCAGGGAGGTCAGGGCCCTCCTGCTTCGCCTTCTGGTTCTGCAACGGCCTGGCCCTTTGGCTACAGCCCATTGCTTTGAAAAGCTACTTCTGGCATCTCTTTCCCACCTCTCTTCTTACGTTGGGCTTTTCCATGCTCTGGCCCCGCTGTGTGCTGCTGGGAACAGGGGCTGTTAAACATCCATGACAAATAATGCCCCAGTGGTGAGGAAACTGAAGCAGGGAATGGTGTGTAGGTGTTGGGTCTACCTGGATCTGAAGATCTCTTGTGTTGTCTGAACAGTGATGGTTGTAAAAATCCTTCTGCAAGTCTGTGTCTGCTGCCTTCCACTATCATGTGTCCCAAAGGCTTAAACTATAAATTAGAGTGCCCTGCCCACAGGTGGAGTTCTGGGAAAGGGCTGGTGTAAGCTACTGGGATGTCTTTTTTGGGGGGGGGAAACACTGTGGGCCTAAGGTACCTGGGGTCCAGGGTCCCACTTCAGACAGTCTGTGCCCAGAAACTGTGCCCGAGAGACCAAGGAAAGGGACAGTGACTGAAGTCTGCCCTGGCAAAGGTGAGTGTAAAAACCACACAAGCGGCCTGGTGAGTGTCCAGCAGGGGGCGCTCTGCCTTGCCCAGGGCAGGATATTTGAGAGTGAAGGTGCTGGTCCAGCTTCTCTGACACAGTCTGGTTTGTGTCACTGAACAGACAGCCTGATCTGCACAGACGGTTGCTGAAGACTAGCTGTCCTTGTAAACTCAGTGGGCATGGACACAGTCCCCAGATCGGGGCTCCCTGGCAGCTAGCTGACCGGCTCCTGTTTCTGTCCTGCAGGTCAGGGACACCATGCTGACCGTGGGGGTCGCAACGCTGGGCCTAGCTACTGTGGGGCTCATCGGAGCCATGGTCACAAGGTCCAGGCGTCAGAACCAATAGCACAGACTCCCCTCTGGGCCCAAGGCCTGGAGCCTCTGCAGCAGGGGCCCTCCGAGCGGGCTCCTCGTGAGGAGCAAGCTGGATGTGTCAGCATCTTCCTGTCCTTTGTCATCAGGTTTTTGTGAATTAGACGTCTCATTTAAAATAAACTAATCTAGCCTCACACCTTCCTCTCTGGCTGATCCTTCCAATTTCACCCAGATGTGGGGGGGTATGGGGAGCGGTACTCAGATCCCCATAAATACCCACCCTGCGGGGTGGATTGTGGTACTGAGTCCATGTGCTGCTCTCCTGGTTTGGTGACTCTGAGTCTTTTTGTCCCTAGGGCCAATCAGTAGGATTGCCAATGTTCCCATTTCTCAAAACCGGACATTACATCGGCTCTCTCCAGGGATCCTCTCCCACCCAGCAAGGGGCCGGGCCCCGTTCTCTCACCCTGGCAGCAGCTCCTCTGGGCTGCGTCCCACTTCCTCAGGGGCCAGGGCAAAGTGGAACCAAAGTCGCCTGCCTCTGGCTGAGGGCAGCCAGCCCCTCCCTAAGCTCCCCCCTCCTGCCTGGCAGTTGCTGCTCTGTCCTGGGATCTGGCTGATGTTGCCAGGCCTGATCCAGCTGGGGGAGGAGGGGAACGGGGGTGCTGAGCCACCCCATTTTTGCACCCCACGGTGGTTCTGCACCAATGGCAGCTCCCCCTCTGCCCTAGTTACAGCCCTAGAAAATTACAGTAACTGGACTTTTGGTGTCCTGTCAATACTTCAGACTGTAGGTAGAACAGATCCCCTTAAAACTGGGCTTGCGGTCAAAAACCGAACACCTGGAAACCCTACCAATCAGTCCATGCTGTGGGGTACCCCTGGATCCACATAATGGCCCCGCCATAGGGACTTATGACTGGAAGGGGCCTCCTGGTGTAGCCCCTAGACCTAGCTTCAGCATTTATTGTATTCAGCAGTAACGCAAGGAACCTACAGGTCTGTCTCCTGTAAGACACTGACTTCAGCAGTTCCCATAAGGCTTGAGGCCTGTGAACTTTGGCACTGATAAATGACCTGAGCTAACATCAGCTTTTGGGATATTTTAGGATGGGAACATCTGCAGATGTCTGACCACAAGAGGGCCATGGCAATGAATTGATGGATATGATAATAAGTTGAGATCCTTAATATACTAACCTATAGGAAAAGGGCACCGCAACATTGGTAGGGTGAGGAAATACAAATAAGGAATAGGGGAGAAATCCCTACTGAATATGCATTAGACATAGTGGCATCAGTGCAACATAGGGGCAGGAGGAGAGACAGAGTCCTTGGGAGATGCCAGAATGATAGCTACTGGTGAGGAGGAGGACGGTGATGAGGAAGATAATGGCTAACATTTCTGGTTGTTCTGCAAGAGATGGTGTGAGGAGATGGACATTCAGATGGACATTCTATAGTATCTCGATCTACCGTGCTGGGTTAGAGGGCTTGTGACTTTGCTAAATGTCTTAATAAACTACTGTAAATACAGAAGGGTTCACAAAGTGTGACAGTTGCAACTGTGCACATCAGGGTTCTCAGCTAAGCAGCCATTTTACTAATACTGGACCTGATCTTGGGACAAGAACTTTTCACACTTCAGAGGGATAACTGGGGATTTATAAGTAATCACCATAATTAATTTACAATTCATAGCTCAGGCTACACTGAGTGACTGAGTCCAGTCTCCGCTGTGTTGTATCAACCAGGCAAGGTACTAGCAAGCTTCAATAGGACTTTATTTTTACAGTGGAAACCTTTTTTACCAAGCTGCTGCTGCACCCTCTGTAACTCTTACTCAGCCTCCTCAACTCCTCCCCTCTCCTTTCTGTTTCCTGTCCTTTTAGACTCTCAACAGCCAGTGCTCCCAGTTCTAATAATACAAGCAGCATCTAAACACCACACGCTGGCACAGCCAACCCCATCATAGAACCCTGGTCAGAAATTTATCCAGCTCCGGCTGCCAACTAGTTGGGTTGTTTCCCCAACAGCCCTCCTACTGGGATGCAGTTCCAGAACTGGCATTACCTCCCCAGTATATTTAGAGAGAGAGAGAGAGAGCAATCAGACCCCTCTCAGCCTTTGCCTGGCCAGGCCAAACAAAGCCCGGCTCATTCAATCTCCTTTCATAAGATCAGCTCTCCAGTCCCCTCAACAGCCTAGGAGCCCTTCTCTGCATCTGGGCCAATTTAGATTCATCTTCTTTGAAGTGGGGTGACCACATTTGTACATCCAGGACGGACTCCCTGGACATCAAGCCAGAGGTCATGGTCCAGGAAGAACTTTGGAGGGGTATATTTACATTGCAGTTTAAAACCTGCAGCTGGCCTGTGCCTGCTGACTAGAGCTCAGGTTAAGGGGCTGTTTAGTTGTGGTGTAGGTGTCCAGCTCAGACTGCAGCCTGAGTTCTGGGATCCTCCTGCCTCATAGGGTCCTAGAGCCTGGGCTCCAGCCCAAATACCTATACCACAGTTAAACAGCCCCTTAGCCCAAGCCCAGCAAGCAGATGTCAGCTGGCATGTTTAGGCTTAGCAGCTCAGCTTCCTTCAGTCCCACCCACAACCCGTCAGCACAAACAACAAGCACCTCCTAGCACCTGCAACACTGCCATCTCTTCCTGCTGCATACATGTCTAACCACTAGAGGGAGGCAGTGAGCCACAGTGCTTTAGGTGGGGTGCTGCTGTGTTACATGGGGTGAACGGACTGGGGTTTGTATCGATACATGCCAGTTCTGTGACTTGCAATCAATTAAAACAATATATAATCATCTCCTCCAATTTTACTCTTGGGGGATTCTGTGCCAAAAAATTAAAAATTCTGAAAAATTCTGCAAATTGTATTGATCAAAATAACACTATATAATCACACCAGTTTCAATTATTTTGGTAATTTATTTCAAAATACCTGTCAGCAAGTATGTCTGTAAACAATCCAGTGACACACAAACAACCCTCCCTCCCCCGAGCCCAGCCATGGCCCCCACCAGCCCAGGCACTCACATCCCTTTTCCCCCAGAGGCCAATTGCGGTCCCCACCCCACCCGCAGACCCCTTTTCCCCGCCTCATTCAGAAGGAGAAACAGCCTGATGTTGGGTCCTGGGCTTGCAAGGCGTTTCCTGCACACTGTCACCTCGTTCTTTCAGGGCGTGCTGAGAACTGCAGCTGCTGGAAACCCTCCAGTTGCCTCCCCCTTCCCCCTAGTCTTGTATTCTATTTGCGAGATGGGCTCTGCCGGGTCCAGCGGCCCCTAGTGGCAGCCAAAATCTCTGCAGCCCATTTCGGGGTGAGGGGGGGAATTCTGCACACCCAACATTAATTTCTGTAAAATTCTGCACTGCGCAGTGACACAGAATTCCCCCAGGAGTATCCAATGGGAATTGTATCAGCAACCATTGGGGCTAAAACTTGCAACAGGGGATCTAAGATGGGAACTTTGGCATCAAATACCAATCCCCCTGCTCTGCCCCCTTCGTCCACACCTGTAAAGTATGGCTGTGTGGGTAGCAGCTCCCAGTCATGCTTCAAACATATTCAGGATGCAACTGAACATTGTAGCTTAGCCTTGTGCTAGTTGCAGACACCTTCTTAAGTGCTGACCTAGGCCCATGATCAGGGGTGGCAGGTTTGTAGAAATTTTGGTGTTGCCCAAACTCCATCCCCCTAACTCTGCCCTCCACCTGCCCAAGGCTCTGGGAGGGAGTTTGGGTGAGGGAGGGGTGCAGAGGGATGGGATGCAGGGGTGAAGGCTGTGGGGTGTGGCTGCAGATGAGGGATTTGGAGTGTGGGAGGGGCTCAGGGCAAGAGTAGGGGTGTAGGGGGTGAGGGCTCTGTCTGGGTCTGGCAGTGGGGGGCTTGGGGTGTGGGAGGGGCTCAGGGTGAGAGTAGGAGTATCAGGGGTGAGGGCTCTGGCTGGGACTGGGGATAAGGTGTTTGGGGTGCTGGAGGGGCTCAGGGCTTGGACAGATAGTTAAGGATGCGGTGAGGGGTGTAAGCTCTGGCTGGGGTGTGGGCTCTGGGGTGGGGCAGGGCTGGGGATGTATTTAGGGTGTAGGCAGGCTGCTCCGGGACAGGGGCCAGAGAGGAGGACTCCCCCCAGCCCTTTCCCTGCCGGCAGCAGCAAGCTCTGGGGGAGGAGCCCCCCTTTCCTGTCCTCCCCCAGCAGCACACTCACCCCCACCACTGTTACTGCCTGTGCTTCTAGGGCCTCTTTCAGGTCCAGGAATCTCCCCCACGTGGTGGGTGCCGGGCGGTGCTGTGTGCACCTCCTCCCCTGCTGTTGCCCCTGAGTGTAGCCTCACTGAGGATGAGGGATGGGGCTGCCTCCTTGCCCAGCATGGGGCAGGAGCAGTGATTGTGGGCCGGGGGTTGGGAGGGGGTGGCGGTGCTGGTGGAGGGTCCTGCCGGAAAAGGGAAGGGTTTGAGGGGGAAGGGCAGGCTCAGAGTCAGTCTGCCCTGGCAGTGAGATAGAAGTCACTAGGCCTCTGCGGCAGCAGTTGCTTCAGGGAGGCAACATGGAGCTGCCCTGAAGAGACAGTGTGTCAGTGCCTCTCTGCTCTGGAGCCAGGGAAAGGCAAGCGGGGGGTGGGGGCAGCAAGTCAGGGCCCGGGGACACTCGGGAAAGGCGTGTGGGGGGCGCAGGTGGGGCCGAGTCTCCCCCCCGGGCCCTAAATATTCGTGGAGCTGGGCCCCTAGGCTCTAAATACTGCTGGTGCCCGAGCACCACATGGGTATGGAATTTGCCGCCTATGCCCATTATATCAGTGCATCTCATGCTTGCTAACATGCATCTTGGCTTTTTTCCTGTTTGTCTGGAATGTGATAACTGGAGAATGACACATCAGCTCAGTTCCAGGCATTCCACACAGGTCCCCAAAGAGCCAACCATTGGTAATGGCCAGGATGGCTTTGTCTCAGTGACGATAGAGGACTATAATATCATGTATGGTATGGGGAAAGTGAATAGGAAGTGCTATTTACGCCTTTACAGAAGACTACAATTGAGGGTCAACAATGACATTAATAGGCAGCAGGTTTAAAACAAAGTAAAGTACTTCTTTATACAACGGACATTCAACCAGTGGAACTCATTGCCAGGGGATTTTGAGAAGACCAAAACTATAACCGAGTTCAAAAGAGTATTAGATAAGTTCATGGAAGTAGGTCCACCAATGACTATTAGCTAAGATGGTCAGGGACGCAACCCCATGCCCTGAGGGTCCTTAAACCTCCTCCACCAGAAGCTGGGACTTGATAATTGCCTAGCTCTGTTCCTTCTCTCTGAAGCATTTGCACTGTCCACTGTGAGAGAAAGAATACTAGGCTAGATGGGCCATTGGTGCAACCTAGTATGGTCGATGTTCTTATGAAGTGTAAGCATAGAGGTGGATGTTCCTGCTACTCCGTGTGAAATCAGACTTGACCCAGCTATTGATTAAAATTCTGGTATCTTTCTCAAGCCTACTCACTCAGCTCAAACTTTACAGATTGGAGGGCAGAAGATATGGGTACAGTGCATTGTGGGAACGGTAGTGGAGGACTATTCAGATTTGATACCTGGTACCTGCCCCTCCAACACATCCACACTGAAGAGTGGGGCAGGTATAGGGTAGTAGGCCTCAGCTAACCCGAGCATGTACCCATATCCCTCAGGTGAGCTAGCTTGCTCAACACCTACTTGCCCTGAGCATGTGCTTAAGGGGTTTGAGTGTGGACAACAGGTGGGTTTGGGCACAACTTCAATTTGGACACAGGTAGAATCAGCAGCATAGACGTACATGATCTTCCCATGGGCTGGAATCCAAGCCCTGAATGTCCAACCCACTTGGCATTTGCCTTAGATAAAGGCAGAATGAAATGGCAAGCTGACAAGAGGGTGTGGAAAGCACAGTCAGGAAAGCCAAGGACCTCCGATTCCAGCCCCATGCAAGAGACATCGCTCATCCGTGTAAGTACTGAGGGCAAGGTACTGCAAGAGGGTCTAAAGCAAGCAAGGGATACAGCTCGGAGGGGTGCGGGGGGGTTAACACCAGATGGCCAATCCTGGGAACTGTTTGTCCAGGAGCTCTGGGGCGGTTCTATTTGTTCTAGTCCTATTTTTGCACCTGTAGCAGTTGTGGGAATTTTGTAACCAATAGGTTTGTGTCAGGGAATCTTTTGCTTCACCAACAATGGTCTAGAAGTCAGGACTCCTGGGTTGTTTTCCCACCTCTGTGACCTGAGAGAGTTCTAGTGGGTTAGAGCAGGAGGGAGTGAGATCCAGGACTCCTGGATTCTATTTTCAGCTCTGGGAGAGGAGTGAGGTGTAGTGGTTAGGAGCCAGAACTTCTGGGTCCCATTCCCACATGTACAACTATCAGTGTAGCCCTTAATTAAAAACTAGACAGTGAAATCTACTGGAGAGAGTATGTCAGAGCAGCCCTCAGTGCAGTGCTCCCCCTGTGGCAGGTCATGACCTGATAGGCACATCTGCCTCAGTTTCCCCCTCCAGTCACTCAATAACTTCATTTCAGGCTCTCTTGTCTCAATATGATTCCCCCCTTGAGGCTGGCTTATTACAACAACCTAGTCTGAATAGTCCATAACAAGAGTCCCAGACGTAGTCCACTTCTGCCCCCAGTGCAGCTACTCATTAAAAATCAAGCTGCCCCATCCCACGGTGCCCCACATACCAGCACCTTCAGCCCCAGACTCTGTTCATCCTCTCCTGTCCTTGTACCAAGATGGCCACCCCAGCCCTTCCAACAGGAACGCAGCCCTGCTTTTCCCAGCAGGAACCCACTCAGCCTCTCTTCTGGGACCCTCCCTCAAACCCGTTGGCCCTCTCGTTGTTCCTCAGGGTCCAGCTCTCCAGCCCTGCAGATATCAGCAGATCAGCCCCTCCACTGCCCTGCTGCCTTCAGCCCTCTCCAGCCCTTGTGTCTGGCTCTGAGCCAGTAGGTAACACCCTCTGCAGCTGCTGCTCCAGCCCTGGCTCGGGCACACCACCCAACAAACCTCTCTTGCTGCTCACCTACTTTCAGCCTTCTTCCACAAACCAGCTTCTGCTTCCTTCCAGGAATCCTGCAGTCGGCAGGTCTCAAGCACTTCTCACCTGAGTCTTTATAGCCTCCAGATGCTGTCCTGCCCTCTTAATTGGCTAAACAGGAGCACCTGTTTTAGCCCAAGGGTGCTGGACCTGCCAGCTGCCTTGTGCCAAGGTGATACAAAGCAAACAGCCATGGGAATGTGGCAGCAGCCGCGAGCTTGACTCAGGCATCTCAGTAAGATTGTGCAGTGCAGGGACGCCAGGCTTACCCCAGGGTTAGAGTTGCCGGACTGTCTCACACTTGCCAGTGGCAGAGGGACACTGGACTGGAAGGGATGAATGTGTGCACGTGCACATGCAATGCGGGCTTCTTGTGGCATGCAGGACTCAGACTGTGATTGTACACAGTGGTGTAGTGCAGTGTCACCTCTCTCCACTTGCTGTCTTGCTCGCCGAAGTCTTGAGGTGTACTGGTTGAGAAACAAACCTAAATATATGGACTGAGTGTAACTGATGTGACACCTGCTTGAGTCTGCAGAGAGCCTGAGCCAATTGCTCTGAGAGTGGGGGAACTGAGTGTAGCTAGGAGCGTATGGGCTGAATGCTGGCATTGCTTGAGTGACTTCTCATCTGCCACTGGTTGGGTTTGTGAACATGGAGTCACTTTGTTTCCAGGTCCAATCAGTCCTGGCTATGGGATTTCAATGGTGGCCCCATCCAGGGGTCTTCATTGGAATTAAGCCATGGATGAGGCCTGGCAAGTCAGTAATGAGGTGGCACAAAATGGGAGTATATACAAGTGCTCATCCTTTTATTAGCCTCTAAACTCCAGGGCTGCTCAGCTCCAGCCAGTCTCATACTGGTTCTATTTGGCCCCTGGCAGGGAGTGAGAGTTTCATGGCTAGAGCAAACCATGGCATCAGGACCCCTGGGTTCTACTCTTCTTCTCACAGAGGGGAGTTGTCGCCAGTGCTTAGAGCGGGGGACAGCATCAGAGCTCCTGGATTCCATTCCCAGTTCTGGATGGGGAATGGGGTCTAGTAGTTTGGGGAGGTGGGAGGAACTGAGAGTCAGAATTCCTGGATTCCATCCTCATCTTGTGGGCCGGAGCATGGGAGGCTGGGGAGCCACAAATCCCCAAACAGCAGAAGCTTAAAGCATATTCCCCTGGGGATCGGAGATGCCCCGGCTCAGAGCTAAGTTTACCCTTTTGTATGAGTCTTCTCCCTTCCCCTCCAAGTCAGCGGCAACAGTGGACCAGCCTGGGCTAGCTGCTCTTTCTGTGGCAGGGCTGGAGTCACCTGATCCCTCCCCCAGACTGTCCTGCCCACGTCAACACCCTGCTGCCCTGCAGCGTGAACTCTAGTGAGTAACGGGGCTGTCTGTGGCTCTGACACCCATCTGCAACCACCTACACTCATTAAAGAGGAGCACTTCCCTCTCAGCCTCCTGCCCCACTAAGCAGACTGAGGACCCAGCCCCACCGCTGCCACACCAAGACGATCATGCCTCTCTCCTCTGTAAGTACCAGCTGCAAAAAGAGCCCCCAGAACTGTCAGTCAAACCTGTTAGCTCAGCTGATCTCTGCAGCTGTTTGTCTGTCCCAGCTGAGCCATGCCTGTCCTAGTATCACTCTCTCATTTGTGGGGTGTGTTCAAGGGGTGCAGGGTAGCATCTGGGCGTCCGATTACTGGGCCCCCCATGAAGGTCGGCTCTTGGCATGTGTCCTTGAGTTAAATATAGTTTTGGCCAGACTGGCTGGCAGGAAGAGGAGGTCCTGTTACACTGTAGCTGGACTTGTTTCCTCTCAGTGGAGTGAAATCAGGGAAGGATATCTCTCTTCGTCAGTTACAGAGCCGCACTCTTCCCTCACAAACCAGCTGCAGAGCAAGAGGGATTTGATTGCTTAGTTGCCAGGCATCCAGACCTCCTGATCTGCGGGAACCTCTTAAATTCTGGGCTGATTTGCTCAACACTGTGACAACAGATAGGAGGTTTATCCTGCAGTGGGCGGTATGAGGCAGACAGACTTTGGGAGTTCAACGGGTTGGCTGGAAAATGTTTGGGTTTCTTTTTCCCCTCTTGGAAAGTTTTTGACGAAATATCAAGCTTTTTTTTTTATCAAAACCTGCTGAAAATTGAATATTTTTGGTTAGAAACTATGTATTTTTAGCCAAACACTGAATAATGTTGGCCCCAAAATGAACAGTTTTGAATAGGGTGACCATATGTCCCATTTTGGCCAGGACAGTCCCGGCTTAAAAGTTGGCAAGAGCAAAGGGACAAATGCACAGTTTTGCCAAAAAAAAGTGGTGTGTGACCCCTATTAGGGCATGGAGGAATATGCAGGATGGAGGGGGGGGGGCAAGCAGCACTGCCAGCCCTGCATGGGAGAGAGGGCTCAGGAGAGCAGCTTGGGCTGAGCCAGCCCTGCACAGGTGGGCAGCAGGGGGGGCTTGGGCCGGTCCCACACTTCCAGGGGAGAGGAGCGGCTCGGGCTGGCCCCATGCAGTGTCCTGTTCTCCCTTTGGGAAAATATGGTCACCCTAGTTTTGAATCAAAATTGCCAGAAACTGATTTTTTGGCCCCAAACTGACAAAATCTGAATACTGAAATCATATATTGTCAGTCAGAAACTACCAAAAGTTGAATATTTTTGGCTGAAAACTGCATATTTTTGGCCAAAACAGAGAACTTTGCAGCCAAAACTGATGAAACCAAAAGAGTTTACCTTTTTCACAGAAATAAAATCACTTTTTGGTCTTTTGTAGGAACTATGATTTTTAAAAATGAAAACTTGAAGATGAACATTTCTTTCCATGAACATTTTCGTTATGTCAAAACCCCAATTTCCCTTTTGAAAAAAACTTTTTGATGGAAAATTTCCCCCTGGCTCTTATTCCCAGCGGCAAAAGAAAATCCCGATTTTTGAGCCAATCTCGTAATGTCTCTTGCAGCTGCACTCCTGAGTTTGAACATGCGGGGTTGTGGCAATAGTGTAACATTTCTGTTTTAAAACTCATTTATATTATTTCTGGCTATTTCCCCTTGCAAGAGCCTAAACATTTCCTCTCTGTGATGGGGTTCCTGGGGTGCCGCCTGGCCTGTGGGACTCTGTCCCTCCAACCTAGGGTATCCTCATGCACTGTGATGCTGTATCAAGTTACAAATCTCTAGCAGGTCCTGCACCTATACAGCCATCTACAGACAGGGACACGCCCAACAGAGTTACATTAATGCTTCTCCCAGCCAGTCATGTACCATCAATAGGGAGGTTCCAGCCAATTCCCACCAGCTCCCAAGCCTTGTACCCCAGAACTGTACCATCCTGCCCTGGTCAGAAGCCTGAGCAGTGTAAGTTCATTACCCAGTCCACTCCCCCACCTCCCCAATGTGGAGAGGGCACAGACTAGCCTTTGTAAACTGAGCTGAGATTTCCCAAGCACTTTAACCAAAAGAGAGTTTTAGGTAAAATAGAAAACGTATTTGTTAACTAAAGAAAGATCGATTTTAAGTGCTTATAAGTGGCAAGCATAGAGATCAAAGTTGGTTACCTAAGAAATAAAATAAATTCACAGTTTAAGTTCTATAAACTAAATAAGATTTGAATGGAGTAGTGTCTCACCCTGATAGATGGTACAAACATGTCACAGATCTTCAATACACAGGCTGGAACTCTCTGCCAGCCTTGAACCACCCTCCCCAATTCAAAGTCTTTGTCCTCCAGACCTTTCTTCCAGATGGTGATTGGGGGGTGAGTGAGGCCAAGCCATGATGTCACTTCTCCTCTTCATAGTTTCTTCCCTTGCTGGAAAGATCTATGGTTGTGACATGGGTATCTACCCCCATTGGCCAAGCATTCTCTGTCCTCTATGTGATATCTCTGAGAAGTCTCCATTGTATACAGCTCCTGGGATAGTCGATTCTCTTTAATGGGCCAACAGCACATCTGGCTACTCCATTGTTGTACCTGAAAGGTTCATTGTGGGTGTTCCCAAACTCACAACACTTTTCAGTAACACACACATAGAAAAACTTCATAACTTCACATACGACAACACATACAATCCAACAGGATATTGATGTTCAACAGATCAAGGCCTTTAATGTGATACCTCACAAGGCATACTTTGTGCAAAACATATCAATTATATGACATGGGTGTGTATGGGTATTCTAGGGTGTGGCTTTGAGCTACAGTGTGTCATGCTCTCCTTCCTTGATGATATTTATGGCAATGAATCTGCCTTGCCTCTGGCCCAATTTTAGCTTTTCTTTACCAGCAATGACCTAAACAGGTTCCCCAGGAACCACAACAATCCAGTGTCCATTCATGCTACTTTGATGTGATGCAAACACCTAAGTTTCTTTTATCAATTACTCAGGATTTACATAGGTGACACATTTGAATTAGTCAAGGGGAAACTGAAATCTTAATTTCTTTAAAACACAGGAACGCTGAGAAAATAAGTCATTCTGCTTCTGAAGCTCAACGAAAATGCCACTTAAAGGGGTAAGTACTTACTGAAATGGCTTGTATATCAGAATAACTTGCATTGGGCTTGTCCTTTATTCATAGATTCATAGAACCATAGATTCCATGGCCAGAAGGGATGGTTGTGATAATCTAGTCTGACCGCCTGTCTAACAAAGGCCAGCAAACTCCCCCAGAATAATTCCTAGAGCAGAGCTTTTAGAAAAAACATTGAATCTTGAGTTCAGAATTGTCAGTCATGGAGAATTCACCAGGACCCTAGGTAAGTTGTTCCAATACTTAATTACTTGCTCTGGTAAGAAGGAACATTTCGACTTTGACAAATTGCCATTTGCAGATGGAAAAAAGTTGCATAGAATCATAGAACTGGAAGGGATCTGAAGAGGTCATCCAGCCCAGTCACCTGCATTCAAGGCAGGACTAAGTCCTATCTAGACGATCCCTGACAGGTGTTTGTCTAACCTGCTCTTATAAATCCCCAATGATGGAGTTTTCACAACCTCCCTGGGCAATTTATTCCAGTGCTTAACCATCCTGACAGTTAGGAAGTTTTTCCTAATGTCCAACCTAAACCGCCCTTGCTGCAATTTAAGCCCATAGCTTCTTATCCGATCCTTAGAGGTTAAGAAGAATAATTTTTCTCCCTCCTCCTTGTAACAACCTTTTATGTACTTGGAAATTGTTATCATGTCCCCTCTCAGTCTTCTCTTCTCCAGACTAAACAAACTCAATTTTTTCAATCTTCCCTCAAAGGTCATGTTTTCTAGACCTTTCATCATTTTTGTTGCTCTTTTCTGGATTTTCTCCAATTTATCCACATCATTCCTGAAATGTGGCGCCCAGAACTGGACACACAACTCCAGCTGAGTGGAAGAATTACTTCTCGTGTCTTGCTTACAACACTCCTGCTAATATGTCCCAGAATAATGTTTGCTTTTTTTGCAACAGTATTACACTGTTGACTCATATTTCACTGATTTTTGGCCCCAAACTGACAAAATCTGAATATTTAAATCACATATTTTCAGTCAAAAACTACCAAAAGTTGAATATTTTTGGCTGAAAACTGCATATTTTTGGCCAAAACAGAGATTTTTTTCAGCCAAAACTGATGAAACCAAAACGGTTTCACTTTTTCATTGAAATAAAAACACTTTTTGGTCTTTTGTAGGAAATATGATTTTTAAAAATGAAAACGGATCCTTTCCATGAACATTTTTGTTATGTCAAAACCCCAATTTTCCTTTTGAAAAAAAAATGTGATAGAAAAATTCCCCTGGCTCTTATTCCCAGGGGCAAAGGAAAATCCCAACAAGTTCCCAACCCCTCCACAGCCAGAAGAAGGCACAACCTCAGGTCTGCCCTGAGATTCTGCACCCTGTATGCCATAGACCTTAGCGATGCATGAACAAGCAGCCCACCTGGAGACCCTGCCCCAGGTGCCTCCTAGTGGCAGGAGAAGTGCCCTTCATAACGCACATGCCTGAGCCAAATCCTTTCTCCAGCTTCTCTTAGACCTCCAGCCTCTGAACCACTCACCCTTCTGCTTATTTTAGTGGCTAACCCCTCTTTCTGTTTAATTGCACCATCTTCATTGTACATTACCCATCTTCCCCGCATCTGATCCAGAGTCTGCTACAGCTGCAGACTGGACCAGCTGGGTTCCTTAGCTCCAGGGGCAGAAGCTGGTGCTTTGGGCTCTGGTGTTTGCCAGGACAATCCCCTCCAGCAGTTGGATCGGCCACCCTGCTATGCTCTCAGAGTCTCTGCGGTGAGGGATTCCCTGATGGAGGGGTAAGTAGGTAGGTTTGCTCCTCCCCCTCTCACTAGTCATGCTGATTTTGCTCCAACAGGTGGAACCGAAGCCTGGGGACCTGATTGAGATTTCCCGCTTCGGATACCGGCACTGGGCCCTCTACGTGGGCTACGGATATGTCATCCACTTAGCTCCCCCCAGTAAGCACCCTGCCTGGCACTGCCAATGTGTGTGTGTGTTGGGGGCGAAGCGTGAATAGAGGGTGCTGATGTACAGCTGTGCCTGGGGTATTGTCGATATTGGGGATCGAGCCTGGGACCTCTGGGTCTAAGATCATTAAGCCTTCAGGGCTTGAGCTCATATAGATGGTTTATTGCTTTAATATCCTCTTTCTTATATGTTACACTTTGTTCCCACTGTTAAGACTAAACACTACTTGGGTGTACGGCAGTGTCTGGTTGCTGCACACACCACAGGTCACAGGCTCCCAAAGGGAAGACCCACAGGTGCCAATCCCAGCTGGACCTGCAGAGTAGGCAGGGCTGATCAACAGGATGCCATAGCCCAAGGCTCATCTTAAGAGTAGGAGAATCATATGATTCCATCCCCAGAGAGGTAAAGGCACGAGGCCTGACACCTGAGAGGGTACACTGGGGACAAAGGTGCAGCCAGCCCTGTAGCTGGGACACGTGCCCTACTTGGCTTCGTCTGAGACACATCCCAAGTGATGGAAACTCCAGGGAGGGATGGAAATCCCAAAGTCCATCCAGATCTGTTAGCACAGGGTCCATGTGTTTGTTCCGGATCCCCAGGTGAGGTCACCAAAACTGGATTCTCCAGCCTGATGTCCGTGGTGGCTGATAAAGCCGTGGTGAGAAAGGAACCCCTCTGGGCGGTAGTGAAAGACGATGACTACTGGGTCAACAACAAGCATGACAGGAAGCTGCCCCGGCGGAGTGTGGACCAGATTATCCAGGAAGCAGAGTCTCTGGTGGGGAAGACGATGCCATACAGTGTCGCCAGTGAGAATTGCGAGCACTTCGTCACCAAGCTGCGCTACGGTGTGGCCAGGAGTGACCAGGTGGGGGCGGAGTGGGCCCTGCTCTGTGTGTGTGTGTGTATGTGTGTACACACACATGCCATGTGAGGCCCTGCTATGTGTGCCCATGTAACCCACACAGCTCCTGGGTGTGGTGTTCTGTCCAATCTAGTGATACCGAGCCCACTTAGAGATTAATGAGTCTGCTCTTACACACAGACCCCATCCGAGATAGGTGCCCTGTCGTGCTGGGCTTTACACAGACACACAGCGAGAGACAGTCCCTGCCCTGATGAGTTTACAATCCAACTAGACAAAGGATGGGAAGGGAGGCCCAGAGCAGGTAAGGGACTTGCCCAGGGCCAGGAGTAGAGCCCGGAATACAACAAAGGGGACCAAAGACTCAGCACAACTCCTGAACCACAGTTACGCTGCCTCCACTGAACTGTGGAGATCGGATGCCTTAAAATGGACTTTAACTCAGCATGGTCCTTGTGCCATTTACTGCTGTGTTTAAATCCTCCTGGGGTATCCAGGGCCTCCTGACCAGGTCTCTTCTGTACTTTGCAGGTCCGAGATGCCATGGTTGCAGGGGCGGTGGGGATCGTGGGTGTAGGAGTCCTTCTGGCAGCTGCTACATTCATTGGCTCATTGCTCTCTGACAACAAGCAGGAGGATGAATAATGCAAACATTGGCCTGGGCCAAAGACCAGAGCAAGATTCATGGGAACTGATCTTTACTAGCTGGCTTAGCTTCTCACCTGCTTTCTTCTTTTGGATCACTGCCTTGGGAGTTTGTTCTAATGGTTAATCATTGGCACTGTGAAACATTGGTGCCTTATTTCTAATTGGAACGTGTCTGGCTTTGACTTCCAGCCATTAGGTCTTGTCCTGCCTTTCTCTGCTAGGTTGAAGAGCACTTTAGTGCCTGGGATTTTCTCCCGTCATGAAGATCCGTATACAAAGTAATCAAATCACTTGTCAGCTGAAGCTAAACTGATTGAACTCTTTAAAGCTCTCACTGGCAGGCATTTTTTCCAGCCCTCTAATACATTTTGCGGCTCTTGTCTGCACTCTCTCCAATTTAGCAACATGAATGTTAAAGCAACTAGTGGTTTTGGACATGTGGGACATTCTTGGTGAGTGTGTGTATAAATCTGGCCAGAGAGATTCTGCAGCGGATCTACAAGCTTGCACCAGCCCTAACAGATTGCCTGGCTCACGCTGAACCACATGTCGTTAAAGAAATAAAAGCATTGCTCACATGGCTGACACTTGGGTACGACCGCTCTCTGAAGGCATTAGACACAGGCGTGTTTAACAAACGCTCCAGAGAAGCTGCAGGTCAATAATATTGTCTTGTGATATTTGTTGCTTTTCTTCAAGCCCTAGCTCCTGGAGTCATGTGAGTATGAGGCAATCTCAGCTTTCAAAAGGTTTCTAGCCCTCCTTTGTGCAGAGAAGGGCTTTAACCATGAACACCATGACACTAGTTGGCAAACACAATGAACCCCAATAGTTGTACTTGTTAAAAAGAATTCACACATCTCCTGATCTTGGGTGTGGAGAGTTGACTCCATGGTTTTGAATGTGATGATTTGGGGCTGACAATGCTAGAACTTCCATCAGCATAATTACTGCAAACTCCAGTTAGTTCCCTGATTGCTCAGTCTGGGCCATTCCTGTGCGTGCACCTGAGCTTTGTTGTACTGAGGGGAGACCCCAGCAGGGGCACCAATCATGCAAATTATTTAAGTGCATACTTAACTATAAGCATCCAAGAAGTACCATTAACTAGCTGGGCATGGATCAGACCCGCTGCCCAAACAAAGGAATGGCTCATAGCCCATTTCCCAACCCACTGAGCCAGCCAGCCAGTCCCCCCACCCTAGGACTGGATTGGAGCTGCCACCCTTGAGAAAGGAAAGACCCTGTATCCCATTCCCCAAATCCCTGAGCCAACCGTCCACCCAACTTCAGGCTGGATTGGAGCTGGCACCCCCTAGAGAAGAAAGGGCCCAGATCCCATTCTCTACCCCCCTGAGCTAGTCAGTTCCCCACCCTGGGGCCAGATTGGACCCAGCACCCACTAGCATTTGACCCACTCACAGCCTGGGCCACTCTGAAACCAGAGCCCGCATGTAAGGTCAGTATCTCACTTTCAGTTCCCTTAGCTGATTCTTTCCTGAAACCATGTGGCTTGTTAGAATCTGAGCAGCAAATGTCAATTGGCCGAGTCATCAGATACAGAAGGAAAATACATTCCAGGCCCTGGTCCCTGGTGAGGCAGGAAGCCAGTTTCCCAGCTTCATGCTGGACTGGAGCTGGTGCACCCTAGAGAGGAAAGGCCCCATCCTCCATTCCCTGCCCCCCCAAGCCAGCCAAGCCCCTTGATGAGGTAGGATTGCAGCTGGTGCCCCTGTCCCAGATCCAGTGGTGTTCCTGTCCCTGGCTACTTGCCAGGCTGCCCTGGGGGGAATCCCAGCCTCTGGATCCCTGGGTATTTTAAGCTTCCCTGGGTCTCAGCAGGCTGCAGCCATGTTTCCTCCCTTGGCCTCTGTGGCACATTGCCTGGGCCCCAACCCTCAGTCTGTCATCCCTTCACAGAAACAGAGCCCTTCAGCTCTCCTGCCTTAGGCCTCTGCCTCTACTGCTGACCCCAAGACACCCCAGTTGCTTATTCACACCTCTCCCAGACTCCCACAGAAGGTGTGCGCCTTCCAGCTCCCCATGAACTCCCTCAGGGGCACACGGTAGGTGTAGCACATAACACAGACACTCTGCACACAGTTCTGTGACACTGTTGTTCCTTCCTTTTATGCACACGAGAGAGACACAGATTCACACAAAAATAATAACCCCGCCACGCATGTCCTATGCCTTAGGAGTACGGGGGCCACCAGTGTTCATATAGGCACGGTCCCTCTGCCTCAGCCAGCTCTGCCGCAGCTTCCCTCTCCATAAGCCTGTGAAAAATCAATGCACAAAGAGCAAACAGTGCAGCTCCTGTTCTTTATAATCTTCCAGTCTCTGGTCAGGTGACTTCCTGGGAAGCCTCAACAGGGAACTCCCTTGCCAGGTGACTTTCCCCTGACAACCAGTTCTCCAGGATGGGAGTGCTTCCCTTCTGAATAGCCGAGGGTCAAGTTTTAATGACCTTCCATTGTTAGGCCTTCCCCACCCCCACCCCCGTTGGAATTTTGGTTCATCCTGGAGGTGAAAGTAGGGTGACCAGACAGCAAGTGTGAAAAATCAGGACGGGGGTGGGGGATAATAGGAGCCTATATAAGAAAAAAACCCCAAAATCGGGACCTTTCCTATAAAATCAGGACATTTGGTCACCCTAGGTGAAAGGCCACCAAGGAAGGCAAAGGGGCTGCACCTTCCCCATGGAGTTTGCCACTTGGGAAAACTACGTGCAGAGAGCTCAGAATCTCACCCAGGATCTCTCAGCTGTACAGACAGATTCCCGAAATTATCACAGCATGGCACAGACACTCAATGTAGATGCAAGCGGGGGACTGGTCCCGCTATTGTGGGCAACTTTCCTGGCTTATATACTCCCCCGGTGAAATGGGCTAGTGAAAGGATGTGAGTCCTCGCTTTCGCTCCCCCAGAGGCCTGCCTGATCTCAAGGGCTTCCCCTCCACACTCCTGTGTGGCAGACTCTTCGGAACCCCAACAAGGCTGGGCCCAGAATTCCTGGGGGCTCAACCCCCAACCTTGTTGTGGTCACTTAGGGCAGGGGCTAGGGTGTCCCCACTCTGGGGTGCTCTCTCCACTGGACTCTTCCCTGACCCATTGATCATAACACACAATTCAAAACTAATACAATTTAGCAAACAGCAACCAATGTAAAAAGCAAGGGAAAGATGGGAAAGGTGAAAGGAAACCCTGTCCCTCCGCCCTGTGGCACGGGGACACCACAACCAGCCGTCTCTGGAACGTAAGGGCCATTCGCAGCCTGTCCCTCCCCTGTCCCAGGCCCCTGCCTAGATGCTGGCTGTGCTCCAGGGGTGCAGCAGCTCAGATACTTGTTCTGGCGATGGCCACACGCCCCCTGGCGCTAGGTGGCAGGACCCTTCTTCCCCTGTGAATCCCCCCTCCTAATCCGGCCTGCAAGACCTCCTGGCTGGGGGCATCTCCCTGCACTGGCCCGCTGCCCAGGGTCCCCCTCGCTCTCCCCAGCTGCTCACCACACCTGGCTCCAGCCCCAGCACTGCTGCCACTACGCCTGCGCATCTCTTCTCCCTGGCTCAGCTCCACCATGCTCTCTCCTTAGCTCGCCCCTCTGGCCAGGCAGCTCCAGGTCACTGGGAGGACAGGACCCCCTATGCCTCCTGACTCCCTCATTGGGCTGCCTGCCTTGTCAATCAGGCTGACCGGGAGCACTGGCTTCTCCCCATTGCCCCTGGGGACTGTCAGTCTCAGGGTCCTGATTTCCCATCAACCCTTCCCCTTTTTTTTGGTTCTGGGAGCTGGCCAGCCAATACCCCCTCCCCCCCGTTTTAGTAAGGCTGGGGGAGCAGAATGAGCAGACAATGCATAGCACAGACACATGGAACTGAGATCAGGACCCCCATCATGCCAACTGCTACACAGATCCCCGCCTTAGGGTGGGGCCCTGTTGGGCTGCTGGGCACTGCACAGACATCAGTGAAGATCAGGGTCTGTGTTGGGCCAGGCACTGCACAGACGCACAGAGAGGATGTGCTCTGAGGACCTTACAATCTAAATACACAAGACAGCCAGAGGAAGGATTATTTTTTAATGGGACATCTCAGCACAACAAAAATAAGTCTGCTCGCAGAGCTGTAAGCTGGGAACTAGCTGCTTTTTCAAACTACATAGTTCACAACAGCATGGGGAGGAAAATGCCCACCCACTCAGACAGGAGGAACGGAGAGATGGAGCATGGCTCTAGCCCATAGGACTCTGGGTAACCCAGTTAATATAAAGTTAACTTTACTGATTATTATCCACGTTTTGCCATTGGAGACACAGGCAAGGGGGAACCTATGATTCTCATAAGGATTCAAAGGCTTTCCAAATTAGAATGCAAGTATTCCAAGACTTTTCAAATGAGGCAACGACAATTCCAGTGGGATTTGGGGTGGTAACTTCTTGACACTCTTTTGAACATCCCTGTTTAAGGCCTGCACACCTCACAGATGTTGTATCAGCATCACTTTGGCTGTTGGGGGGTGATATTGTTAACAATACTGGTACAACCTCTGTGTGCATGCAGTTAGACCAGTATAAAGATGCCTTATTCTGGTATAGATTACTGCCCTGCAGGAAGCGGACTAAGGAAGCAGGGAGGCAGTGTGATCTAGTGGTTAGGCCTGGGACTCAGGTGGCCAGGACTGCCACTAACCTGTTGGGTGACGTTGGGCAAGCCACTTCTTCGCTCTGTGCCTCGGTTTCCCCACCTGTAAAATGAGGGTAATTCTGCAGAACTGCTTTGAGAGCTATGAATGCCAAGTGTCACAGAAGAGCTAGGTCCTCTCTGCTACAGATCTAAGGCACCTCTGTAAATGCTGAGCAGAATAAACTGTTCACTCACCAGACCACTGGGGGAAATCCCCCACAAGGGTGAGCAGCTGTTACCTGGTAACCAGAGATGGAGCAAACAACCCCCTGTGATGTCATGATAAGTCCTCCACATCCCCCTCCCCAACAGACAATGTTACATTAACCCACTGCAGGGAAGGCGTGAGTGCCTCCTACAGGTACTTAGTGGTGGACAATCCAAGGATGGAGGAGGTGTATAGCTGAGAAGGAGGTTGGGCCAGTGGGACTTAGGTGTCCTGAGCTTTGATCCCATCTCCTGCGTAGTGCTGGGTAAATTGCTTTGGTCCTGGGTTTTCTATGAGAGACAACGTGGTCTATTGGGGGCAGGGAAGTGACACAAGGAAGCACTCAAAGCCACAAAGCAGAGCCAGCTAATCGCTTCAGATGTCCTGAGCCTCAGTCCAGCACCCTAGCCACTGGGCCCACCTGCTTCTGCTGTCTTGGGGGTTGTTATCAATGTGGTACATGCCTTTGTTTTAGCTATGCCAATAGGAAGCCCGCAATGCGACCAAGATGAATGATGAGACGCGAAATAATTCCACCTCCTGCATCAGGGTGAAGATCCCCTCCGTCCATGTAAGTGCGGTCACATGCCCAGCCATACTCATGACTTTTGCTCATGATCTGGATAACGGTGAGCCCTGAAGTCAGTGGCACTTTCTGGGTCCTGTGCCCTCTAGTGCCTTCTGCAATGTTTGAGCCACAAAAAGCCACCCAGGGAGAGCCAACCCTTCCCCCACGTAGCTCCACTGGGATGAAATAAATAAACAAGGTTATGGTTCCCTTGTGCTGAGGTTTCATGGGGTCAAAGCCAACCTGCCAGCACCCCATTAAAGAGCATGGGATGCTGCATTAATAGGTCACCTAGCAATGTCTGCAGGGATGGTGCTCTTCATGACCCTCCTCCCCCACCAATATTATCTGGCCCTATCAAGGAACCCCCAGTTAAAGCCAGCAACAAGATCTGCAGGGATGAGAATGGAAGCTGTGGGGAATTAGGGACATGGGCCAGATACTGCTATCAGAGAACTGTGGAGTGACTCTGCTTAAGTCAATGGGGTTAGGGCTAGATACTGCTCTCAGTACCCCTGGGGTAGATCCAGAGTCACCCACTGACTGCAATGGGGGTCAAGGCTGGATTCTGATCTCAGCTCTCCCTGGGGTTCCTCTGGAGTCACCCACTCACTGCAATGGAATCAGTCCTGGATTCTGATCTCACTTATGTCTGGTGTAAATCCAGAGTAATTCCAGCAAATTTAACAGGAATAGGGCCACCTTCTGATCTCATAAGAACATAAGAATGGCCATAGTGGGTCAGACCAAAGGTCCATCCAGCCCAGTATCCCGTCTACCGACAGTGGCCAATGCCAGGTGCCCCAGAGGCAGCGAACCTAACAGGTAATGATCAAGTGATCTCTCTCCTGCCATCCATCTCCACCCTCTGACAAACAGAGGCTAGGGACACCGTTCCTTATCCATCCTGGCTAATAGCCGTTAATGGACTTAACCTCCGTGAATTTATCTAGTTCTCTTTTAAACCCTGTTATAGTCCTAGCCTTCACAACCTCCTCAGGCAAGGAGTTCCACAGGTTGACTCTGTGCTGTGTGAAGAACTTCCTTTTATTTGTTTTAAACCTGCTGCCCATTAATTTCATTTGGTGTCCCCTAGTTCTTATATTATGGGAACAAGTAAATAACTTGTCCTTATTAACTTTTTCCACACCACTCACTGTTTACCCCGTTTACCCCTTTCTCCAGATGATTTATGAATAAGTTGAATAGGATTGGTCCTAGAACTGACGCTTGGGAAACACCACTAGTTACCCCCTCCATTCTGAAAATTTACCATTTATTCCTATCCTTTGTTCCCTGTCTTTTAACCAGTTCTCAATCTATGAAAGGATCTTCCCTTTTATCCCATGACAACTAAATTTACATAAGAGCCTTTGGTGAGGGACCTTGTCAAATCTAAGTACACTATGTCCACTGGATCCCCCTCGTCCACATGTTTGTTGACCCCTTCAAAGAACTCTAGTAGAGTTCTCCTGCACTCTAGTTCATGTAGCATAATTCCGCTGAAGTCAATGAGGTTGGGGCTAGATCTTGCTTTTGTTTAAACTGGTCTAAAACTGGAGTAACTGCAGATTGATAGCAATGGAGGAAAAGTCAGCGTCTTATCCCACTGGAAACCCATGGTGTTACTCCAGATTGATAGCACATTCTGGTCCTCCTTGTTCAAGTGTTCTTGATGATGCACCTTTCCTCTTTGGAGAGCCCTTTCCTATGTGGCCACAATTTATCAGGACTCCCTAATGGCAACGGATCCCCATTATCTCCTCTCCCAGGTGGAACTCAAACCCGGTGACCTGATTGAGATCTTCCGCTCATGCTACCAGCACTGGGCCATCTACGTCGGCGATGGCAAAGTCGTCCACCTGGCTCCTCCTTGTAAGTGCCCCCCTTCCCTAAACGGGGAGGTGTGTTCTGCTGGAGGCTGAAGGTGGGTCCCTGCCATGGGAGTGCCACTGCATAGGAACCTCTCTTAGGGTTTTCTACCTGCAGAGGAGCCAGTGCTCTGTGCAGGATTTGGGGATTCCATGCCATGGGCGCTGCAGCCCTTGTGTGCCTTGGAGGCCAGCTGCATGGACGTTCAGCAGTAGTGACTGCCATACAGCAGAGTGTAGTACTGCCTGCTGGCACTAGGGGGAGCTGGAACTGCTTTGGCCCTGAAGAGTGCGGTAGGGCCTGCTGTCATTGGGGGACTCAGTGCTCCAGCCTCTGGAGGCTGCACTACCCCAGGGCCGGCTGTCACCTCCTGCGGGGGAAGGGGACTGGAGGCAGCACAGGGTGGAGGTGCAGAGCAGAGACTGGCTGTATGCAAAGCTTCGTGCTGCCTCTGCTCCTGGTGGGTGGGTGGAGGATGCCTATGTATCAGCCACTGTCCCCAGCCTCTAGGGATGCAAGGAGAGCTTTGGGGAGATGCAATTTTCCCCGGGCACCGTGGAATCTTCCTGCATCATAACCTGGCTCAACGCCGACCCAGTGGATCTCGCTCTGCCCCACCCAAGGTGAGCACCCCATGGATGGCGTTGCCAGCGTCCTGGCAGCCCTGTCCGACAGAGCCTTTGTGAAGAAGGACTGGCTGGAGGACGTGGTGCGCAAGGACCGCTACCGGGTGAACAACAAGCACGACGAGACGCACCCCCCGCTGCCGGTCTCCAAGATTGTCCG